>NC_040077.1:72199775-72502805 GCF_003369695.1 Bos indicus x Bos taurus
GTGCCCTTCTCCCACCTTCCTGCCTGGCCACAGTGGGTTGGGGGCCCATGTCTCAGGCAGCAGAAGCCCAAGCCCCTCTGCCCACACCTGCTACAGTTGCCAGGCAGTTCCTACTGTCTCTTGACATCTTCTCTGCCTCTGCACCTCCTTCAGGAAGCCCTCTATGATTTGGCCCATCTCTTCCCCCAACGGTGGTGGGTAATCATGCTCCTCACACAGATCACACTCCATGGCATTTCCTGTGTCCTGGACTCTGTCTGCCATGGAAGCACAGCATCCTGAGAGCAGGGCTGGCTCTGGTCCCTCTCGGTGGTCCTACCAACCTGCCCTCCCAGGCACGTAGTTGGGGCTCAGCCTTTACTGAAGGCAGAAAAATCCTCCTTGTGCTCTGCGTGATCCCTCGTCCTCCACTCCAACAGCCCCAGTGCAAAGCACTTCCAGGTTCACAAACCAGCCGGTTTCAATGTGCAAGACTGTCAGAACACACTCCCCTCCGCCCTCCACCACATGTCCTGAGGCTGACTCTGCCTGCCGGAGTTACTCCCCGACAGGCTCCCCTAAGCGGGTGTCTTGAGCCCCAGCCTTCCTCAACCCAGAGCCCTTGGGTTCTCCGAACCTCCATGCTCTGGAGGCTGCTTTTGGTGGTTCTGCTCCCCTGCCCTCTTCCCCCAGACCAGGTGGAGCAGAGTGCAAAGCAACCAGCTCCTCCAACAAACACTGTCTGCACTGGGTCTGAGCAGGGCTTCTGGAAGCTGTGGGGGCAATAAGACCAGCAGAGCCCATGTAGTGGGAGATGGTTGGGAACAAGCGGGCACCTGTTGCCTCTCCTACATCCTCAGGCCTTTTCCTTGAACTGTGCCGCTGAGCTAGCCCCTCTGCTCCACTCACCCACCTTCCCAGCCCCCTTCCTCCTCAGCTTCCCCCTTCCCTGCCTCTACTCTCTAGCTCCCACGAAACCCCACCAAATCACCCCCTCCTTCCTTCCCCTGGTCCTGTCTTTTACTGCTTTTTGGAATCCAAGGCAGTCCCTCCCATTTTGGTGGGAAATCCTGTCTTGGGTGGGTCGGGTTCCTGGTGCTGATGGGTGAAGCAAGGCCTTTAGGTCTCAATTGGAGCCACTGGCTATGTGTTCCCTGGCCCCCTAGTGTACTCTGAACTTGGGGAAGACCAGGCTTGGCCCTGGTTGTCCCCACCTGAACACTCAGCTCAGGTCTTGGACCCTCTTGTGTAGGTTTGTAGATTTGGAAAGTGAGCAGGAAGAGCAGAGAAGGTTCTGGGAGACCTTCTCTGGGAGACACCACAGCTCCAGGCAGGGGGCTGCCCCGAGCAGTGCTCAGAGGCTTATTAAGTCCCCCGTTATTGTTTGCAAGCTGTGAGCCCCAGGACTCCATGGGAAATGGACCCTGATTGCTTTCCTCTCCTACATAAACGCCCCCTTGGATTTTTTTTTTTCCAGTAGGGAAAAGAGTCCAAGCTTTTTGCTGCCACCCACAAAGCCTGCAAGCACCTGTCCTGTGTGTCCCTGGGAACCCTAGCCCCTCAGGGTTGACCAGCCAGGCATCTTTCTGGTCCTCATCCTGCAGATTCCTGCCTCTTGCTCTCCCTGATGCTCCCCCTTGAGCCGCACACAACTCTGGGTTTCTCCTTCAGGCTCAGATGTCCCCCACGTAACAGCCTTCTCTGACGACCCTGCTAACATCATCTGGGTCTCCCAACCCACCCACCCCGACCCCAGCCAGCACTCTCAGCCCTGCTGTGTCTTCAGATGGCCAAGCATGCACTGTGAAGGCTGGGAATGGCCACCTTGTGGAGAGAGCCCTGTGAACTCAGGCACTCGAGCTCTCTGCACCTCAGTTTTCCTCATCTGTAAAGTGGAAACTAAGACCCAGCACAGCCAAATAAAGAATTTTTTTTTTTTTTTTTAAAAAGGTAAGGTGAGTGAGGGACAGGTTGGTTGCTGCAAAGTTCATGGTGCAGAAATCCTTTGTCTACATGAGTCTAATCAGGATGACCTACAACAAAAGAAATGTTATTCCCTGTTCTGCAACTTTTTATCTCTCTATGAATAGAAATATGCTGTATCCTTAAAGCTCAGAGCCATCAGAATGGGCTACCTTGTGTACTTCAAGCTATAGGCATCATTTTAAAAAATACTTAATTATACTTCTCTATTCTTGCTGCATTGGATCTCAGTGGTGGCATGTGGGACCTGCATTGGGTTATCTGGATCTTTCACTGTGGCCCACAAACTCTCTAGTTGTGGTGGGTGGGCTTAGTTGCTCTGCAGTATGTGGGATCTTATTTCCTGGATCAGTAATTGAAACTGGATCCCCTGAACTACAAGGTGGATTCTTAACCACTGTACCACAAGGGAAGTCCCTGTAGGCATCATTCTTAACTCAAAGCAAAAGCAGAGTACAAAGATTACAGGAAAAAAGAATACAAAGATTACAGGAAAAGAAACAGATCTAATGTCAAGTCAGATTTGTTCTTCCCTTTGACATAGCTGGAAAAGGTGAGTTTTCATTCCAATCTCAAAGAACGACAATGCTGAAGAATAAATTCAAACTACCGTACAATTGTGCTCATTTCACATACTAGCAAGATTATGCTCAAAATCCTTTGAGCTCAACTTCAACAGTATGTGAACCAAGAACTTCCAGATGTACAAGCTGGGTTTAGAAAAGGCAGAGGAACCAAATTGCCAACATTTGTTGGATCATAAAGAAAGCAAGGGAATTTCAGAAAAACATCTTCTGCTTATTGACTACACCAAAGACTTTGACTGTGTGGATCACAACAAACTGTGGAAAATTCTTAAGGAGCTGGGAGTACCAGACCACCTTACCTGTCTCCTGAGAAACCTGTATGCACATCAAGAAGCAATAGTTAGAACCGGACCTGTAACAACAGATGGTTCAAAATTGGGGAAATGTCACCCTGCTTATTTAACTTCTACGCAGAGTACATCATGCAAAATGCCTTAACTGGATGAATCACAAGCAGGAATCAAGATTGACAGGAGAAATATCAATAAACTCGGATTGCAGCTGATACCAGTCTTATGGCAGAAAGTAAACAGGAACTAAAGAATCTCTTGATGAGGGTGAAAGATGAGAGTGGAAAAGCTGGTTTGAAACTCAACATTCAAAAAACTCAGATCATGGCATCCGGTCCTATCACTTCATAGCAAATAGAAGGGGAAAAGTGGAAAGAGCGGGCTCCAAAATTACTGCAGACGGTGACTGCAGCCATGAAATTAACAGACGCTTGCTCCTTGAAAGGAAAGCTATACAAACCTAGACTGTATTAAAAAGCAGAGACATCCCTTTGCTGACAAAGGTCCATCTAGTCAAAGCTATGGTTTTTCCAGTAGTCATGTATGGATGTGAGAATTGGATCATAAAGAAGACTAAACACTGAAGAACTGAATCTTTCAAATTGTGGTGCTGGAGAAGACTCTTGCGAGTCCCTCGGACAGGAAGAAGATCAAACCAGTCAATCATAAACGAAACCAACCCTGACTATTCATTGGAAGGACTGATGCTGAAGCTGAAGCTCCAATCCTTTGGCCACCTGATGCAAAGAGCTGACTCATTAGAGAAGACCCTGATACTGGGAAAGATTAAAAGCAAAAGGAGAAGGGGTCAGCAGAAGAGATGGTTAGATAGCATCACCAACTCAATGAACGTGAATTTGAGCAAACTCTGGGAGATAGTGGAGGACAGAAGGGCCTGGTGTGCTGCAGTCCATGGCACTGCCAAGAGTCGGTCATGACAACAGCAACAATATGCATAGCTGCCTATGGCAGGAGAAGGAAAGTGATACATTTACAAGCTCTCTTGGAAAGTCACCTGCATCTGCCTCCTGCAGCAGTGAGTGTCAGCCTGCAAGAGACTTGTGATCATCCCCATTTCCCAGATGAGGAAACTCAGGCATCACCACACCATCAAGCTCACACATGCCAGGAGAGACTCTACCACTACTTTCTCTGGATCCAAACCCTGTTCCCTTTCCCTGACTCCACACTGCTTCCCACCAACTGTAGTTCCTAAAAATATACTTGCTTCCCATCTGTAAGATGACAAATTTGACTCTGAATCTTGTTTCTAGCCCTCCATGACTTCTGCAAAAGTCCTGAAGGAGGGTCTGAGATCACATCTGTAAATTCCCTGGTTTCCTGGGAGGTCATCTGTCTGGGCCAAAGAGCTGGGGCTTCATTTGAGGCCACTAGGAGCTCTCTGGTCATCTCTCCTTCCTGTCCTGGGGCCACCTTCCCTCTCTGGGGTGCAGGGCCAGCACCTCCATGGGACAACCCTTCTCCTGGTTGACATGGGGAGTCACAGCCTCTTTGTTTTTCGTCCCCACCATATGAAAATAATTAAGCTTTCAACATACTCTTACTCATTGCGGGGATGCCCAGAAAATAAGAAAGACCTCATTTCAAATCAACAATGACCACTGTTGACAATGGAAGTATAAACATGGCCTTAATACATGAATTGCTAATCATCAGCCCTGTTAATAGACACTGCATTTGCTGTACACACATGTGGTTGAAGGCTGATGCTCACATTGGCCAAGAGGGGCCAGTGAGGGCTTGGGGCTGCCCAAAATGCAAATCAGAAAAGAGGGGCCACGTTCCCTCAGCCCCCAACGCTGTTCTGTGGGTAAATGAATTGCCTTGCTAGGTTGCTCAGATCAGTGGTTGGGAAATTTGGTCTGCCCTCAGCCTGGGAGCAAGCGTTCTCTGTTTAGTTCAGCACAGATGGGCCCCTAGGAAGCCAACACACACACATTCATGTACACGCAAACGTACACCTGCCCAAGTCCCACTCAGATTTTTCCAGGGACCCCACCCAGTTGTGTGAAATGATTAGACGGCTCTGGATGCCTCCTGTTTTCACACACCACTTGCTTTCTATACAAACAATACACACTTCTGTAAGGTAACTTTAAAGTTTTGGCTGTAAAGTAACAGAGATCAAAATAATTGCATTTATGCAAGATAGAATTGGGCCTCCCTGGTGGCTCAGATGGTAAAGAATCTGCCTGCAGAGCAGGAGACCCAGGTTCTATCCTTGGGTCAGAATAGCCCCTGGAGAAGGGAATGGCTACCCACTCCAGTATTCTTGCCTGGAGAATTCCATGGACAGAGGAGCATGGCTGGCTACAGTCCATACGGTCACAAAAAGTTGACACAATGGAGCAACTAACACACAAAATATAATTTGATTTCTCTCATAGAAAAGTTTAGAGGGAGGTGGTCCGGGCTGGCTTGGGAGCTCTCTCAGTGAAGTCTTTGGGGGCCCACGCCCCTTCTCGGCCATGCATGGCCTCTGTTCCCAAGGACACCTTCATGGCAAACAGCTATTCCCGCCATCATCCCCACAGTCTGGCCCACTGGAGAAAGGAAGGGATGGAGAGGAAGGGAGTAACAGCCTTTAGCTGTCTCTGTTTTTAAAATTTTTATTGAAGTAAAGCTGATTTACAATGTTGTGTTAATTTCAACTCTATGGAAAACTGACTCGGTTATATATACGATTTAGTTCATCATGGAATATTAAATATAGTTTCCTATGATATACAGTAGGACCTTGATGTTTATCTATTTTATATGTAATAGTTTGCATCTGCTAATCCCAAACTCCCGCTCCACCCCTCCCCAACCCCACTTCGCCTTGGCAGCCACCAGCCTGCTCTCCACATCTGTGAATCTTTTTCCGTTTTGTAGATAAGTTCATTTGTATCGTATTTTAGATTGCACATATAAGTGATATCATATGGCATTTGTCTTTGTCTGGCTTCATTCACTTAGTATGATAATTTCTGAGTCCATTTATGTTGCTGCAAATGGCATCATTTCACTCTTTTATGGCTGAGTAATACTGCAGCCATGAAATTAAAAGACGCTTACTCCTTGGAAGGAAAGTTATGACCAACCTAGATAGCATATTGAAAAGCAGAGACATTACTTTGCCAACAAAGGTCTGTCTAGTCAAGGCTGTGGTTTTTCCAGTGGTCATGTATGGATGTGAGAGTTGGACTGTGAAGAAAGCTGAGCACTGAAGAATTGATGCTTTTGAACTGTGGTGTTGGAGAAAACTCTTGAGAGTCCCTTGGACTGCAAGGAGATCCAACCAGTCCATTCTGAAGGAGATCAGCCCTGGGATTTCTTTGGAAGGAATGATGCTAAAGCTGAAACTCCAGTACTCTGGCCACCTGATGCGAAGAGTTGACTCATTGGAAAAGACTCTGATGCTGGGAGGGATTGGGGGCAGGAGGAGAAGGGGATGACAGAGGATGAGATGGCTGGATGGCATCACTGACTCAATGGACGTGAGTCTGAGTGAACTCCGGGAGTTGGTGATGGACAGGGAGGCCTGGCGTGCTGCAATTCATGGGGTCACAAAGAGTTGGACACAACTGAGCGACTAAACTGAACTGAACTGAATGTTCCACTGTGTGTATATATATACCACATCTGTATCCATTCCTCTGTCATTTGGGTTATTTCCATGTCTTGGCTATTGTAAATAGTCACAGCTATCTCTTAAGTTTCCAGAAGCTTTCACATGACACTTCCATTAGCCGGAAGGTAGCTATGTGTCACCTTTTTCTACCTGGGAAATGTCATCCACAATCCAGGCCAATCCCATGCAACGGAATAAGGAAGAATGGATATAACTGGATGAATCAGAGTGCTGTCCTGTGGACTTAGGTCTCTTTTTGACCTGGCGAAAGGATCCACAACCAGTTTTCACTTCTCCTGGAGATAGAAGAGAGCTTATTGGCCAGTTCCATCCTTTTTTCTCCTGTTTCACTGATGCTAAAACTAGCTCAAGAAAAGAGAAGTGACCTTCACAGGTGCCATATAATCAATTGGTGGAAATGCTGGATGTGGCCCCTTGTTCTCCACACTCTCAGCCCAGAGTCTCACTCTCTGCTCTCGGGTACCCTGTGTCCTGGCTCCTGGCCGCAGCCCATGTGTGATGGAGAAGGCAGGTCAGCAGAAGAGGGTCTGTGCTGGTGTTGGATGGGGGAAGGACTCCTGAGAGCCTTCCAGAGGTCAGACAACAACCTAGACATTTTACATCCGTCACTTTAGCTAAAAATTCCAACAATCTGTAAGGGGAGAAGCACTCTTGATTTACAGAAGAGGAAAATGAGTCTTGGAGAGCTAAGGCCTTTGTCCAAGGTCACGGCTGCTGAGCCCCAGGGCTGGGTTGAAGGAGCAGTACTCAGGTCTGTCTCATCTTCTACTGCCCTGGGAAGCCATGTGTCACCCCAAGCCACCCTTGCCCTGGGGTTTGAGCAGCATTCTTGCAGGGCACACTGGAGGGAGCAGCAGTGTCCAGGGTGGGCCGTGTGTCTCTGCGACTGGGCTTCTCCTCCCTGAGTCCCTTCCACCCCTGCCCACGCACATCCCCACGGTGCCTGCTCTCTGTGGTCCTGGCTTCACTAACCACAGCTCCCTCTCTGTCCAGTGGGTCAAGGGGTCATTCCTAAGCCTAGAATCACTCCAGGTACTGTGGATAGACAACCTCCCCAAGCTCAGCATCCTCATCTGTAAACTGGGCCCAACAGTATCTGCCTTGCTGCACTGTGGGAAGAGTGGGTCAGTGGGCGCTACGCCCATAAATACTCCTTCCCTCCCCTCTCCCATCTGCCCAGGGCCAGCTCTGCTGATGATCTTTGGGCCTCAGTGTCCTCTCTCGTCTCTGCTGTGCCCTAGATACAGGCTGGAAATGTCCTAGACAGCCTGCCTCCCTACTGGCTTCCTCCCTGCATCCAGCACCCCCTTTCTGAGCATCCTGGTGCCTGACTCGAGCCATGATGAGGGGGATCCCTCCTGGGGAGCCTTGAGAAGCTCCTGGGCTGACAGCTGCCCCGAGGTGTGGGTTGTCCAGCAGGGTCAGATGATGGCCCAGGGACATCCCTCAAGGTCCTGAGCCCAGATAGCCACTCCCCAATCCAAGCTCTATGAGGAGCCTGGTGGACATGCTCTGTATGAGACCCCCAGAGCCCTGATATCATGTGAATGTCACCTAAAGGGACTAGTGCAGGAGTGGTCATGGCCACTGCCCTGGGCCGCAGGAGGCGGGGAGTGAATGTGTATGAAGAAGCCCTGTTGCCTGCCAGGACCTGCTGGGGACCTTGTCCCTCCTTCCTTTGCGTCCTCCCCTCCCTCTGCCTAGAACGCCCTTCATGACTGCTTTTGTCCGGGTGATCCTACTTGTGCTTACGGTTTGAACAAGGGCTGAGTCTTTCAGGGAGTCCCCCAGTGCCCCCAGGATTAGACACCCTCACAGAGCCCTCTCAGCTTCACCAGAAAAATGCACATCGTCTGAGCTGGTGTAAATAAACGGTACTCCGCAAACTCTTCCACTGGAAGATTCAGCAGCAGAGTATAAACATTGGGTGTTTTAGGTCATGGAATAAAAACAGCCATGATGACAGTTCCTTTGATCTCAGTGGTTAATGTGAACTTTGCACTATCCTCCAAAATCTACACTTTTGTAACACAAAAATTTTATTAAATTATATAAAATTTTTAAAATTTATTTTTAATTGGAGGATAATTACTTTACAATGTTGTGTTGGTTTCTGCCATACATCAACATGAATCAGCCATAGGAATGCAAATGTCCCCTCCCTCTTAAATCTCCCTCCCATACCTCTAGGTTGTCACAGAGCACCAGGTTGAGCTCCCTGCATCATATACCAAATTCCCACTAGCTATCCATTTTACATATGATAATGTATACGTTTCAATGCTATTCTGTCTTTGTCCCGCCCTCTACTTCCTCCACTGTGTCCAAGTCTGTTCTCTATGTCTGCACCTCTGTTGCTGCCCTGCAAATAGATTCATTAGTACCATTTTTCTAGATTCCATACATATGTGTTAATATACAATAAATTACATAAAATTTTACTTGCCACAATCCTTCAAAGAGATACATGTCCCTACATAAGGGAATGTGTTTTCTCCAGCTTGAGAATCACCAACCTAGAGGTGAGGAGTGAAGGAGACATCTAAAGCCGACATATGGCATCGGCTGGGATCAACTATTTTTGGAGTTGGAGACTCTCCTGCCATTTCTTACCTGTGTCTTGTTGCTTCATCCCTGGACCCACTTACCTTTCTCTGAAGTAACTTTGAAGCTTTGGGCAAGTACTGCAGTGTCAGGCCATCACAGTAAGGGAGGAAATGTTGGTCAGGTGGAGACTTTACCATAAATTTCAAAATACGCCTGACAAAAGGGCATTTGTCACTTTTCCTACTTCTTTATGATCTTTGACCAGGCTCGGTTCACCCTTGGGTGCTCTGGAAGTGTCTGCCAAATGAGTGAATGGAGTTCTCAAGACCAGAATCAATAAGGTTGATCCTTATTGAATGTTGGCTAGAAGGTTGAATGTGTGATTGTAGGAATGAAGGAAGCTTCTGGGAAGTTGGGGGTGGGAGATGTGCAGGAAAGGTAAATGGTATGCAACCCATCTAATCCTCACACATCGTTATGAGAAAGGTGCCTATGTGAGTCTGCTTGGGCTGCCATAACCAAATGCCACACACTGGATGGCTTAAGCAACAGAGATTTATTTTCTCACAGTTCTGCAGGCTTGGCATCCATGCTTAGGAGGCCAGCAGAGTCAGGTGCTGGCGAGGACTCTTCCTGGGGTGCAGACTGCCGCCATCCTGCTGTGTGCTCACGTCGTCTCTTTGTGTGACACAGAGAAGGAGGGACAGCGTGCGTTCTGTTGTCTCTCCTTGTAAGGGTACTAATCCCATTGTAAGGGGCCCACCCTCACAACCTCATCTGAATTGAATTACCTCCCAAAGACCCTACCTCCAAATACCATATACCATCACATCGGGGTGAAAGGCTTCAACATGTGAATTTTGAGGAGATGTAATTGAGTCCATAGCTCTGCTAAATGTGTCCATCAATTTAGGCTGGGTTATGCCATGGCAACAAATAATCCCAGCATGTCAGTGGCTGAAAGTAACAAAGGTTTGTTTCTTGCACTTGGTACAGGTCCAGCACAGGTTATCAAGGGGCCTCTGCTTTTTGTGGTCATTCATGGTCACCATGGGAGTGGTGGTTGTGGGGAGGATGTGGCAAATCACTTACCATTTCACTGGCTAAAGGAAATCACAAAGCTATTTCTAAGTTCAAAATAGGTAGGGGGAAACAAAATTACTTTTCTGAATGTTTGAAGAGTGTCTGAAAGAACATCTGTCTATTAAAAAAGAAAGTAGATGGAGAAGTACAATCATACCGTGTGTCCAGAAAGAGAATTAGAGTATTTGTGAACAGCCCAAATGACCCATGTAATCTTATTCCCATTATACAGGTAGATAAACTGAGGCAAAGAGAAGTTAAGAAAATTTTCCCAAGGTCATTCAGTTAGTAAGGAGTGGAGCCAGGATTTGCACTGAGGAAGTCTGATTTGTGAGCCTAAGAGTAATGCTGGCAAGGCAGACCTCTGATGGTCTCGCATTCTGTCCTAGAGGAAGGGCAGGCCATATACCACAGGTGCTAAGAGGAGGCCAGGAGACTGGCACATTCAGATATCACTTGTCCTATAAACTGTCCCACCAAGGAGCTGCCACTGTCCCCAGAGCAACACAGGAAGCATAAGATTCATTGGATTGGACCAAACTGGATTAATGACAAGGCACTGACCTCATAGTTTGCCATAGGCCAGGCACTAATACATGCAGCACTGAAGCATCTACAGTTTCCCCGTCCAGTCTCAAATTCAAGTATACCACTGTTCCCACAACTACCTCCACAATCCTTGGCATGGAGAGCTCCTCACTCCACTCCAGGTCCTTGAGATACCTGACATGTCCTTCTACCCATCAACACCAAGAATCCATGTGAAACTTGAAGGGCTGGGCCCTGGTTGCCGGGGCCTCTTTCCCACCTCCCCTGCCCCTTGCAGCTTGGTGTTGCTGCCTTCAACATCCTACTGGCTCCTAGTGCTCAAGACCAGCCTGGACATTCCTTTCTTGGTCCTCCAGGGGCCCAAGCATCCCCTTGGCAGAAGTGAATTTAATTAAATATGTGCATGGAGTCGATCTGAAGAGGACTGAATGAAGAAGAGTACTTGTCTGGATGTCAGATACCTCCTGGGTTAACTGCTCAGCATAGTCTGGGTAGATATGAGTTAGACTTGCTGTCTCTTTACATCAATGTCTGGTCAATTTGGAAACTTAGTCTATAGTAAACAGACGGACAGACAGATGGATGAATGGATACATGGACAACAGATGGATGGACAAATGAATAGGTGGATGGACAGAAGGAGGATGAATGGATGGATGGATGGATGGACAAATGGATGCAGGGAGGGATGAATGCATGGATGGATGGATGAATGGACAGAGGGATGGATGAATGCATGGACGGATGGATGGGTGGACTGACAGATGGATGGAGGGATGGATGAATGCATGGACTTATGGACGGACAGATGGATGACTGGTTGCTGGAGCTGTAATCCTATGCAGCTTCCTATCAAGTCTTTTCAGGACTGTGAGCTAGTGCGATCCTGGCACACGTCAGATCAGTAAATGCTTGTTGAATGAATGAATGAGGCCAGAGACCAGCACCAAGTCTGGGCAAGACGCACCAGCAGCACTAGCAGGACCTCGGGCTCTTGACCCCGGCTCCAAGGGTAGCCCCACCCAGCTCACAGTTTCCCCTGACGAAAGCTCCTCCGCGGTGCCCAGCATTACTGACCACAACTTTGCACGTGAGGCACGGCGGAAGCACACAGGAGCCTCAGAGAGCGCCTTTTGGACAGCTTATCTCTTGGCAAGATTAAGCCGGCTCTCCACAGAGGGGCCCGTATTGCAGGTCTGCGGGGAGGGCCAGGCCCGCCGAGTTTGCACCTTTTACCCAGCATCTGTCCCTGGGATCAGGAGAGCCGGGAGGCTGGATTAGACGGGTCAGCGCCCTGATTGACAGTGACACTTCCACCCGCGCCCCCGCCTGCCCCCCGGCCTCTCCCGCTGTTCCTCTCCTGCCTCACCCGGGCCCCATCCTGTTCCCGAGAGCGGCCACTGCCTTCTAATCTCCTTACCAGGAAATTATTTTCCTGGGTGTGAAATCCCTGCCCCGGGAGGGAGGACAGCAGAGCAGCCTGCCCTGGCCTGGAGGCTGACCACAGGGCTGTCTCCCAGAGACATCTGGCATGGGGGTGGGGACAACCACAGCTAGCAGTGGGCACAGCTCAGGCAGCTCCATCCCAAACATGACCCTGACCTCCAGAGTGGGCTGTCCCCACACTGCCTTCCCCTATCTCCATTCAACGGACTTTCTGAGAATTGGACCTGCCTGCCAGTTGGTGACTGACCCCTCCAGGAGAGAGCAGCACGGAGGTGGTGCGGGGGGCACTGGGAAGAACCCGGCCCCTGGGGAGGTGGCCTGGGACCCCACCCTGGCCCTGTGCCAGCTGCTCTGTGACTCTGGACACATCCCAGCCTCTGTGACCTCAGTTTCCTCCTGTTGTAACCATAAATGGACTCTGAAGTCAGGCGTGGGGTCTATATTTCACATCCCGGGATCTGGGTGTATATGACTACAGGAACACGGTTGGGGCAGCAGGGGAGCAGCCCTGAGCCCCAAAACATTTCTCAAAGGGGCTCGGGTCCAACTGGCGACAGGTTTTGAGGGACTATTTGTCTGTGATAGTTACTAAGACCACAAAGGAAAACCTTAGAGGAAGCAGGGTGGAAGCTGGGGCCCCTGTGTGGTTCACAATATCCACAAACCTGTGGTCAGACCAAGGGAGGAACCCATGAGGAACAAGGGATGGGACAGCTCTTTAATGCACATGCTGGCAACTGCCTGTCAATGGGATGGGGGAGGAGGGGAGGGTTGGTCTGACTATACCACGGGGCTACCTGACCTTGGACCATTGGTAACTTCTCTGTGCCTCAGTTTCCTCAACTGTGAAGTGCAGATACAGCAGCCTTTTAAAAAAATTTTTTTATTTATTTATTTGGCTGCATCAGGTCTTAGTTGCATCACATGGGATCTTCGTTGCAGCACACAAACTCTCTAGTTGAAGCATATGGCTTAGTTGCTCCACCATATGAGGGATCTTACTTCCCTGACCAGGGATCAAACCTGCATCCTTAGCATTGCAAGGCAAATTCTTCAACAACTGGATCACCAGGGAAGTCCCCAGCAACTCTGCATCATAGGCTTGTTGTGAGGATTTGGGGCCATGAATACATGTAAAATTCTTAGGTCCCTGGAACAAGTGCTGCTTTATGATGATGATGATGATTTTATCACTATTGTTTGTCACAGAGCAGTGCTCAAGCCATTTTTTGCTGCTGTGGGCTGAATTGCATCCTCTAAAAAGATGTGTTGAAGTCCTGACCCCTGATACCTGTCAATGAGATCTTTTTTGGAAATACCTAGGGCTTCCCAGATGGTGCTAGTGGTAAAGAACCCACCTGCCAATGCAGAAGCCATAAAAGATGCAGGTTCAATCTCTGGTCAGGAAGATCCCCTGGAGGAGGGCATGGCAACCGACTCCAGTGTTCTTGCGTGGAGAATCCCATGGACAGAGGAGCCTGGCTGGCTACAGTTCATGGAATTGCAAAGAACTGAACATGACTGAAGTGATGTAGCACGCACACACAGGGTCTTTACTAGATGTAATCAAGATAAGATGAAGTCCCACTGGAGTAGAGCGGGCCATTTTCCCAATGCAACTGTCATCCTTATCAGAAGAGGAGAGAGACACAGAGACAGTCACAGGTGGAGCAGGCCCTGTGGGGACAGGGGACAAGATCAGTGTGACGCAGCTGCAGCCAGGGAGCCCCAAGCCCACACCGAAGCTGGGAGGAGGCGAGGAAGGATCCCGCCCAGAGTCTCAGAGGGAGCAGGGCCCTGCTGACACCTTGATTTTGGACTTCTGGCCCCCAAGACTGTGAGACAGCACCTTTCTGTCTTCAGCCACCTGTTCGTGGTGCTTTCAGAGCAGCCCTCAGAGGCTGTTACAATAACCAGAGGACTGACTGCAGACCAGGAAGGTGCAGCACACAGTAGATGCTCATTCAGGGCTGGCTGATCTGCTTGCAGGATGCCTGAGGATGGGGAAGGGTGGGGTTTGGGGAGGGCCCGGTTCCTACGCCCTCTTTCAGGCTTTGGTGTGGCTGACGGGGGCCCTCAGGCTGCTGGCTGGAGGAGGCATGGCTTTTTGATGTGTGTGTCTGACCTCTTGGCCACAGGTCAGCCATCAGAGGTGAAGAGGGTGCAGCCGTGGGGTCTTGCTGACAGAGTCAAGGGTCCTGGGATCAGCGACACCTCTGAGAGGATGTAGCTGCCTTTGAACCAGGCTCTCAGGATGGACAGACAGAAAACAGGCCCCAAGGCAGGGCTCCTTCCTCTGCTCTCTGATTCACCCTCACAGGAACCCTGTGCCCCTAGTGACACTGATGTGGTCCAAATACCTCGAATCGTTGCGAGACCCCTGGAGAAGGGGCTGCGAGGTGCTGGGGGTCCCAGAAGAGGAATTTCCTGTGTGCACCCAGGCTGGGGGTGGAGCATATTTACACAGGGCATCTCTGCCGGAAAGGCACAAGCATGCTTGCCCTACAGATGCGGAGACTGAGGCTCAGCCAATCACACAACTGGCCACTGAACAGAAGGAAGTTAGGCTTTCACCCAGTCCCCTGGGCCCCAAGGCCCAAGCCCACTGTGTGCCGTATCCTTTTTTAAGCAGAAAAAATTTCCCTTCAAGTGCTCCTGAACACTTCCACCCACCTGTAAGCCCTTTCCCTGTCCAGTACCTTGGAATACCAATGCCATTAACTCTCCCTTATAGGGACCATTCTGAGTCGCCTCCCAAATCAACGTTTATCTTCTGGGCCCTTGAAATTTCATGCGCTACAGAACAAGCAGATGCACGGCCTGGGAAAGGTGGGAAGGACCCCAGGGGCTTGAAAGTCCTACGCTTGACCTAGCTGTTATCTTTCTTTACCATTCTGGGCACAATACAGAAGCTTCTTGTGCCTTGAATGTCCCATTTATCAGTTGTTGTTCAGTTGCTCAGTTGTGTCCAGCTCTTTGTGAACCCGTGGACTGCAGCACACCAGGCATCCCTGTCCTTCACCATCTCCCAGAGCTTGCTCAAACTCATGTCCATTGAGTCAGTGATGCCATCCAACCATCTCATCCTCTGTCATCCCCTTCTCCTCCTGCCTTCAGTCTTTCCCAGCAGCAGGGTCTTTTCTAATGAATCAGCTCTTTGCATCAGGTGGTCGAAGTATTGGAGCTTCAGCTTCAGTCCTTCTATTAAATATTCAGGATTAATTTCCTTTAGGATTGACTGGTTTGATCTCCTTGCAGTCCAAGGGACTCTCAAGAGTCTTCTCCAACATCACAGTTCAAAAGCATCAATTCTTAGGTGCTCCGCTTTCTTTGTAGTCCAACTCTCACATCCATACATAACTACTGGAAAAGCCATAGCTTTGATTAGATGGACCTTTGTTGGCAAAGTAATGTCTCTGCTTTTTAATGTGCTATCTAGGTTGGTCATAGATTTCCTTCCAAAGAGCAAACATCTTTTAATTTCATGGCTGCAGTCACCATCTGCAATGATTTTGGAGCCCAAGAAAATAAAGTCTGTCACTGTTTCTATTGTTTCTCCATCTATTTGTCATGAAGTGATGGGACCAGATGCCATGATCTTAGTTTTTTAGAATGTTGAGTTTTAAGCCAGCTTATTTGCTCTCCTCTTTCACCTTCATCAAGAGGCTCTTCTCCTTCGCTTTCTGCTGTTAGGCTGGTATCATCTGCATACCTGAGGTTATTGATATTTCTCCCAGCAATCTTGATTCCATCTTGTGCTTCATCCAGCCCAGCATTTTGCATGATGTACTCTGCATGTAAGTCAAATAAGCAGAGTGACAATATACAGCCTTGATGTACTCCTGTCCCAATTTGGAACCAGTCTGTTGTTCCATGTCTGGTTCTAACTGTTGCTTCTTGACCTGCATACAAGTTTCTTAGGAGACAGGTCAGGTGGTCTGGTATTTCCATCTCTTTAAGAATTTTCCACAGTTTGTTGTGATCCACACAGTCAAAAGCTTTACCGTAGTCAATGAAGTAAAAGCAGATGTTTTTCTGGAATTCTCTTGCTTTTTCTATGATCCAACAGATGTTGGCAATTTGATTTCTTCTTCCTCTGCCTTTTCTAAATCCAGCTTGAACATTTGCAAATTCTCAGTTCAAGTACTGTTGAAGCCTAGCTTTAAGGAGTTTGAGCATTACTTTGCTAGCATGTGAAATGAGTGCAATTATGTAGTAGTTTGAACATTCTGTGGCATTGCCCTTCTTTGGGATTGAAATGAAAACTGACCTTTTCAAGTCCTGTGGCCACTGCTGAGTTTTCCAAATTTGCTGACGTATTGAGTGGAGCACTTTCACAGCATAATCTTTTAGGATTTGAAATAGCTCAGCTGAAATTCCATCACCTCCACTATCTTTCTTTGTAGTAATGCTTCCTAAGGCTCACTTGACTTCATACTCTAAGATGTCTGGCTCTAGGTGAGTGATCACACCCTCGTGATTATCTGGGTCATGAAGATCTTTTTTGTATAGTTCTTCTGTGTATTCTTGCCACCTCTTCTTAATATCTTCTGCTTCTGTTAGGTCCCTACCATTTCTGTCCTCTATTGTGCCCATCTTTGCATGAAATGCTCCCTTGGTATCTCTACTTTTCTTGAAGAGATCTCTAGTCTTTCCCATTCTGTTGTTTTCCTCTATTTCTTTGCACTATTCACTTAGGAACGCTCTCATATGTCTTCTTGCTGTTCTTTGAAGATCTGCACTCAGATGGGTATATCTTTCCTTTTCTCCTTTGCCTTTTGCTTCCCTTCTTTTCTCAGCTATTTGTAAGGCCCCCTCAGACAACCGTTTTGCCTTTTTGCATTTCTTTTTCTTGATTTTGATCATTGCCTCCTGCACAATGTTATGAACCTCCATCCATAGTTCTTCAGGCACTCTGTCTATCAGATCTAATCCCTTGAATCTATTTGTCACTTCCACTTTATAATCATAAGGGATATAATGTATCAGCTACCTACTGCCAAGTTACAAAATACCCCAAATTTCATGACTCCAAAGCATTGGTTTACTCAAGATTCTACTGTTGAGGGAGGTCTTGCTGGGGTCATTTGTGCAGCTGGCAGGAGTAGTCGGTTTTCTTCCCCACAGCCTATTTGTGTTCATCAGGACAGCTCCATCTCTTGTGGGACTGCAGCAGCACCCTAAGAGAGCAGGGCCCTCTGAGCATCATGTGGGCTGGTGCCTCAATACGAAACAAGTCACATGGCCAAGTCCAGAGGAAAGGTGGACGGGGACCCACGAGGACATGTGTAGCAGAAAGTGGCGTCAACAGGGGGCATTTATGTAATCATTTGCCATATCCTCTATCCTAAATTAAAAAAATTTTAAGGCAGAAAAACATAGCTAGAAGGTCAGGTTGTCAGCCCTCTCTGTTTGCCCTCACACAGCAATTATATGGGGCTTTATTTATGGTTTAGGAAAAATCATTTCAACATAATGCTGCCACCTGAGTTTCCCACCAACCTTCTGACACAGGTGTCCTCAGGGAAGAGGGATTCAGGAAAACCAGATGCTAAGAGGTGGTGAAGGAGGCAGGACCCAGGCCACATGGCACGAAGCCCATAGGGCCACATCTGTCCCTCTGGGCTGGTCCCCTTTCCTAGAGGCAGGGCTCACCCCAGGCTGACGGACTGTCCCAGGATCCGGCAGCTCTAGAAGCTGTTTTAGAAAGAACCAAGGGCAGCATCCCCTGAAGTGGGGGTGAGCCGCGTGATGGCCACCTGTTCCTAGAAGCTGTTGCTGCTGCCCTGGAGGCTATTCTCAGGGAGGCTGAGGAGTGTCCATGTGGAACATCTCCCATCATGGCCAAGAGGGCTCTGCAGGTCAGCTGAGGCCACAGAGATGGAGAAAAGTGTAGGGCTTCCCTAGCCTCAGAGGCCAAGGCCGAAGGGTCTGGTGCCTTTGTCTGTCCACAGGACGTGACCCAGCAGCAAGGGCAAGAGCTGGGCTTGAGCCACCACAGCCCCAGAATGTCACTGCCTGGAGCAGGCGCTGCTTCCTACTATAGACCTGGGATTCTGCCGGGTCCAGGGTCCCCTCGGGACACATTGTTCCTTCTGGCTGTGATGCCATTATCCACTTCTAGAAGGGAACCCGCCCATTCACACCACAGCTGCCAAAGAGGGAAGATTCAGTGTTTACAATTGTTGGTGTAAACAATGTGTGTGCTTGCTATGGGAGAGCACAGACCACACTCCCATGATGCTTCTCAGGGAACAGAGCATGTTCTGGTTTATCTTCCTTTCTGAGTGGAGGTTAGGTCACCAATATCTGAAAACACATATGTCAAGTGGAGTGGGTCCATATACATGCACCCGCTATGGTTGAGCGTATGATGTGCAGAGCATGCACAACGCACACAGTGACCTGTGATATGGGTGCAGACGCTGTGTGTGCACCTTGCTGTGAAGCTCGTGTCTAAGTGCTACGTACTGCATGTAGATCTGGTTGTAGATGCACACCCACGGTGGTGGTGTGCTATGTACACCACTAGATGTGTCATTGCTGGGTTTTTTTTAATATTTATCTATTTGACTGCCTCGGGTCTTAGTTATGGCATGTGGGGGCTTCACTGTGTCAGGAGGGAACGCTTGATTCTCTAGCTGTAGTGTGCTGGCTCTGGAGTGTGTGGGCTCAGTAGTTGTGGCAGGGGGCTGAGTCGCCCTGAGACCTATGGGGTCTTAGTTTCCTGACCACGGATCGCAGCTGTGTCCCCTGCACTGCAAGGTGGATTCTTAATCACTGAGCCACCAAGGAAGTCCCTAGATGTGTCATCTTTGGATGCATGTACCCTTACATACTTCACGCCCACACCCACATAATGCATAGCATGTGCTCACAGGTACTACATAAGATTTGTCTGGAAATGTACACGTAGGAGCCTGTGTGTGTGCACATGCTTTGTGTGGGTGTAAGAAGTACATTTGCTCTGAACTCCTCTGTAATCTGACCATATGTGGGAATGGCCAAGGAGCACAAGGCTACATGGGGCTATATGGACCCCCACGGTCCATCTCGTCCCCCGAGTCAGCTGTCACGTGCTGGCCACCCTCCTTTGTGTCCAGCTTCCCCCTCTCCATGTTTGCAGACAGGCTTGGCACCGTGCCTCTGTTCTGAACACTCCTAATCCTCCCGTGACTCAATCCCCTAATCCCAGGGCCTGAGCTCTTGGGAATACTCCCTTGGAAAGGAGGGGGCTGTGACTGGTTCCGTGGCTGTGGCTGGCAGGGAGGGGGGACTCGCTCCCAGACACTGCCACCCTTGCCCCCACCCCTACTCTCCTAGATCCCTGGAACCAGGGCACACTTGCTCTCAGCTCTGGGGGACGGGCTTCAGGACAAGGACCAGGGTCTCCAGGTGCTTCTAGCTGGGGTCATCTTGGCCACTTGTCTGGAGCTGTGCTGCTTCCCTGAGGACAAATCCGGCACTTCCTCCAGGATGCCCACTGGCCTAAATTGACCCACTGCTCTATTAGCTCATGTTTCTCACTTCCTCGGTGGTCACGTATTTCATCCATCCCATCCCAGGAGGTGGGATTTTCCCCAACATCCTTGGCCTTTTGCCCCGCTCCTTCATTCTCACCCCAGAGCAGGTGCTGGCCACCCATCTAGGGGAATTAGGGTGAGGAAGGGGGCAGCCCAGCCACAGGGAGGGCACCCGTGGCTGAGCCTTTCAGAGCTGCCAGCAACCAGGGTGGGAGGCAGAGAAAGGTAAGTCCAACTTGAGGCTCATCCATTGTCATCACATAACTAACCATAAACTCTGGTTCACTTTTTCTCCTTTAAATGGCATTTTTATCTCCATCTACCATAATTTTATCCTCCTAATTAGTTACTTTGCCAACAAAGGTCCATATGTCAAAGCTATGGTTTTTTCAGTAGTCACATACGGATGGTGAGAGTTGGACCATAAACAAGGCCGAGCACTGAAGAATTGATGCTTTTGAGCTGTGATGTTGGAAAAGACTCTTGAGAGTCCCTTGGACTGCAAGGAGATCAAGCCAGTCAATCTTAAAGGAAATCAATCCTGAATATTCATTGAAGGACTGATGTTGAAGTTGAAGCTCCATTTTGGCCACCTGATGCGAAGAGCCAACTCATTAGAAAAGACCCTGATGCTGGCAAAGATTGAAGGCAGAAGAGAAGGGGAATACAGAGGATGAAATGGTTGGATGGCATCACTGACTCAATGGACATGAGTTTGAACAAGCTCCAGGAGATGGTGAAGGACAAAGATGCCTGGCATGCTGCAGTCCATGGAGATGCCAAGAAGCAGATGCGACTGAGTGACTGAACAGAAAATTAGTCCCAAACTTGAGCATCCACAGTATTTATTTTGTTTTTAATTCAGTCTCCTTTAGCCCCAGGTGACTGAACCCCCCCCCCCACCCCACTTTGTGCCTGGCACAGCACTGGGTCCTGAAGACATTGGGACAATAATGTGACATAGTCTCTGCCCTCGTGGAATGCATGATTCATGGAGGAGGGCAGCACACATGTAAACGGATGCATGTGTGCTCAGTCATGTCCAACGCTCTGTGCCCCCATGGACTCCAGCCTGCCAGGCTCCTCTGTCCACGGGCTTCTCCAGGCAAGAACACTAGAGTGAGTTGCCAGTTCCTCCCCAGGAGATCTTCCTGACACAGGGATGGAACCCATGTCTCTTGTGTCTCCTTGTATTGGCAGGCTGATTCTTTACCACTGAGTCACCTGGGAAGCCCCATATAAATGGATACCTCGTGCATAATGGGGCCTGCAAACACAGGAGACCTAAGAGACGCAGGTTCAGTCCCTGCATTTGGTAGATCCCCTGGAGGAGGGTATGGCAACCCACTCCAGAATTCTTGCCTGGAGAATCCCCATGGACAGAGGCGCCTGGTGGGTTACAGTCCATGAGGTCACAAAGAGTCAGAGAGATGAATGAACGACTAAGCACAGCACAGGGTGGCCAGGGCTTTAAAGGAAAGGAGAAGACTGCAGAGTAGACAGTACTGGTTAGGTTGTGGAGGGCCAGTCTGAAAAAAGAACGAGAAAGTGTTCTGGGGTGAGTGATGGCATATGCAAAGGCCCTGATGTTGAGTGTGGCTGGAATATGGTGAGAAAAGAGGAGCAAGAGTTGAGTTTGGAGAAAAAAGCTTGCTCATCCCTTATAGGACACTGTCTGTAGACTGGATTCTATCTGTACTGGGCTGTGGAGCCTTGAAAATTTGGGGAGAAGGTAATGGCATGACTCATGCATTTTACAGAACAATCTGGCAGCCATGAGTTCCCTGAGAGCAATCCTGGGCAACCACTGACTGGGCACAGTGCAGGCATTGTCTCAGATCCTGGGCAGAGGAGGGGTGATGGCTGGAGCCCTTCCCCAGCCAGCAGCTATTAATACTAGTACAGCAAGAATAGCAGCAAGACAGTTTCTTGTTCATGGGCGTCATCCCATTTAATCCTCACCCCCGGGAGTTAGACGCTATTTTGCACCTTCACTCATCAGACATGGAGCCGAGGCTCAGAGAAGTTAGATAACTTAGCCAAAGTCACCCAGACTTTCGGGCAAAGAGCACAAAGACACACAGTGCTGCAGAGGTCGGGTGCCTCTCCTCGCTCTCTGGAAAGAACTGGATTTTGCTCCTGGTGAAAACTTTTCTCTGGGTGTGTTACAAAGCATGTTCTTAAACATTTTTAAAAAGCACAATGACTTTGCACAATAAGTGCTTCTTAGTTCAACAACAACAACAAAAAAATGGAGATTTAATTTGAGAGTGGTTGGCCCAGGGTGGGACACAAGCGTGATGGAGGACACCAGGGCACATTTGCTACCCCTCACCTGGCAATCTTCCAAAGTGGTGCTTCTCCATGGCTGTTAAGATGATGACAGAAAGATGAAAATCGGGAGGCTGGCGCGTCAGTACACGGGTGAAGCCAGGAGCTGCAGGAGCGCCTTTCAGATCTGCTTGCCTTCCCATCAGCCAGCAGCGCCCCTCATCCGAGCTGCCTCCCTCAGATATGAGAACAGGGGAAGCCATTAACGGGGGCCCTGAATACCCCCAATGTCCCCACGTCAGGTCCTGACCTCCCAGGAGGGAGGAAATATAATTGCTGGAGATTTGATAGAATTATCAAAAATATATCAAGTCAGCTACCTAAATTGTGAAACATGCTGGAAAATGTCCTACCATATAAGAAACCATCTCAAAGCAAGGTCATGACTGTCATCTTTTAACAGATGCCCACCACCATATCCACATTATCTGTGCCACCCCCAGCACACAGACACACACACACACACACACACACACTCACTCACACAAAGACCTAATTTTTTTTTGCTTAGCACATCATTCTGAAATGCATGGAGTCCCTGCATCTGATCAGGCCTCCATGCAATAGACATTTTCTACCTATCACACTTTTTTCTTCCAATTCACCAATTCTCTTTTCAGCCGTGGCCTTTGAATGGTTTTTAATTTTAATGACTGCGTTTTATGTTAATTTCTCAGCTTAGGGTTCTGGCTTGAAGCTGCTGCTGGCATGCCTCTAAAGCTAGCACTTCCCCCAGGTACAAACTTGAGCTTTCAGCTTTTCACAGAAGGCTTAAAAAACCCCACTCAGAGCTCTGAGCAGAGACGATGCACCCCCTTGTCTAGGTTAGTCTCATTTTCAGAGACAGTGGCCTCTTTTCCAGTGTGTTAGCTTTTTGCAAAGGTCCACACTTCAGCTGCCCATCACCACAGGCCCCAGGCCATATTTCCTGCCCCAAACTGGCATTGAACTCCAGCTTCCACCCCCACCCCCCAGCCTCTCACCTCATGGGCAGCTGAAACATCAGCCCTGACTGACCAGTGTCCCTGGCTATGTTGTCTCTTTGTGACTGGCCCTGGCATCTCCCTTTCCTTTAAGGTTGGCTCTGCATTTAAAACCTTTTTTAAAATATCATGTAGGCTTGGGTACAGTGTTTCTCTATGCTTGCATCAGAAGTGGGGGTCCACTATCAGGAGGCTGCTTGGCCCAGCAACATTTTCAGTAGCTGAGTTCACTCTGCTGCTGCTGCTGATGGAAAATGATGCTGAAGACGAGACGAAGTCTCAGGGGTGGGGGACAGGGAGGGGATGCCCCACCCCCCCACAACCACCAGGCTCTGTAGCAATCCTGGGTGGCTGGCTGTCCCTCCTCTCTGCTCCTGTGAGAAGGTTGTCATTGGCTGAAATTACAGAGGTCCCAGAAGTCCTCTCCCCCAGGTCATCCTGAAGCTTTAAGACCCCCAAGTGACCCTGGGCTTTTTTAAGGCTGAAGTCCGTCCCCCATCACAGGGAAAGTCCATCCCGCATCACTGGGCAGAGTGCCTGGGATTCCCCCTCTCCCTGCCCAAGGGACAGGGCTGTGATATGGCTCCTCCTGCCCTGGATAATTCAAGGTGAGTCCTGAAGGCCCTGGGAGGTTGGGTTCATCAGGGGACCACGGAGAGCAGGGCCTGGTTCCATCCTAAAGTCCTGGAGGTGAATGGGTGGGGACTGGCCATCTCAGGCTGTCACTCAGAGTTGTAATCCCCTCCTTCTCCTTCTGTCTTCCTCCTGACTGTGTCTGCTGCCTCCTTCCCACATCACCCACCTGCTTCAATACGGACTTTCACTCCTCTGGGCCTGTTCAGATGGGGGGCAGCTCTGTGTGGGAGTCGGGTGCTTGCTCCCAATCCTCCACATGATCTCCTCCTTCCATGCTCCAGTATCCCCCGCTGTAGCTGCAGAGGTGGATAGGATGATTTCCCAGAGCCCTTCCAGCTCTAGCATCTCTAGCATCCCTGATCAAGGGCGGCTGGTTGGGAGCTGAAGGTATTGGTGGGGAGGGCTTCCTGGTCTGTGTCTGAAATACAGAAAAAGCTTTATATACAAAGATGCTTCCCAGAGCATCATTTATAATTGTGAAACACAGGAAAAAACCCACAAGTCTTATAAGAGGGGTTTTGTTCAATAAACTGACACATTTCTTAGATTGAATATCCAGCATTCTCAAGAATTGCTAACAATACGGTGGATAGTTGGAATGGTTTGAATATAGCAGAAAAATGTACCATGTCACAGAGCTAACGAAAGGGTCGTGTGGACCCCTTTCTCTTAGCTCTACATGCCGATGTCCTCTGCCGGCTCCTCCTGCAGCTGGTCTTTGGCTGCGAGATGTGGTGACTGTTCTAGGAATCACATCCAGACACAAGCATATGCAGAGGAAGAAAAGGGACTTTCTCTTTCAAGATCAAGGAAACCCAAGAGGCCCCAAGGACTCCCCTTTGCCCTCATGGCCGGGAAAAAGGTGTTCATTGATGTATAGGCTAGTAGATGGCAGGTCTGGGCCTCACCAAGACAGGCTGTGGCCATTTCCCGGGGTGGCTGCATGTGGGGCCCCCCATTCGCATGGAAAATCAAGTTACCACATGAAGGCAAAGAAGCAATCCAAAAACTGTACATAATAGGAACTCTGTTATTATCTTTGTTGGTCTCCTATATATCTAAAATGATTTCAACATAAACATTTAAAAAAATCTAAGGTCATTTTCCTAGGCTAAGCTTTTGGAAAATCAATGAGAAGTGAGTACATCATACTGGGACGGTGATATATTTTCCCCTCACTGTTTCCTTTCCTTGGTTGATAAAAAGAAATAAAATATGATAATGATCCTACTGCCACTGAGGCATGGTACTGAAGCCAAACCTATAGCATCTAAATACGCCTGAAAGAAAGTGAAAGTGTTAGTTGCTCAGTCGTGTCTGCCTCTTTGCAACCCCATGGACTACAGCCTGCCAGGCTCCCATGTCCATGGAATTCTCCAGGCAAGAATACTGGAGTCAATTGCCATTTCTTTCTCGAGGGGATCTTCCTGACCCAGGGATCAAACCTGGGTCTCCTGCATGCATATGAAACTTTAAAAAATGATTTTTTAAATTATATCTATATAATAATAGGAAATGGCAACCCACTCCAGTGTTCTTGCCTGGAGAATCCCAGGGACAGGGGGAGCCTGGTGGGCTGCCGTCTATGGGGTCGCACAGAGTCGGACACGACTGAAGCGACTTAGCAGCAGCAGCAGTAATAGCACTCTCTGTTCTAGCCCAGCCTTCCTGTGAGCATAGCCAAGAGCTGGGCATGCAGTTGATGGTTGATTTGGGAACCATCACCAGCAGCTAGACTGAGGGGTCTGGAAAGTGAGAAGAGGAGAGAAAGCCAATTTAATACTACATCGATGTGGGCAACGGGGGCTCCACCTGACCGGAGCCGTACATCCCAGTTGGGTGGGAGTGGCAGGCACAGTGGCCAGGACCCCGATTCTCGGGCCCTGGCCCATCCCCCACCCTGCCCAATGCACAGGTCAAATGCCCAAGGTCCTACTGTAACTATTGATAAAGCTGCCAAAACAAGCGGAGATCCAGCTCTGTTTCTCCACTGGGAAGCAGGGGTAATAACAGCTCCTTCCCTGAAACTGGGAGGAGCCAGAGAAATGAAGCTGTGCAGCTTACTCGATGAAAAATGATGGTTCATCTCCAGAGTGTCCTCACCCCAGGCCTGGGGGGTAAGGGAATACCTAACTTGCCCAAGGCCACACAGCCAAGAAGCAGTCAGCCTGGGAATTTAATCTGAGCCTTGATCCCCTAATGCGTGTTGCTCCCTGTCTCTCTGTGTGGGGTTCTGCTTGCTGGTTTCTGTGGCCGTCACTAACACACCTGGCTGTAAGGCTAAACTTGCCATCACCTTGGTTTCCTGCTGGGACCACTGGATCCCAGAGGCTGTGAGCTGGACTTGTGGGCTTGATTTAGCTGTCCGCCTCTGTTCCACCCAGAGCAAGCGGTGCACGGCTACAGAGTGGAGAAAATACTAGAGAAAAGCAGAAGAGTCCATGCGGAGCTTGCTGAGGGGAGTAGGAAACTTGAATCTGAAGAGCATTTATTGGTGCCAGGCCTGTGATCTCAGGGGATACGCAAAGCAAACCTATCAGGTCACATACCCATTTTACAAGAGCAAGAAACTGAGGCTCAGGGAGGTTAGGGAACTTGACCAAGAGACTAGTCGAAGGAACTAAGAACTCTACTTACTGTGGGGAAGGGCCTCCTGGGGCCGTAGCACCTGCCCAGGTGCTTCCTCTGGGACCAAACCCTGGGGGCTCCATGCCATTGTCCCTGGCCCCTGGCCCTGCCAGTCTGCCTGTCATCAGAATCCAGGCCCTTTCATGGAGCTCTCAGCTATGCCAGTTCCCTGTTTCCAGTTGGTGGGAGACCTCTTGCATTAGCCTGGCCGGGACCCAGCAACCTGCAGAGCAGACCCCCGGGGGCCCCCAGGATCTCCCTTTGGAGTGGCTGGTGTGGTTGAGCCAACATCCTCTGCCTTCTCTGTGTCTTCCTACCACCTCTACCTTGCCTCTGCTCATCCTTTTGGTCCCGCCCAGGTGCTGCCTGCTTCCAAGGCCTTTTCTGATGCCACAGCCCTCAGGGCATCCTCTTTTTCTGCTGCCTCAGAGCCCAAGTGGTTCCCAACGTAGGTGAGCTCCACCCTGGCTCCGTGCAGTATGGCCTTGCTCCCAAATAATCCCATCTGGCTGCCTGTCAGGAGGACTTTAGGAAGATGCCCCTCGGGGGCACCTGGAGAAATCAGAGAGGTGTCATGGGTCTTCCTCTCTCCTCGGGCCCCTCCAACGCACTCAGCCTGAGGGGTGACTGCAGGACCCTAGGCCCTGTCCCTCAACAGCTAAAGGACAACGTAGGGTGTGGTGACCCAGTGGCCTGGAGGGGAGCTGAGCTAATGTGGCCAAGGGTCTGCATCTCAGGGTTATGCATCCCAGAGCACACTGCTGCCTGGTGTGCTGGATGGGAGGTGAGCGGGCCAATCTTGTCCTTTGATTCCAGCCCTCTCGGAGACTAAGGTTCAGTGCGTTCCACCATGCTGTGCTCACGAAGGCAGGAAGGAGAGGGCTGTCCGTGGCCAGCTCTGACTGTCGCTTGGAGTTTACTGAGGGCAGACTGTCCTGAGCCGACTGCTTGCACTGCTGCCTCTGCTCCCTCCCAGTGGCCCTGTGAAGCCTCGGGTCCCCTCCCAGTGGTGCTGTCCTCCATGGATACACTGCCTGGGTTCTGCTACCTGCTGTCACAATGCTAAGTGGGAATCACTATAGTGTCCCAGGGAAGACTCAGACCCGCCTTTTCTGGCCCTGACAGGAGAGCAGTTGGAATGCTTGATTCATTCACAATGTGGTAATAATGCACAATCTGTTAGGTTTGCTGTTGCTGCCATTGATTCTCCACCATACCTATTATCACTAGAGTTACTTCAGATGGGTACTGAAGTACAGTTACATCATATCTGGGGGCATTACGGTGGGGTTATTGCAGTGGCTACTAGGTCGGGAGTTAGGAGACCTGAAACCTAGGCCTGCTTTTATATGTCTTTGAATTATTTACTTTACTTTTTTTTTTTTTTTTTTGGACTTGTCAGTATCATCTACGCTGTTCAGAACAGAAATTTCCAAACAAACTAGTCTCAATAATAACACATTTGAAAAATAAAATTTGCTAGTTAACATAAATGAAAACATAAATGAAAAATGAAGCTATGTAGGCTTCAGGTGTGGGTTGATCCAGTGAGTAACAATAGCTTCAGGCTCTGGTGCCATTCTCTGTCACTCCCGTTGCCCTTCCTCATGGGGTACAGTGGTTGCTCCACCGGCTCAGCCCTGGCAAGATAACAGAAGCAGTTGTGGCAATCCCACCCTGCCCCTCCTCACATCCCTGGTCGGGAGCAGAGTATCTGCCGCCCCTCACGCCTAGCAAAAGCCTTGATGTTCACTTGGATTGGCCTATCTTAGGTCTCAGGCTGAATCCCAAATCAGGCGCCATGGCCAGAGAGATGGAATGTGCTGATTGGCTCAGCCTGGATCACAGATCCCACCCCCAAAACAGCAGGGAGGCTATTTCCCTAATCAGTGTGAAGAGGTTCGGAAGGAGGGAGGTGGTGATGGGTGGAGAGCAGGCAACAGCTACCCACTTTATGTTTCAGTTATGTCGTTTAGCCTTCATCTCTACTCCTTCATTTAGAAAACAAGAGACTTTGTCTAAAGTCCTTTCTAACACTAACATTCTGGACCTATCGGTCATCTTTATCTTCCACACTGAACCACTGAGACCAGAGCAATAGATAGAAGTGGCCTTGCGCTATCCACAGAGAAGGGTTTTCTGCTCCAAATGTAGCAACCATATCTTCCCCAGCAAACAGTCACTGTGTCCTTTGTCTGCGCAAGGCCAAGTACTGCCACTGTGTGAGTGTAAGACCCAGACCCTGGCCTCGAGGGCCTTACGGGTAAATCAGTGGCATGCAGCAAGCATTTACTGAGCACCTACTGTGTGCAATGCAAATTACAGACAACAGTGACATCTTCCAGGTGTGAGATTTCCAGTTACTAAGCCCATCCTGTGGGGCTGACAGGTGTCACTAGACGAGGACAACAGAGGGCGGGGCAGACAAAGCTGGTCAGCAATGACAGCCCTTGCTGTCCCAGGCAAGGGTGCTGGCTGTGGTGTGAAATGATTACAGTGGGAATGGCTTGAATGTGCTTTGAAGGCAGAGCTGGTACAGTGTTTACATGGTTAGGGGCAACATGAAAAGGCAGGACTCCTGTTTAAAAGACGGGGAAAGGGGCTTTCCTGGTGGTACAGTGGTTAACACTCTGCCCTTCCAATGTTGGGGGTGTGGGTACGATACTTGGTTAGAGAACTAAGATTCTATATGCCATGTAGCCAAAAACTAAAAAAGAAAGAAAAGGCAGGAAAAAGTGTCACTAAGGATACTAAAACGTAAAGCTTCCTCCTTTCTGATTCCTTTCTCTCTCAACTTGTCATGGTGTCTACTTGTTGGCCACTTAATGTCATTTTAAGTAATGATAAGTAAACACTTCATATGACACAAATAAACTTATCTACAAAACAGAAACAGACTCAAAGACATAGAGAACAGACTGATGGTTGCCAAGAGGGAAGGGTAGGGCGAGGAAGCGAAGGATTAGGACTTTGGGGTTAGCAGATGCAAGCCATTATATATAGAATGGATAAACAAGGTCCTACTGTGTAGCACAGGGAAACTATATCCAACCTCCTGGGATAAACCATAATGGAAAAGAATATGAAAAAGAATGTATATCTATGTATAACTGAATCACTTTGCGGTACAGCAGAAATTAACATTGTAAATCAACTATACTTCAATTCTTTAAAAAGTAAACATTTTAAATGATGAGCGTGCATTTTACTGTTCATCTCTAGACTGTGCCAGGCCAGTTTTAAGCGTAAATAGAAGAACATTTAACTCACATGCAGAATCACCAGGATTACACAGTTTGTGTTTCAGAGTTAGTCCATGCATATGTATTTCATTCTTACCAGAGCAGCGGAAACGCAGCCCAACACTCACTCAACTGTTTTTATTTCACTTCTTGATATGCACACACTCTACCAACATGCTCTACCTCCAACTTCCTGTTGGAAGGAAGAGGACCCGGGGCTGCGTTCTTGTTCCCTGTGCTTTGGGTCTCACGTCGAGCACACCAGGTTGGCAGGTACAGGAAAGGGACAGAGTAAGAAGGAATGTGAAGACGCCTCAGCTGTCCCTGTTTCATGAATGCCGTGGCCTTCTCTTTGCATTGGGAGCGAGTTCTGGCTCAAGTGGAAGGCATGGCCTTTCAGGGCAGTCCACATTTCCATGGACTCACCTGGTCCTGAGGGGCACTAATCCCCCTGCCCCCCGGCACTGGACTTCACCTACAAAACACAACATCAAAGACCAAATTACTGAGAACTTCTGCATGGCAGCCCAGAGCATTAACCCAAGTGTGGGGCCTTTCAATGAGGGGCCTTGGGTGACCACACAGGGAAGATGCCCATGGGGCAGGCTCTGCTGGAAGGACAGGGATTTGTCCAGGGAGAGAGATGGTGAGAGGGCATCCTGGGTAAGCAAAGGACAGGCTTCGGCAAAGATACCAAGGTAGGAATTCTCCTGGTAGAGTTAGGAGGGGGAGGCGGTCCATCCCTAATCAGGAGTCTGATTAGGGATGGACCTTCTTAACGGCTGGTGGTCAGTCAGGAGCCAGCAGTCCGCAGAGAGCCGTACACCTTAAAAGCCTCAGTGTCGCCATCAGTCCTGGGCCGTGATCATGAATGGGGCTACTCATAAGCCATCTGTATGGCCTTAAATTGGCTCCTCCCTGGGAGTGGGGGGCTGGTGTTGCACCTTCCTCTCCCTGGACTGTTTGCCCCTGAGTGTCATTATTTGCCAAATTGGACCAACCCCACTTGATCCCAAGCTCCTTAATAAAGGGGTAGGTGTTACACTATATTTCAGAACTGCCCTTTAGTGCCAGACATCAGAACTTCAACAAAAAATTTTATGGAAGGAAGAAAAGAGAACTCGTTCTTTGGGAATTATACTTTTTTAAAAAATTGAAGTATAGCTGACTTACAATGTTGTGTTAGTTCCACGTGTGCAGCAAAGTGATTCATCTATCTATATTATACATATTCTTTTCCATTATAGGCTAATACAAGATATTGAATATAGTATGTGCTATATAGTAGGTCCTTTTGGTTTATCTATTTTATATATTGTGGTGTGTATATGTTAACTCCAAACTCTTAATTTATCTCCCAGGAACAATGCTTCTTTAAGTGTTTTAATTCAAGTAGTGACCTTTTTTGAATTTTAAAGTTTAATCTTGAAACTGATCCATGCCTCCCACTTTCCATTTGACAGGCTTTCCCTTCGGTAGACGACGGGGAGCCACACCTGGACAGAAGAGTGACTGCTGACTAACGGGGGGACGGGTGGGCCCTACTGCTTCTGGCTGACATCATCCTGAAAGCCTCCGGAGAGGGCCAGACATGGGCCCTCCCGTGATGGTGACTGCGTGTGATGAGGTCCGGAGAGAGCGAAGGAAGCGGGTGAATGGGTTGTAAAGTAAAGATAAATAGAGAGGATAAACTAACCCTAGAGAAGACCAGAGCAGCCTGAGGTCCACCCAGCCCTGCAGGGCCTCGACCCTCGGATTATTTCCAAGCTGTGAGGCCGGGTGAGCAACTGAGACACTGGTACAAGTTTTCCCTGGAGTTCTCTGGGAGGGAAAGAAAGAAAGATTTACAAGCCTTCCGTGAACACATCACGTGGTTAGAAAGAGAGCAAGGAGGGATACCCTTTGTCAGATTATATGTTGGCCTAGCACTGCGTACCACCAAACAATTAGCTAAAGATGTGAAGTTTTCCTGACTTGGTTTTCAAAATTCCAGTGCAATATAAACACTTAAATTCTTGGTGGATTTTTTTCTCCAATTTTCCTCCAGATGTTTGGAGGGGTGCAGATACCACAGTACATAAGTGTGTTCAGAAGGCCACTAAATTAGGCAAGTGGGTGTGAGGGTGTGACCTTCTGCCAGGGAAGCCCTGGGACAGAGGCACAGCCTGGACCATGAGGTGTCTTGCACCTTCGGAGTTGGGAGTGGGGTTGGGGAGCTGGGCTGGAAGTTTCTGGAACAGCCAGGCACTATAGACAGCAAGGAATGTACCCATGAGGCCGACACCCGCCTGAGCTGTCAGAATTCACACCCTGGAAATGAAGGCAGGGGCCGAGGCGGGAGGAGGACGTGTGTACATGGGGATATGCAGAAAGACACTGCGTGTCCCTGGGGGCAGCTGTGGCCCGCATTGGGCTGGAGTGGAGGGAGGCAGGGCCTGGCTCTGGGATCCTCACTTCATATGTCAGCTCTGGGGGATCTGCACTGCTGCCTGGATGGGGAAGCTGACAAGCAGTGGTTACATCACTGTCCAGAGGCTTGATGGAAACTGACTCATGCCGCCCACTCAGTGCCTTTTATGCCTCGTGGCCCTGGGGCCAAACGAATTTGCTTGATGATGTGTTACCCGGACAGCTGAACAGTCGGAGGAAGAAAGAAAAAGTTGTTCTTGGTGGTTTTAACTCTGAGATTAGGCAGGGACAGCAAAAAAAAAAAAAAAAAGAACTATCAGTAATTAAATGAAACAAACTCAGCCTTGCTGGGGAGGGAGGGAGCTTCCTTGCCTGCCTTCTCCTTTCAGAGCACAGGCCAGGTGGGGCCCCAAGCCTTCTGGCTCAGAAGATCCCTTGCTGCTGGGGAGGCAGAAGCCATTAAGGATGACATATGGCTGTCAAAGGATGCTCTCAAAGGCGAGCAGGCCCCAGGAGGGCCCCTGCCCACCCAAAGCACCTCTTTTGTGTCACACTGTCCCTGGCCGTTTCCTGGGGTCATTCGCCGGCTTTGATATCCCAGTGGTAGACTTACTTGGGTTGCCACCTTTGAGACTGGGCCCTAGGGAGCTGTCGGCTCATTTACGACTGTCAAGCCCCAAGATAAGGTGCCCGCAGATCAGGGTCACTTCCTCATACGCCAGGGGGCCCTGAATTGAGCATAAATGTGTCAAACACCTGCAGCCCAGAGCTGAACAGCTCTCAGAGATGTTGACCCGCTGGCCCCAGCCTTCACTGAGCTCAGACTGCCTGCCAGGAGATAGGATTTCTCTCCTTGTAGCCGGTGAAACTGAGGCCCAGAAGTAGTCAGGAGTCACTGTAGGAACCGCTAGAGAATGGCAGCCAAGAGCGTGGACCCTGAACTTGGAACAAAACTGACATACCTGACCTCCACTCACTAGCCAAGTGACAGTCAATCCATCTAAGGTCCATTTGCCCATCTGTAAAATGGACACATGTGTCGTATCACCTTCTCAGGGCTTGGCTGTGAGCTTCAACAGGGATTCTGAGAAATTTATTGCTGTCTTAGCCTTTTTGACTGTGAACGAATTGCTTTCTGGGGCAGCCTAGCACCTGAGCCCCAAGCTCCAGCTTAAACCTCGTGGGCTTAAGGACTTTTAGAATTTTGGGTCCAGCAAGGAGAATTTGCCTGTAGAATCCCAAAGAGAGGTGGAGGGAAGGCTTTGGGACATCCAGATGGCTCATGAGGACGGGGAGGGGCAATGACACAGGGGCTGGGGGTTGGCCTTGCACAAACAGAAACATTCAGGTGACCCCACCTGTTGTGGAAAGGGCTTCCCTGGTACCTGGAACTTTGGAGTGTAAGCATAGGGAACCTTAGCTGCAAGAGGGCCCCTCTGGTTGGCTGGCTTAGAGCAGATGTGGCTACCAGCAGGAGATGCCCTCCAAGGACAGGCAATGCTGATGTGGTCAGGAAGCTGCCTGGCAGGCCTACCCCATAGCTGCCTGCCACAGCTGCCCGGGGATGCCACTGCTCACCATGCAACAAACCACCAGCTGTGACTTCTTGGGAAACCTCCAAAGCCCTCCCAACATTCCTCAGAGGCTTAGGAAGGGGCCAAGAATGCCCAGTTTGTGAGTGGGGTATCTTGAAACTGATTTAATCATATGCAGATAAGTGAATGGGGCATTTCCTGTGTCCAGGTGTCACCGAGGTGTTCACATGTGTCACCCACATAAAGAGTGGGCACAGAGTCTAGGACAGACAGGCCTTCAGCAAATGTCTTGCACATGACTCTTGATAAAGGGCCCTGAACTAAGACCATCAGCTTCAGGGTGTTTCTCGTGGACGAGCATGGCTCGGTCCAGGGGTCCACTTGGTGCTGTTCAACTCCTCCCCCACAAGCTCATGACCATGCTACCTTGGAAGCAAGTCTCCATCCAGCTTCTGCTCCACAGAGGACTTTGGGGAACAAGCATTGCTTCTCAAGGCCTCAAGGGTCTATACAGACTCCTGAGTGGGTGGTGTCAGGGGACGCCAGACCCCCTGCCCTTTGAAGAACTCCCACACCTGCATGATGTCCCCTGTGACAGTCACACACTTCCTGGGTAGGATTCCATGGTCCTCATCATCCAAGTAGCCAGGCAACTGGCAATCCTTCCAAATGCCGGACAACTGCATGGAGGACCACTTGGGGATCAAACTTCAGGTACCAGCACTACAGGCCCAATCTCCAGGCCTCCCTGGATTCTTATCCTCAGTTCATGCACCCTGGGGAGTGTTTCTAAATAATGCAGCCAACTGGCAAGTCTGCAACACCTTTATTTTCACCAAGGAGCACTTATTTCTCATGTCATCAGGCTGGTTACTGGGCAGCTATTTTCACACATACACCAAAAACTCCACAAAGCAAAACACACCAATTCTAACATTCTTTGTGTTGGCAAATTGTGGGCTGTATTTTGAGGCAATAGAAGCCCTTACAGTAGGGTTTCCTCAGGAATGGCCTTCTGGCCTGGGAGTCATGATTTGCAGCTTGGAACGCCCACCTCATTGTTTAATCTAAGTGGCATCCCCAAATGTCACATCAGAGCAGGCCCTTGGGAGCTTTTGCTCCGAGGACTGGAACCTGGGGTGTGAATTGGTCCCTTGATGAAAATGTGAACTAAAGGGCTCTTTTCCTTTTTTTTTTTCTTCTGAGATCTTAAGTCTTGCTCCCAATTAGCTTATGAGCTCCTTGGGAGCAGAGCCAGAGGTTCAGCCACACGATGCTAAATTCATTGTATTCACTGTTTCTTTAAATATTTATTAAGTGAATTTTGGGAGAGTAGAAAAGTTGGCTGAAAAAGGCATTTCGGGAAAGGAGGGCCTTGGTGGCCAGGTGAAAGAAGCTGAATTACATTCAGGGGAGCCAGGAAGCCATGGAACTTTTGAGGAGGAGACTGGCTTGACCAAAGTGATTCTTGACAAGGAGCAGTTCATGGTCTGAGCAGCCATCCAAGGGTCCCTGGTACATACACAGAGCATCTCTCTTCCTGGCCAGGCTTCAGTTTAGCGTGTTTTTTTTTTTTTTTTTTGGTCATGCTGCTCAGCATCTGGGATCTTAGCTCCCCAACCAGGGTTTGAACCTGCACCCACTGTGATGGAAGCATGGAGTCTTAACCACTGGGTTTCTAGGGAAGTCTCTAGCGGTTTCTTAAGAACAGGAACCATGGAGGATCTGCTGAGTACCGGATTCTGTGCTAGAAGTCTCAGGCCCCAGGTGTCCGGATGAACCCTCTCTCTCCCCCTTTTCTAGAAGAGGAAGCCAAGGTTGAGAGTGGTCAAGTGATTTGCTCAGAACCCCAAGCAGGAAGGGTAGATGGTTTCTGTCTGTCGCAAAGCCCTCCCTACACGAAGCCTCCACTCGTCCTCCAAGCTGAGGCATTGGCTTCTGAGTCTCTCTGAGGTATCTGGAATCAGAGACATGCAAAGCAGGCCGGTTCCAGCTCTTGCTCGGGAACAGCAGTGCAGAAAACGAAATGCTTTCAAGTCACAATACCCACTCTCTGCATTGCAGCCCATCTGTGCTAAGTGGAATTCCACAGGGATCATGGTCCTCTGGAGGTGGGAGGAGGCACTTGATGGACTTCGGCAGCCGAGACCAGACCTCTGCTGACGGCAAGTCCCATTAGACAGCTACGTCCTTAGCCTCTCGGGGGAATGCTTGTGGGGTGGCTGGTATTTCGTCTTGTTGCAAGATGATAATGCTTAATTAGGACATTTTGCATAATAAGCCCATGTATTGGACTGAATTTGCAATATTTGGCACATTAAAAATTATTTTTCAGTTGAGATTAAAAAAAAAATTATACTTTCCTGCCTACACTCTCATTCAATCTAGAGACCCTTAAGTTATTCTATGTGGAGATGGATTATTCATCCTGATGTAGGACCAGATAGGAGGCAAACCATTTAAATAAAAAAAAATTATTAATACTCAGCATGTAATGAGGGGAGTTTTATGGCTCAAGATAGCTATTAACACCCTCCTTGTCTTAGGCTCTGGGGAGCTCACATATTGCAGAGGGGTCAACAGGGATGCAGGGGCAGACAGACCTGGATTCTGCCCCCAACACTGGTATTTCCTCGTTGTGTGTCCTTAGGCAGGTTACTCAACCTCTCTGAGAATTGATTTTCCCCTCTATAATATCTGTATCTGCTGCACGTGTGCCCAGTCATGTCCAACTCTTTTGTACCCCATGGACTGTAGACAACCAGGCTCCTCTGTCCATGGGATTTCCCAGACAAGAATACTGGAGCAGGTTGTCATTTCCTACTCCAGGGGATCTTCCCCACTCAGGGACCGAACCTGAGTCTCCTGTGATTCCTGCATTGCAGGTGGATTCTTTACCTCATGAGCCATTGTGGAAGCCCGTACTTTAGGGCAACTAATTGAATTGCCAATTAAACTAGGTAACAAATACCAAAACAACCCACTGGCCACCTCTGGAATGTTGAATTGCAGCTGGTAGTTTATGCTTTTTTTCTTTTTTAGGAGTTCCCAGCCGTGGAGGTAATATTAATAGGGATTAGCTGTCACCTGGAAGAATGTAGTGGAGAGAAATCATGGGCTTTGGGATTGCTCAGGTACAACTCATACTCTACCAATCACTAACTCCATGTCTTGGGGAGTTAATATAGCTCTTGGCACCTCTGTGTTCTTATCTGTAAGATGGGCTCATCACACTACCTGCCTGGCAAGGTGTGTTAGGGGAGCTCATGCCTGAGGAGGAGCAGATTTATATTAAGACTCCATTTGTTGGAGAGTGCTCAGGTCTCCAGACTAGAGGCAACCAGCTCAGGTCCCACCAGGATCCACCAGGGTACCCAGCAATATCTGTGAGCTGAATAGAACTGTCTCATCCATACATATCTGAAGAATGTCCACATGGGTACAGATGTTGTGATCGACGGAATCCAAATTCTAAGGCATGACTGAAGTCATTTTCTCTTAGCGGAAGTAGAAAGGGCAAAAAGGAGGAGCAGAAATTTTATTTGGCACTGAAAAGGGTCAGCTAGAGAGGTTGGAAATTCTGGTCCACAAACCAACTAGTCAGTCGTGTGTGATGCTGGATCTGGAGGCTGGTTGGAGGTCAGAGACAGACTGAGGAGGAAGCTGGTCCTCAGGAAACCCAGTCCGCCACTGTCCAGTCCCCTTCCCTCTCTTACTGGACTCCCCAGGGGAAGGGGGGGCACCTACCTCATGATCAAGAGCTTTGGGGGCAAACCTAAGAGCTTCTCATGAGGTTGTGTTTCTATCCAGGCTCACTTCACAGGGAGCAAACTAAGGCATGGAATGGTTAAGTGACTCACCCCAGGCAGCAGATTGGGGCTTCACACCCAGGCAGACCTGCTCCAGGAGGCTGGCTTCCATCCAGGGCTTGGGAGAAGAGTCTGGGGACACAGCAGCAGTAGCAGCAAGGGCAGCGGGTAGAGAAGAAAATCCCAAGAGAGTGTGGGTTAGGCGGAGGCCAGTTCGTCTGCACACTGCCCTGCCTGCTCCACAGCCCTGGCCAGGAGTCTCAGAGCAGCCAGAGGACACGACTCTGCAGCTCGCCAGAGGCCTAAAGTCCTTCATCTCCCTTTCTCTCACCTTCAGGTCAGGAAAGCAGGGAAGTGGTGTGAACTGCTTCTGCTGTAAATGTCAACCCAGAGACCTGCACGTGTCGGCTGCCCTTGCTGGAGGGGAGGGGGCCAGGGGACCCCCTCACGTGGTTGCAGAGGGTGACACCCTACAGAGCAAGACTCCTTGCTCTGCAGAAAGCATCACAAGAAAGAGGCACACAGAAGAGACCCAATGTTCAAGGGCAGCCCCACTATGGATGTGACCAGACCTTGAGTTAAGCATGGCATCCAGAAGGCTCAGGCAGCAGATGTGGAGGGAAACAGAGGCAGACTAGGCCATTGCAAGACTCTGGGAGGCCTTCTGGAAAAGGCCAGCCAGTAGGCATTGGGTTCTGTGAGCATCTGGGGAAAGGGCCATAGAAGGAGCAGGGGCAGGGGATGCTGTGAACCCGGATGTGGAGATAGGCAGGTGAAGGTGTACCTGGGAAGCATCAGCTCACGGCATTCCAGGAGGCTGTTTCCCGGTCCCTCATGGCCTCTGGGAGGAGCTCTGGGAGCCACCAAATGAGACTCAGCCCTGGCCAGCAGGGAGCTCACAGTCCAGCTGGGCAGACACATTTTCTCAGAGGTTCTGAAACTTCACCCTGCCCCCTGGGGAGGGCCTGTTCAAAGGTAGGTTTATGGGTCCCTTGTCCTCAGAGCGTCTGCTTTAGAAGGTCTCAGGTGGGACCTGAGGTTCTGCATTTCTACCAAGATCCCAGATGTTGCTGCTGCTCGCTGGACCACACTTGGAGAACCGCACACCAAAAACAGTGTCGCTAATAGAGCAGGGGACCGAGGAGGAGCTTCCAGCGGAAAGAGGTGTAGATGCAAGAAGAGTGGGCCAAAGGGCAAGGAGGTTAAAGTGGGCATGGAATCCAGCTAGACCACAGCCAGTGGGTGGAGAGCCTGGACTCAGCTGGGGGGCGGGGGCATTTCTCCAGGAAACACTGAGGACCTCTCAGTTGAGAAAGGTGGACCCGAGATGCTAGGTTGTTAGAGGAGCAGGACAGAATTGAGACTCCCGGGGGGAGCCTTCCAGTGCTCAGAGCATCTCCCCACGTCAGTTACCGAGTTCACCCACCCACAACTCTCTGAGGTCTGATTCTACATCTTTTAACACCAGGCTTGCCCGCCTGTTCCAGAAAAGGAAATCGAGGCTCAGAAGTTGTGCAAAGGCAAGTACAGTGTGAACTAGATCAGCTGTAGTTAACCACAATCCCGCCACCTCCTCCAAGTCCAGAGTCAGGCAAGCCCTTCCCTTGTTCCCACTGAATAGCTGCCCCGGTTGTGTTCATCCTGTGAATAAAATAGCAGGAAGTCAATAGCAGGCCACGTAATGTGAGAAAGGTAATCATCCCCCGTCAGGAAATCCTGTTGCTGAGAGTCCCCTGGGAATGTTCACTTTCCCACTCAGACTACTCCCCACCCACCACCCCCTCCCCTCCCCAGCTTCCCGACTGTCTGCCCAGTTGGCTTCTACAGGTGAAACTGGGCCAGAAATGCTGGGCTCTTGGCCAGAGTCTGACCTTCACCCTCTGGCCTCGAAGAGTCCCTCAGTGTAGCATCTCCTGGGGAGGAGGAGGCAAAAGAGGAGCCACCAGAAGTCCCCCAGCACTCGTGGACTCTGCCAGGAGGGTTGCGAGCCCTGGCTGGGGAGAGAGGGGGATGCTGGATGCTCAGACGTTGTACCCTCCATGGCAAGAGGCCCCAGGACAAGCATCCTGTCCTCCCTGGCTTCCATTCCCTTGCCTGTAAGTGAAGCAGCAAAGGGAAGTGAGGTTTACACACGTGAATCTGCACATTGTAGGTTCTAGTCTACCCGCAGGAGATTAAGCAGGTCAGAGCCCCCAGGGCTCAGAAGCCACAGAGGAGAACCCCTCATCAACTCCTCTCGTGCAGAGAACCCAAGTTCTGCCCAGGCAGGCATCTGATGCCACTGACTGACAGTCTCATTTGCTGGCGTTTTCTTCCACTGAGTGATCTTATTTTATATGACACACATTCACTTTCACATGTAATTACCTCCCTTCTCCCATCAAATAGCCCTGCGAGTTAGGCTGTCTTGGGTTATCTATTCAGTGATCCAGTTCCTCGGTAGATAGTACTGGAGCCTCCTCCAAGTGCCAGGCATGGGTAGGTGCTGGGAACACAGATGCGGTCCTGCCCTCGAGGAAGTCTCCATCTGCCAGGGAAGCTAAGTTTGATAAACAAATCATATGCTCAATTAGCTAATTTCAGTGATAGAGCTTCAAGGGGGAAGGGCTAGCTGCCCAGGGAGCCTCTAACAGGGAACCTGGTTGAGTGTACAACTGTGAGCTGGGTACTACAGGAGTTCCTCTGCCCACTTTTCCACAGACTCCACCTGGCCTGTTCGCCTTGCATCAGTAACCAAAATGCCCTCCTGATCCCTCTGTGTGCTGAGTGTGCAGCTGCTGCTTTCTTATCTTGATCATCTTGCTTAAGCTGTCCTCTTTTTCATGGTGCCTACCTGAACCTGAACTCTACGTGTTGTCTGTCCTTGGGGCCTATGTCTCCCTCCCAGACCATGATCTCTACCCTCTGAAAGTTCTGATGCCCTGACAGAATTGGTAGTCTCTGCTGCAGAGATCTCACCCTTCCCTCCTCCTGATTCCCCAGCATGCCCCGCCCCTTGTTCACTGTCAGGTGTGAGGCACTGGGATGAGGAGACCCAGTTTCCATGTCCCCGGGCTCACAGCCAGGCAGGACCATGGCATCAAGGAACCATGAAGTGACCTGATGGATGTTGGCTCCCAGCGCTAGTGAGGCCCTATCAGAGAAGGCTCCCTGGAGGAGGTGACGCTGAACTGAGTATGAAAGGGTGGGAAGTAGACAGATGCAGCATTCTAGCCAAGGAGAGCAGTGAGAACAGTCTCAGGAGTGAGGGGAGTCGGGTGGTGGAGAGAGAAAGGCCTATTCTAGAAATGACAGACTGATGGGTACAGCTGGACAGTAGAGTGGAAGGGGCACTTCATCTAGTTGGGGGCATTCAGAAAGGCTTCCTGGAAGCAAGCGAGACAAACTGAAGGATCAACAGCAGCTGGCAGGAGGGAGGGGGAAGGATGCCATAGACACTGAGGAAGGAGGGTATAGTCACTAATAATGCTGTATAATAACTCACTCCAAAACTCAGTGACTTAAAGCAAAAAAAGAAATAACCATTGGTTCTTTCTCATGGTTTCTGTAGATGGGGGATTTGGGAGCAACTTGGCTGGTTTTTCTGGCTCAGGGTCTCTCCTGAGGTTTCATTCACATGTCAACTGAGCCTGCCTGCGGTTGGAGGGCCTGTCGCCCAGGTGGCCTCCTCCCAAGCCCAGCTCACTGGCGGTGGCTGTTGGCAGGAGGCCTCAACTCCTCAATCCAGTCCACCTCTCCACTGGACTGTTCAGGGTCCTCACCCGGTGGCTGCTGGCTTTCAAGGGAGTGAGTGAGCCAAGAGGCCAAGGTGAGAGCTAGAGAGGCTTTCATGACCAAGCCTCTTAAGCCACATGCTTCTGGAGTATTCTACTTGTCCCATAGGACAGCCCTGCTGCAGGGTGAGAGGGGACCAGCACTGGGACCATGCAAGGCAAGTGAGGCCTTTGCCTTCTGTACAAACACTCGGTATGGAAAGCAAGACGTATTTTGAATAATCAAAATCATTGTGAAAACAACCATGATAAACAAAGTACCAACATTTAAAATAAAGACTGAACCCAACGGGGCTTGGATTAGGGATCCTGTGCAAGAATGTGAACTCAGGAGCCCAAGACTGTGGCAGGCCATCCTGGAGACTGGATACCATGCCCAAGGATGAGTGGATGTGGGCTACGTGATGAGCCAGGCCCTCGAGGTAAAGCCCACTCCCCAAGTTCTGGGTCTAAGAGCCTTAGGGTCTCAGAAGCAGGTGTGCAGCCCAGACCCAAGGGCAAGGAGTAAGTACTGGGGAGACCTGTTTCTCCAGCAAGAGTCACTGAACCAAAGAGGAAAAATCTCCACCCACAACTCAGATATAAACAGCAATCTCATTTCCAGGGAATTGGGGTTGGGAACTTTATTCTTTTCCCAGTGCTACGGTAACAAATGACCACAAACTGGGGGACTTAGAACAACAGAAACAGTTATTATCCCAGAGTTCTGTTGACCAGAAGTCCAAAATCAAGGAGTCAGTCCCTTCTGGGGGCTAGGAGGGAGAATCTGTCCTGTGCCTCTCTCCTGGCTTCTGGTGGGTGCTGACAACCCCCGAGGATCCTTGGCTTATGGACACGTTCCCATTCCACGTGGTGCTCTTCCCTGCATCTGTGCACTAATAGCCCTTCCCTTTAAGGACACCAGTCATTGGGTCAGGACCCACTGCAATTTGACCGCATCTCTAAAAGCCCTGTTTCCAAATAAAGTCATATTCATAGGTACTGCGGGTTAAGACTTGAACAGGTCTTGGTGGCAGGGGCACAATTCTACCCACGACAGGAGTATAGGATTATTCTAAGGGCTTGCTACATCATTAGAATTGGAAGGAAGACAAATATTTTAAAATTCACATTTCATGCATCTGCCTTTTTCAAGCACTAACAGGAAGCAGAAATGCTTTTGAATAAAAGTGAAAAAACAATAAAATATCTGGTTCCATTCTGCTATGATTTGATGGAGGAGTGTAGTAGAGGACCTGGATGAATGGGAGAGGGGTGTGGTCCACCCTGAGACTGAGGTTAACAGATAATCCCAGAGATGCAGCAAACAAGACAAAAAAGATAGTGGCAAAGGCTCTGAGGATGGACCCGCTACTAGAGACTTCCAAAACCCCACTGCATATTTGCAACAGGTGGCATGAATTAGGAGCTCCAACTTTGTTACTTAATCCCTGGGGTGGATAACAGTAAGAACAGGATGTAGTTTGAACTTTGGTGAGCCTGCATTCCTGCTCCTGACATTGTTGCCCAGAATTTTCCAAGCATACTTTGGTACTTATCAAGAAAATGTCAACACTGGGCAAGTGGGAAAGGATTGAAGTGAGTTTTGAGGTCAGGGAAAGCAAATAGGTTTTCTCTTTCATGCCCTGCCCCCACTGGTACTTGTCCAGGGCACCACGGGAAGAAATGTCCAGGCTCAGAGAACCATGATCAATTAGTGATATCTGCCCTGAGTGCAGGAAAGACAAGCAGCCTCTTTTCACATTTGCTATTCTAGATCCAGAACAGGACATTGTGGGAAGAAGTATCCTTGCTCAGAGAATTGGAATCAATTAGTGATGTCTGCCTAGAGTGCAGGAAGGACAAGTAACTTCTTTCCATGTTTGCTAGTTTAGGTTGAGCACAAGCAGTGTATTTTGAGGATGCGAATATAGGCCAAGTAAGACAAAAGAGCATGCCTGAGATCTCTTTGCTGTTTGCTAGAACTCAGGTATGTCCCACTCCACAAGCCCATCCCAAACTGGATTCCCCGTCCTTGTTCCCATGTCAGTGAGTGGCACCAACATCCACCCAGTGCCTGGGGATCATCCTTTCTACCTTTCTCTCCCTCACCCTGAACACTCAGTTACCACAACTCATTCACTTCTGTCTTGCCTTTCCCTCAAGCCTGTTCTCCATCATCCTCCTGATCCAAGGTTCTCAACAGGGGGCAGTTTTTCTCCCCAGAGGACATTTGGCATGATGTGGTGGGGCTGCTACTGGAGCCTGGTGTGCAGGGACCAGGGCTGGGGTAAGCATCCTACAATGTACAGGGTAGCCCTCATCATGGCAGCCCACATCCAGCCCAGAGTGTCAATGATGCTGAGGTTGAGAAACCCTTCCCTTGACCATGTGACCATCATCTCTTGCCTGGACAAGCTCAAGGGTCTCCCAACTAGGCTTCCTGGCACCCTCTTGATCCTACAGTCCAGTTCCCACCCAGAAGCCAAAGACTTCTTAACATATCAGTCTTATTACTGTACTTCCTTGCAGACCCAGGCTCGTCTCCAGGGCCCAGAAGACCTCGTGTGATATGGCCCTGCCTCTCCAGCCACCCCTCCTCCTTTTCTGCTCCATCTCAGCGCTCTGGTCTCACCAGCTTCCTTCAGTGCTTTGAGGGAGCCAAGCGTCTTCCTCCTTCGGAGCCTTAGCAGCAGCTGCTCCTTGTGTAAGAAACACCAGCCTTCCACCCCAACCTGTCTTCCTTATTAATTCCTGCTCATCCATCTGATTTTACTACTTCCTTGGCCCTTCTTCACCCCCTGCCCTTTTCCTAGCATGTATCATAGTCTGCAGCTGTATATATAGTTGTGAGACTGTTTCATGACTGTCTTTCTCCTCTCACTGCACTAGAAGAAGTGCCCGGTAGGCAGGAGCAGTATTTGTCTTGATGAGTCCCATATTTTCAATTTCTAGTATTGTACCTGCATATAGGTTCTCCATAAATATTTATTGGATGAGTGAATGAAAGAAAGGATTGATGGATGAATAAATGAAAGAAAGAAACGACAAGTGGCTGGATGAAAGGATGGATAGATGGATGAACAAATGAATGAACAACCTCAGGTCTTTGGACCCCTTGGCTCTTCATTCACTCAGTTATCACCACAGTGTCTCCTTCTTTTCCTTCTTTTCTATTTCTTTGCCCTTCAAATTTCCCTCCTACACTTTCTTCTCCATGAACTATCATCTTAGGCAGCCAACGATGTTCTGTATTTATTGTGCTGATTAAATGCTGTTCTTTGTGAAACAAATTCATTTGATTTTCTTATTTGCATATCCTTCAACGGATGTTGCCAGGAATGAAAAATAGTCAAATAGAATAAGGCATCTATGCTGGATGGATTACTGGCACTGCCTGAAGGCAGGCAGGAGACCTGGTGGCCTTGGGCTCAGAGTCAAAGTCAATGGCCGATAGGTCTTCAGCCCCAGCCCCAAGGGGGACACAGTTGCTGGCTCCCCAGCCCTAAAAAGAGGTCATTCTCTGGCTTTGCCCAGGATGGGTAACTAGTCAACCTGCAAGTCCAAGTCAGATGTCATCTCTTCAGCGAGGTCCTCCCAGATCACCAGTCTAAGTATTCCAAGGACCAAAAGCACAACCAGGAGGCGGAACTCAGAACTGGGAAGAGACAGAAGCCCTGACAATATCTTAAAATCATGTGCCTGCCTTGCTTCTTTGCCATATGTGGTTGTTAAATGGCCTGATCAAATCTTTCTTAGTTGGATCGCTTGTTACTTGCAGCTAAAACACCCTATCTGGGACTCCCCTGGCTAAGACTCCACACTCTCAATGCAGGGGGACTGAGTTCAATCCCTGGTCAGGGAACTAGATCCTACATCCCACAACTAAGAGTTCACCCCGCAACTAAAGATCCTGCATGCCCAACTAACACCCAGTGCCAGATAAATAAACAAAAACAAAGGCACTCTACCTGATACATCCTTTACCACATGGGTTAGTTGGCTAGACTTTCCATAATTTCCATAACAAAGCCATAACAGACTGGGGGGCTTAAACATCAGAAATGTACCGTCTCACAGTTCTGGAGGCTGGAAGTTCAAGGTCATAATGTCAGCAGAACTATTTCCTTCCAAGAGCCAGATGAGGGCAGGATTTCCTCCAGGCATCTTCCCTTAGCTTAGAGATGTCCATCTTCTTCCCATGTGATCACACCATCTTCCCTCTGCACATGTCTGTGTCCAGTCTTCTTATCAGGCACCAGTCATATTAGGTTAGTGACCTCATGTTAATTTAATTACCTTTTTAAAGGCCCTGTCCCAAACACAGTCACATTCTGAGGTTAGGACTTCAACATACAGATTTTGGGGATCTCATAACACCCATGGAATTCTCTTCCATCACACAAGGCCATGAAAACTATCTTCTCCCTTCTTCTCCAAAGTAGGAGTTGCTGTAGAGACATTTCTCCAGCCCCCACCCCGAAAACCTCTCCCCAGTGTAATCTAGCCAACCATCCGGGGTGAGAGAAGGCAGGAGTGAAAACCTCCCTCCAGAGACTTGAATCTCAACAGCCAGAAGTAACTGCTACTCATCACCTCCCATAGCAGGGGTCTTGTAAACGCTGTCTCCAACTACCCTGTGAGGGTGACTCTGTCCCTGGTCCACACTGAGAAGGCTGAGCTCAGTCAGAGCAGTTAAGCACAGGCCCAGGGTCACAAGTATGACAGCCATGCAGATGTCTCTGCCCTCTGCTCTCAAGACAGAACCTGCTGTTCAGCTGTGGGAACACAGGAGCCTCCCTCCCAGGGCAGCATTTGCAGTACCTGCCTCCACATCTGAGCCAAGGCCCTGTATTTCTGGGGCAGCCCCCCACTCCTACTCCACCCAGCAGGGGAGGAGCAGGAAAGAGGTATTTGGGCTTGACCTCTCCAGCTCAGTGAAAGCTCCCCAGGGGGCTATCCCTGCTCAGTGATCTTTGGTCCAGACTCTCCTTCCAACTTTTTTTTAACTCTTAAAAAAAATTGTTTTTAATTTTTGACCGTGCCTCATGGCGTACAGTATCCTAGTTCCCTGATCATGCGTCAAACCTGCTAGAGTCCTAACCACTGGACAGCCAGGGAAGTCCCTCCTTCCACCTTTTATCTTTCACAGGACTTAACTCTCCATAAACCTGTCCCACTCCCAACCCTGTCATGGTGCCTGCAGCCTGGAGGACTGGTACCGGTCCTCCAGGGGAGGACACACCAGGATGAGAACTGTGACTCCACCTTGGGACCCATCACAGCAGTCTCTCCAGTCACCACTCAGCCTTGAGGCTGTAGGTTTCAGATCTAGAGGTGGGGGGAGGGGCTGGGCTTTGTGAACCCTGGAGTCATTGTTACCTAGGCTGATGGGAGTGTAGTTAAGGTACCTGGGCTGGGAGGATGGGAGCAGTGAAGGCACTGTCCAAGGTCACCAGCTGCTTGGTGACAGAGCCAAGTTCACAGCCCCAGGTCCCTGAGAACCTGAGTCTGGACCTCCTGCCTGGCCAAACCAACTCAGAGTGGCAGTCCTGAGGAAGGAGGAGGCTGGGAGGCTGAAGGTCCATCACTGAGCTGCAGAAACTGCAAGGGTTCTTCAAGGTCCTCACACTGGACATCCTGATGATGGAGACCCTCATCTCCCAGGGCAGAACACAGACAGGGCAGAACAGACAGACAGTAAGATGTAGGGGATGAGAAGGGTGTAAGCCCCTCCTCCTCCTTTGCATTGACTTTGCCAAGTGAGGCAGTCCCTCTTAACCACATGGAAAACTCCCTTCTTGCAGGGACGTTGGGGGTCTTCAAAAAGGTGGGTGGGTAAAGAGCTCCCAGCCAGGGCTCTGGAGCTCCTGCCTCTGGCCACCTGACCATACTTCCTCTCATCAGGGTGCCTTGCCCTCAGGCTGGCTTCTGGCTTACTGATTTATGACAGGGATGACCTGAGATCTCTCCCCAGGGATTCAGGATGCCAGTTTATAGTCCTGCCACTTTCAGGGCTAGCTCATCTTACGAACAACAGGAGAGAAGCTTGGTGTAGCTGCTTGACAAGTCTTTGCTTCAATAGGCATAAAACCAGGCAGAGTCCCTTCCTCTCTGTAGCTGCTCTGGTCTGGACGACAAGGGTGTGACAAGTCACGAAAGGGTCCCTCCAAAGCTGACAGGCCAGAGCGAGGACAGCCTTCCTACTGCAGCTCCCATGTGGGACTGCTCTCTTGCCAAGGGTTCCAGGCTAGATTAGGGGTCCTCAAATCCAGGATGAAGGGAGACGTCTACTCATTCTCACCTTGGGAAGCCTCAGCAGGGTCTCCTGGAGCCATGACGCCCACCTGCCTCCCCACCATCTTGGACAAGCTTTCCAAGCTGAGCGTTTGCACTCGAGGTGTGTCCTTCAATAATTTCCCCAGCAAAGATTGCACTCTGCATGTCCCCACAGATGATGGCAGCACCCCACCTGCACTGGGCCTGAGCTATTAAAACGTGCAGAGTATGTGGTGTGTGTGAATTTCCAGTTGTCACAGGCAGACAGTATGGTGTCATACAAAGCAAAGGCTTTGGAACCAGTCAGATCTGGTTCAGTTACTTCAAGTTATTCCCTAAGCCTTGGGCTCCTTATCTGTAAAATGGGCTAGTAACGCATCCTTCAGCTATTAGGATTAGATGAGCTAAGTGCAACAAGAGCATTTAGGCTGCCGTGATTGGGACGCAATATTAGTATTCATGAGGAAGGAGGGAAACAGGGGACACAGGGCAGCCCTGGAAATGCGGGCTGCCAGTCCCACCGGGACAGCTAGGCCCTTTGGCAGTCTGCTTTTCTTTTTTTTTCAATTGAAGTATACTTCATTTACAACATTGTGTTCGTTTCAGATGTACAGAAAAGTGATTCGGATAGCTGTATCAATCTATCTATCTATCTATGTATATTCTTTTTCAGATTCTTTTCTATTATGGTTTATTATAGGATATTGAGTAGAGCTCCCTGTGCTACACAGTAGGACCTTGTTGTTCATCTATTTTATACAGGGTGCTGTGTATCTGCTAATCCTGAACTGCTAATTTATCCCTCCCCCCTTGCCCTTGGGTCATCATAAGTTTGTTTTCCATGTCTGTGAGTCTGTTTCCGTTTTGCAAATAAGTTCATTTGTGTCATATTTTTAGATCCCACATTTACGTGATATCATACGATATTTGTCTCTCTTTGACTTCCCTCACTTAGTATAATCATCTCTAAGTTCATGGCAAGTGGCATTATTTCATTTTTTCTTATGTCTGAGTAATATTCCACTGTGTATATGGACCACATCTTTTCTATCCATTCATCTGGTGATGACATTTAAGTTGTTTCCATGTTGTGGCTAATATGAATGGTGCTGCTATGAACATTGGGGTGCATGTATCTTTTCAAGTTAGAATTTTCATCTTTTCTAGACATACATCCATGAGTAGGATTGCTGGATCATAGGGCAGCTCTATGTGTGTCTGCATTTCTGGACACTGAGCTGATGGCTGTGGTTACTGTTCTGACTCAAGAGTTTTTACGGACAGAATCTTCTCATACCCATGCTCCTGCACATTCATGTGCATAAGCCCGTATCTGGGCACATGCCTCCCTGGAGACTGGAAACCGCAGTTACAGAGGTAGCTTTGCATATGTGTACTCTGCATCGAGGTACATACCTACATTCACACACACATGCATCCAATGTATGTTGCACACAAAAAGTCCCATGGACACACGCACATATACACACGAGCTTACATTGCTGTATGCACACTGCACACACATATAGAGTCCTGCAGGCACATGCCATATATACCATATATATATATATATACACGCATACCCCTGCACACATACACACACACCCACAGGACCCCATGCTTCCAGCACATATGTGGGCGCAGAGGAGCAGGTTGACAAACCCCAGAGCCAGACCAGTGTGGTTAGCTTGGAGATTAGGGTCCAAGGAAAGGAGGGAAAAGCAGATGTTTTTAGCTGCTGAAGGACATCCCAAAGTAAAAATAGCCCAGCTTGGGCCTGCCAGGAGGGGTGTTGGGCAGCACAGAGGCCCTGACGCCCCAACACCCCCACCTCTCCCACCTTTGAATCAAGGTCTTCAGAGGACTCGCTTGTACAGCCCAGATGCCACACGAAGGAGTTGCAGTGAGAGGACAGGGCGCTCCAGCTCGTCCTCAGTGTCAGGGCAGGACGTCAGGGCAGGACAGCTGCAGAGCTGGAGATGGAGGGACTCCAGCATCCCTGGCCCTGCTGGTACCCAGTTTACCCCGGAGCCGGCTGAGGACCACAAGGCGGGGCACACGGTGACCCGCCATCCTCACAGTGCCTGGCTGACTGCTGTGGTCCTAGGACTGCAAGGAAAGGGAGGGAGGCCAGGGACCTGGCTAGGAGGAGAGGTCAGGACTTAGGGAGCACACTGGCTTTTGTGATAGGAAGAGAGTTCAAACCTTGGCAAGCAGGGGCCTAGCTCCCATGGGTCCCAGCTTGCACAACCTCCACAAAGGGAAGAGAAGTGAAAACCAAGGCTACTAAGACTGGTAAAACTGCATAAATATTAAAATACATCGCCATCCTTGATCTGTACATTCCAAAGAGGCGGATTTCATTGTATGTGAATTATACCTCTGTTTCTAGAACTCTCCTCTTTCATTCTTACTTTGATGCTCTTGTCCGGAACACTGCAATTTTTTTTCAAGTCCATTATCTCATTAAACCCTCCCCCAAATCACCTGCAGGGAAGCTGTGGGGCCTGGTGCAAGGTCACCAGGTGCTCCATGGTGGAGTTGACTCCAAACCTCACTTAGCAAGACTGGCAGGCTGGCTCTTTCCTTCTCACATTTATTCTGTCGACATTAAGTCATTGAATCTAGGTGTCCAATATGAACTGGATCAGGGGTTCCTGAATTCCAGGATCCAACACAAATACCATCTGGAAGGCTATCAAAATGCCAATTTTGGGCCCAGTCCCAAGGTTCTGCCTCAGTGGGTGAGGGCAGGTCCCAGGCTGGGTGGGGATGAGAGTGCAGGCTCCTGGGCACCCAGAGAGGATGAGACGGTGTCACAATGCGTCTGTGTCCAGGTATTAATTGAAACAGAAAACCCTGATCAGCTGTTTCTCACAAGCCAGGACGGCACTCCGACCTCTGCTGTGTATTAAACAACAGGCAATGGGTCACATGGACATCTCATTAAATCGCCCTCTCCATGGGGGGTGGGGGTGGGGAGGGATGACAAAGGACAGAACTCAACGGCAGAAGCATTTTCAAGGTTAACTAGTGACCTTGGCAGAGGATGCAGGAGAGGGGCAAGGGTCCCAAGGGGCGGGGCCTGGGTGAAAGGATAAATTAGAGCATCCTTTGTTTGCCAGTCAATAGGTGCTTCCAGGGGAGCCTGGGAGGGAGGAGGGGACTTTGTTTGCCCAAGCGTTTAAACAATACCCCTGCAATCCTGTTTACACTCTTCATTTGCTCAGCAAACCTGCCCCTCGGAAATAGCTTTGGGGTAAACTTGGGCCCAGCTGCTGGTGGAGATTGCCACACAACCTGCCTGAGACTCCGGCCCCCAGGGTTGCTCATGACCTGCACAGGTGGGGGCAGGGGCTTCAAATGTACACAGTGTCCCACTGATTGTGTGCTCACGGGCGCACACACACATATGACCCCACCTGACCTCATCTTGCAGGACAAGTGAGAGTTAAACGTGCCAGTTCAAGTTCATTCCATCTCTTAGCTTTGTACCTGACTCTTCAAAGGTTGGAACAGCTGCAAGGCTGTCTCTTGCTCTCAAGAGGACACCCCTCCTCCCTGTTCTTCTTTGCTAAGCTGCAGGGATGCGGCTGTGCCTTCAGGGACTGCTGGTCCCTGGGCTGTAGGGGACAGGCCATCTTGCTCTCAACCCTTCCCACCACCACCCCCCCACCACCCCAGTAGTCCTGTAGCTGGGGTCCCAGGGTCTGCTCACTACACCTAAGCCAGGCAAGGGGATTGCAACCTCCACAGCAGGGCCCTGCTGCTGGGTTTCCCAATCTGGGGACAGCTGCCCAACGGTCTAGCTATGACCCCATAATTACCCCTGGAGTGGCTGGCTGCTCTGCAGTTCTTGGTTAGAAGGCTGATCCCTTGGCAAGTTCACAAGACACTCTCAGCTTCCTTCTGGTTCCCTTCCATGCCGCTGGGAGTCCAGGAGCCTGGGGGCTCTGCTCCAAGCCCCTTTTATGCTTCATGAACTTGTGTCACTCAGGGGACAGCCCTGCTATGGAAGTTGGCCCTCAGTTCCAGAAGCACAGGGAATGAGGTAAGTGGCAGCGTCGCCTTTGACCTTTGACTTTCTTTCTTCCCCGCTCCTGGGGTCCCACCTGAGCTGCCAAGGCCCCTGAGTTTCATGAAACCTGGCAGCATTCTCTGACACCCCTCCCCCGTCCTGAGGTCCCTCTGTCCAGCGCCAGCTCACCTTCTTGTCACATTCAGTGTCTGCTCCACCTTGCACCAGCTTAGAATAAGCCCCAGGGCTCAGAGCTCCAAGCGCTGCACCTGATGTATACAGGACAACGTACAGAACTTAGCAAACATTTTCTTCTGCCGCAGAGCCTGGCTTCTAAAGCTCTGGGCTGTGGCTTGGAGCTCCTAGCCTGGCTGCACGTTCTCTTTCTCTTTGTGCCTTGTTACCACCCTGATCTCCTGTGGCACTGGGTGCCTCTGGCAGGTGAGCGGGAAGGTCACAGAGAAGAAAAGAAGAAAAAACCTGCATGTGCCACTTTTCGAGAGGTATGATCCCACTGTGTATATAGGTCTGCCCGGGGGACATGCTGGGAGGGCAGGAGGCAAGCACAGGAGTCGGTGGGTGGGGGGGCCTCACCTGAGCCTGAGAACCTCCTGGCACCTAGAGGACAAAGGAGCCCTGCCACTTAGCTCATGGTAGATACCTGTGACATAAGAATGAGCAGGTCTGCGTCACCAAGGTGTCAGCATTAAGAGATGAAACTCCTGGAATAGACTAGGGGCCCTCAAGAGGGTGTCCACCCCTGACCTCAGGCACACGTGGAGATGCTCCTGGTCTTGCTCCTTCTTGGGTGGATCTTAACCCCCAGCCAGACCACACGGGCCCTGCCTGCCCCCCAGAGTAAGCTTTGGTGGCATTGCCAAGACAGAGAGACACTGTCCCCTGGCGTGCAGGAGACGTTGAAGGATGAAGAATCCCCCAACTTCTGTCCCTGGAGCGAGACACTGGTGCTTTCCACCAGGCCATCCTACAACAGTATGGCTCCTCTCTGTCTCCATTTTCTCCCTGTGCTGTGCACAGCAAGCTGGGGACAAAGGGTGGGGGAGCAGTAGGTCTGCAGTGCACCCCAGTTAGGAAATCAAAGCAGTCTTCTTGTGATACAGATATACAATGGAATATTACTCAGTCATAAGAAAGAATGAAATAATGCCATTTGTGGTAACACTAATGGACCTAGAGATGATCATTCTAAGTGAAGTAAGTCAGACAGGGAAAGACAACATATGCTATCACTTACATGTGGAAGCTAAACTATGACACAAATAAACTTTTATGAAACAGAAACACTCATAAACCTAGAGAAGAGACTTATGGTTGCTCAGGGAGGGGTGGCGGGGTTGGCAGGGGAGGGTTGGATTGGGAGTTTGGGATTAGCCAATGCAGACTATTACATGGACAATCAACAAGGTCCTACTGTACAGCACAGGGAGCTATAGTTAATCTCCTATGATACAGCATAATGGAAAAGAATACAAAAAGAAATGCATATACATGTATAACGGAATCACTGTGCTGTACAGCAGAAATGAACACAACACTGTAAATCAACTATAATAAAGTAAAATTTTTTTTGAAAAGCAATCTTCTGGATGCTTTGCCAGGGTGGCTTTGCCTGAAGGTCGAGATAACCCCACCACCACCACCCTGCGGTGGGAGTGGGGGCGGGGTGGGGAGCAGCCGCCAGTGTTTTGTTTGGCGCAGCGGCTGGCGTGGTTGCCTCGGTAGCTGAGAACATCGGCTCTGGTCACGCTTGCCTCCGCTCCAATCCTATTACTCCGTGCGGTTGGGCTCCGAAAATAGCCTCTGTCAGCCCCGTCATCACAGTTCAGCGTTTCCACCACCGGCCATTTATTGTTCCTCGGACACAGGCATCGTTAACCCCTCCGCTGCCAGCCGGCCGGGGGCACCTGAGCTGAGCGGCCCCCTTTGGGGAAACGGTTTTCTTTTCATTGTCTTCATCCAGGAGGAGCTGCAAAGGGCGGGGAGTTGGCCTCCGTGCCAGACCCTGCATACAACCTCTCATTTTAACTCATTTGAGAAACTGACTGAGGCCCTGGCGTTTCTGTCCGCATCTGACGCAGGAAGATGAAGTGACTTGCCCAAGGTCGTCCAGCCGGGCTACAGTGAGCGTGGGTACAGACCAGACCGCCTGACTCAATGACCGTGACCAGGCCCCGACACCACGCTCCTGAGTCTGATGATAAAGCCCACCAGGACACACATCTGTCCCAAGACACTGCAGGGCCCCCTGGGGAGGAAAGAACACGGGCCCACGGGCCCCGCAGTGTGCTCTTCAGACTATTAACACGCATCATTCTGTTTCTTTTGGTACCAAATAAATCTTTCACTCAAGAAAAAGATTTCTTTCACTGCACCAGATTGTTCTCTCAAAAGAAAACAGCCAACAATTGTACAGCAAAAGACCAGCCTGGAAAATGGATGTGTGTGGCACAGTCCTGAGCCTGGACCTGGCTCACAAGAGGAAAGCAGCTAGGCAGGACAGTGGCTTTGAGGACAGGTCCTGGGATCAGACAGACCCAAAGTTGTTGGGGGCTTGCGTAAGGTGGTGTGAGTCTTGGGGTTGGCACAGGGCCTATTGCGAGTGATAACATCTGGAATACACTGAGCCTCAGTTTGTACAAGACTGTCCTGAGAACTATTTTATGAACTCACTTAGACTTGTCAGGCAGATTTTGCTATTAGCCCCATTTTACAGGTGAGAAGACAGGCTACTTCATCCTACAAGTAGGGCTGGAAACTAGACACCTGGCTTTGGAGCTTATGTCATGTCATCACAATTAGATGTGTCCTCCGATGACCCTGGCCTGCCACTCAGACACGTAGATTTTTCGGCACCTGCCAGGCCTGGACCAAACACTCCCAGGGACAGGTGGGGCATCCTGGCAGGATGGAGGAGTGCTCCTGCTCAGTGGACTCTGGCTGAGTCCCTTGCTGTCAGGAGGCTCTCTCCACTGGGTTCTTTCAGTGAGATCTGGGACAGTTCCCAGACCCTCCTTTCTTTTAGGTCTGGAGATGGTGGGGACAGATGCCTCAGCAGACTTACACCTTGGCCTTAATTTTGAAAATAGACCTTTTTATTAAACTCTCTGATCCTTCTACTTTGAGTGCAAGATCTGTTTCCTACTGGTACCCTGACTGGTACAGTAGCTAAAAATATACAAAACCATTGCAATTAATAAAAAAAAAAAAAATGACTTCCTTGTTGATCCAGAGGTTTAGACTCTGTGATTACACTTTGGAGGGCACAGGTTTGATTGTTGGTGGGGACTAAGATCCCACATGCCATCTACAAAAAAAAAAAAAAATAGGTTTTAGTGGACCTGAGTTTGAGGCCCTGAGATGGGCAGCTACCTGCCCAAGATTGCTTGTGAGTTAGTGGCCCAGATGGGCCAGGTCCCCTGCCTCCTGTGCTGTTCCCCCTCATACTTCAGGCCCTCTACTCCCGTGGGGAGAAGGGAATGCAGTCTGCCCACAGGGAGGGAGCCTCAGGCGCAGTGTGCATTGGGCCCCAGTAGGCCTGCCGAGGGGTGAAGTGGGTGTTCTTCACTTTGTAGAGGCCAGCTGCTCCCGCCCAGGACAGAGGCTGCTGGCTGATCAGACTCTTAGAGGCTTGTGAAGGGCTTCTCCACTTCATCTCTGAGCTTTCTGTCCCATCACTCCATCTTTGTTCCTTCTGCTAAGGGAAAGCAGTGGGCTGGCCAAGGGCCCAGACTGCCCTGTTCCCCTTCTCTCTCACCTGCATGTGGATACAACAAAGCTCTCCAACCCCAAAATAATGCCTAGTGTACCCCTACATGGCCTCATTCCTTACTCCATGGCTTAGCCTAATGCTCCAATTACTTTTGACATTCAATTGGGACAGACTGAATGAATTGGCACCACTGTATAAATGAGCTTAGCAGAGCTCTACCTGAGAAAATACTTTGATAAAAGGAAGAATGTATGAGTCACAATTCACAACTAAATCTTACTGAAGTCTAAAAGGGCATTTTTGAGCCTTAACCTCGTGAGAACTGGACCATAAAGAAGACTGAAGAATTGTTTTTGAATTGTGGTGCTGGAGAAGACTTTTGAGAGTTCTTTGGTCAGCAAGGAGATCAAACCAGTCAATCCTAAAGGAAATCAATACTGAATATTCACTGAAAGGACTGATTCTGAAGCTGAAGCTTCAATACTTTGGCCACCTGATGCAAAGAGCCGACTCAGTGGGAAAGACCCTGATGCTGGGAAAGATTGAGGGCAGGGGGAGAAGGAGATAACAGAGAATGAGATGGTTGGATGCCATCACCGACTCAGTGGACATGAGTTTGAGCAAACTCTAGGAGGGTGTGAAGGGCAAGGAAACCTGCAGTTCATGGGGTCACAAAGAGTTGGACATGACTGAGCAACTGAACGGCAACAACAAGAAGACCACCTCATCCCCAGACTCAGGCTCTGGAAGCCTCTGTGTCCTGCTCTGTCCGTTTGTGGCTGCTCCCGGACTAGCCAGCAGTCGTTCCTCCAGGCCAGGATGTGTATCACTTAGAGTAAATAACAAACACCTACCCCACCCCCATCTGAATTTAGTCAAAGTTTGTTTCTTTCTCACACACCACTCAACATGGCCATTTCTGGTGGGTGGGTGGCCTTCCACTGGGTCAGGCAGGATCCTGGGATCTTGAAGCAGCACCCATCATGGGAGCCAAGATATTTGCGCACATGTGACTAGGGAACAATTGTAATATGGCTGAAACTGAATTTTGAATTTTCCTGAGTTTCCATTTGCAAAGCTACATGTATCTAAGTGGCTGCCGTCTTGGCTGCTGCGGCCTTGGAGTTTTCACCAGATCTTCTGATTCTAGCTGGAAGATGGAGGAGATTTGGAGATCATTTTGAGACAGGCCTGGGAAGTGGTATTTGCCTCTTTTGCCAATGTTCCAGTGACTGAAACTCATTCTCTGACCACATCCACCTGCAGGGGACCCTGGAGCTGTAACCTCACAGCTCCTCAAACCCTGGAGATAGAGTGAGGTTTCTGGCAAGAGTGCAGCAGTCTTTGCCACCCACTCTACTCCTTCACTTCCATGCTTCCCAGACCTAAAAGTGCCTGGCAGGAGACTGGCATTCAAGAAAGGGTTTTTTTTTTTTTTTTTTTTTGATCGAATAGATATGAACATGAGAAGGTACATGTGTCTAAGTATCAATATGGATAAAGTGGTGAAAAAAATGCTAGTGAATGCTAGGCAGTGAATTCAGCTCCCAGGGGCTACTGGGAGCTCCAGGCCACCTCAGTGACCCCAGATTCTCCCTTCCAGGTCCCAGAATACAGGGCAAAATGCAAAATCTCAAACGCAAGCAAATAGCATCATTTAAATAGCAAATATTGACCCTGCAAGGAGATAAGCAGAATACAAAGTGCAGAAGGACCAGGGCTGATCTGCTTCCGGCTGTGGCTCAGTTCTCCCGCCTCAGCCTCCGCCGTGGCTCATGGTCTTCCCTCCATAGCACTGTCGTGGGAGCTGCCCTAGGAGCTGGCTGAGGAGGCAAGTGGGGCCAGGTCCTGGTGGTGGGAGTGGGCGGCATCGGCTGCGAGCTCCTCAAAAACCTCGTGTTCACCAGCTTCTCCCACATCGACCTGATTGATCTGGATACTAACTATTGATGTCAGCAACCTCAACAGGCAGCTTTTGTTTCAAAAGAAACATGTTGGAAGATCAAAGGCCCAGGTTGCCAAAGAAAGTGTACTGCAGTTTTACCCGAAAGCTAGTATCATAGCCTACCATGACAGCATCATGAAGAATGCTCTGATTATTATGTCCCAAAATTGTATTTGCTGTGAATTTTTAATTAAACCTTCAAAGTATATTTTTATTAGCTAAAAAAAAAAAAAAGACCAGGGCAAACTCCCAGCCAAGCCAAGCATGTGGGAGGGAGACTCAGGGCTGGGACCCTGGGTCAGGGACAGAGTGGGGTGATGCCTTTATGTGACCCTGTACACAAACCACCCAAAAGGGGCTTGTTGGCTGCATTCTAGGAACCAGGGTCGCTCTCAGAGATGGGAATGGCCACTGGAGGGATCTTGGGGTAGAAAAGGGGTGTGTGGGGGGGAGCTCAGGTAGGGGGTCAGGGATCCTGAACTTTACCTACAACCTGGTGTGGGCCTGCAGGCATGATCCTCCCTGTCCTGGGCTCCTGCAGCCTGAACAAGGAGAAGGCTGGGCATATGATTTCTAAGGCCCCTTCAGCTCAAGAGACATGAGATTGACTGTCATCTCTGTCCCTCAGGAAGCTGCATAGACTCCGGCAAGACCTTTGACCTTCAGAGGCCTCAGTTTGCCCAGCTATAAAATGGGAGGAATGCTGCTAACTGGAGTCTGTGTGAGAAAGCAGAGCCTGGGACTTAGGCAAATGGTCAGAGGAGCAAGAGACAGAGGCCTATCTCCTTGGTAAACCTGGGCCACCCTGCTCCCAGTGTTGAGGACTGCAGGTCTGTAGGGGTGATGTGGTCACATGAGGCCTGTCTCCTTTAAGGAGATGGGAGATCCTTGAGGGCAGAGACCCTACCCAGGAGGGAGGTGGGGAAGCCTGATTTGTCAATTTCTATGGTGTGGATGTCTCCACTATGGCCAATCCCAATCCATGAGGACTTTACAGAAAGTGGAGCTGAAAAGAGACGTGCACCAGGACAGCAGGCTGGGGGCATTCCTGGGGTAGTCCTCACAGGCAGCCTCAAGTGGGGCTTCCCCTTCTGCAGGTCAGACCCCACATGAGTGTGTCAGAACCCTCAGAGCAGGTTGAGGCACCTCTGGGCCTGCCTAGCAGCCAACCTCAGCTGACACTCCCATCCCTGCCCCTCTGCACTGCTGCGGGACAGCCAACCCCTGCTGACTTCAGAGAGGCCTGGGGTGGGGGGAGCTTGAGCAGGGCTCTGAGTGGCATTGACCATGGGTGGAGGGTCCAACAAGACTTCACGGGCACACTGGCATGTCTGGGCACAAACTCAGGGCCTCTGCAGGGTGACTCCTACCTGGGCTTCTGGGGCAGTTGCTTTCCGAGAGGGTGCATCCCAGGAGAAGCAGGGAAGCCGCCTGGCCTTTTCTGATGCAGGCTCAGAACCCAGGCAATATCACTTCTGGCCCTGGATTCAAGGGGGAGGGGAATCCAGCTTCACCTCTTGATGGGAAGTGCAAGGACCAAGTGCAGATGAGCACATGAGGTGGGATAGAGCTGTGGTCATCTGCGGCCACCAAAGGGGACCCCGCAGCCAAGCTGTCACCCAGGTCACTGTCTCTAGTGCAGCCCAGGGAAGGATAGGCTTGGAGGGTCTGATTCACAAGGTATTATTAATACTAAGAAAACACTGGGTTATGACTTTCCAATAGTGTGATAGTTAAGATGATCTGAGCAATAACTGTGTGCCAGGCAAGGACTGTTCTCAGTGCACATACAGGTTATCTCATTTCTTTCCCACAATAATCCTATGGGTAGGGACTGTTATTCTCCCCAGTTACAGATGGGAAAACTAAGGCATGTAGCAGACAACAGTATCCAACTTCCCTGGAGGAAGCACAAGCAGACACCAGCTTTGGGCCCCAGAGCCCAGCTGTGCCCATAATATACCCTTGGGTTTTCTTCCTAGGAAAACCATGGAAGGAGCATCAGGCTGACTGCCAGCCTGCCACTTCCTAGCCGTGTCACTACTTTCCTGACCTCCTCTGAGCCTCGGCTTCTGTGCCCATGTAATGGGAGCTCCGGGCTTGCTGGAGAATGATATGGAATCATGTATAGTAGTGCCAGGCATGGGATTGATAGAATGAAAACATTAAATTCCCTTCCTTTGCCTCTTCAGGAAGAAACTTGAAGACAATGCTCAGGACAAAACTATCTTTTCCCCGTAGGATGGAGACTGTGGAATTCTAGTGATGCTGTGATGAAAACCAACGGTGAGCCCCCTGGAAAGGGTAAAAGGTAGTGATAACTGAGGCTAAAACTTACCAAGTACCTCTGAGTGCCTCCTATGTGCTGGAGTTCCCCATAGATGCTTTATATCCCAAGCCCTCCCAACAAAGTTGCAGGATGAGATAAAACTCTCAATTTAGAGAGTTTAAGCATTGGATCCAAGTCTCAAAGCAGTAACTGCAGAAGAACAAGTCAAACCCAGCACTCTCTCATTTCCTGCATCCCCTGCCATCTTGCCGGGGCCCTGAGAGGCAAGGTTGAAACACAGAAGCTCAGTATTTGGAGGAAAAGTAGTTTGAGAATCACCTTGAGGAAGGGAATATGACAGCCTGCTGTCAATGACATGAATGAGTTGTTGGCCTGTGGCTAAGACATAGATCCAAACTCCTCTTGGAGCTAAGAGGCCCCTGCCTGCTCTGGGTCCCAGAGACCTCTCAGATCTCCGCCCCTCCCACACCACCTCTGCTTGCCCCCTTGCTGCTTTTGCCAGTCATGTTCCTGCATTTGCAATTCCCAGTTTGGAGCACTCTGTCCTCAAGCCTGGGCATGGTCCCTCTCTACCTCATCCAGGTCTCTGCTCCAAAGATACACCCTCAGGGAGTCCTTCCTAACCACTCTGTCATTACACCCACCCCATTCTGTTGAGTTAGGCTGCCTTTTTTTCTCTTTTGCCAAATAGCACTGGGTACTCCCTGACCTTATACTGTATATTTGTCTTCTTATTTATATTTATTTTCTGTCTTCCCCACTACAGTGACAGACCTAGGAGGTCAGGAGCTTCATCTGTGCTGATCATTGCTGTAATCCTGGGGCTTGGAGCAGGGCCAGCACACAGCAAGTACTCAATACATAGACACAGGGCCAAAGACTTGGTTAGCAGGGCAGGGAGAGCCTTGTGACTTAACAATCACGCTAAAGGAGAATCTACTTAGGGTCTTGTTTTAAAGCAAAGCTTCATTGGCCTGAATGAATGGACACATCGTTGCCCATTGATTCCAGAATTTCAGTAGGTCTTTCCTAGGAAGGGAAATGTTGCTCTTTGGCTGAGCGTGATCACCTTACAGGCAGTGCCCATAGAGGGCAGTGGTTATAATATCTTCACAGGACACACTCAAGGCACTTACCCCCCAAGACCCAAGGGCTGGGCTACTTAACGGATGGGCAACCATGCAAAAGTGCAGGGCCCATGCTCAGAAGTGCTCACAGAGCTGAATTTAGCACTCTGTCATCACCATCTTGAAATTCTTAACATTTTAACAAAAGGCCTGCGTTTTCATTTGCGGTGGATTCCACAAATGATGTAGCCAGTGCTCCCCAAAGAACTGGCCAACAGTGAAGCTTCAGACTTTCCAGCTATTGGTTATCTATGGACAGAAGATTCTTTGAGGAGTTGCTCATCCACACCACTGAGACCACTATGTGCATCGCCAGTTAAATTCACTGGGCACCTGTTGTGTGTTGGACTCTGTGTTAGACACTGGAGAAGCAGAATGAAGGAGACTTGGCACCTGCCCCTGGAGCTGCCAACCAAGCAGAGAGACTGGCAGATGAAAGGAGAGGTTACATCGAGCTTGAGGAGGCAAATTGAATGCAGAGTGAATAACAACATTGGCCTGCAATGAGCTAGATGCTTTCTGGACCATCAAGTTGAGATCAGTCCCAGGAAATCTGGCCCCCAAGCTTACACTGTCCCCACCCTCACTAAAGCCCCTGCAGAGGCACCAGGAGGAAGAGGGGAGGGAGGCAAGGTGGCTGGCTCTGGAGCACCAGATCTGAACCTGGCTGGGGCCCAGGTGCCCAGGAGCAACTGGAGCCAAGGATGCTGACAGGCTCAATGGGATGGACTTCATCATCTCAAGTTTGATGGCTCTTTTGTGGCTGAAGGGAGCCCTGGAAGATTTAGAGGGCTCCATGTGATGACCTCTTGTTGAAGAGCCTTCCTGCAGTTACCCCAGCAGGTGGAGGAATGGAAAGGGAAGTCCATGGAGCAGGGAAGGGAGAAATTTTTTCAAAACATCTCTGCTCTCCACCCCTCAAATCTCTCCTTTATGGAGCCATGACTACAGCAAGTGATGTACACGGATCTCCCTCCGTCCTTACAAGCAGAGGGGGGTGTTTATTATTAGCCTCACGTTTCAGAGAAGGAAAAAGAAGCACAAGAGGGGGAGTGATGTGCTCAAGATCACGGGGTCAAAAAGCGGACAGAGCGTCTGGGGACTTCAGGGCAAGGGTGCCCCAGCAAACTGCCAGACTCAGGCCAGCGCCAGCTGACGACTGTTTGAAGCGGGGAGTGGGATGGAGGGCACCTAGGTCCTCGGAGGTGATGCCCAGCGCCCCAGAGTCCCGGGGAGAAGCCGCCAAGGGGCTCAGCAAAAACGACTCGGCAGGAAAAGAGCCTCCAGCTCCCGGGGCGCTAGGCATCTGCGCGCTGGGGGTTCACGGCGCCCGCCCCGCCGTCCCACCGGCCGCGCTTCCGCCTCCTCCGGGCTGTGCGGAGCGGATGCGCTGCCTGCGTGTGAACAGGGCTTGTTTTCCCTTCACGCCCTCGGGCTCCGTTTTTATGAAGAACTTCCTTCTGTTGGCGCTTTGGGAATATTCATTCCTGGCTTGCGTAGCGCGCGGGTGACAGTTGGGCTGGGAAATGTACCCGCGGCTTAATTAGGGCATCCCTAGACCGCGCCAAGAACCCGCCCCCGGACCCCAAGGACCCCAGAGCCTGCCGCCCGCTGCGAGGAGGGAAGAGTCGCCGCTTCTGCCTGTGTGCGCACCATGCTCGCTTCTGCTTCAGCCCGCGACTCTAGGGTCCCCAGCCTGCCCTCCGCCCTCTCACCCCAATTCCTTCTTCTTCCCTCCCCTAGCCTTCACTCATCCACCCGCTGGAGATCCCTTCTCAGCCAGTGGGCGTCCTAAGGCCTCCTGCCACCCTGGCCCTTGGACAGCCCTGGGTAGATGGACCATGATGGACCATCTGCTCTCCGTTTCCTGCATCCTCACCAGAGCATCCCCAGGAGAACAGGCTCACATGTAACTTTCACCCTGATTTTGAGGAAGCTGAAAGTAACATTAAAAGGAAGGCCGGCAAAACTGGGTATACACATCATCAACCTACATGATTCAGGGCAGAGTCGGGGGAGACCTCACACCCCAAAAGCCCAGAAGAGTACTGCAGAAGAAGGCCAACTGGACTGACAGTAAATGTCAAGCCAAAAAATAAATATTGAAAATTTGACTGCATATTATATTAGAATTCCGCTATAAAAAAAAATCTGGAAAAATATTTGCAACACATATGGCAAAGGGTGAGTTTCCTTAAATGTGAAAGCACTCCTACAGTAGGAAGAAAATCAACCACCCCAAAGAAAACGAGTAAAAAGCAACAGGCCACTCTCAGAAAGGAAGTATGAACGGCTGCTCAAGAAATGAGATGTGCAGCCTTACTCATGATGACAGAAACATGGAACGGGGAAATGACATCGTGGTGTGAATTGATAGAGAAACATCATGATGGGTGGCCTCATGGGAGAAAAGGGCTGCAGTGAGAGGCTGTGAGAGGCTCCCACTGAGTGGAAGCCAGGTCGGCATAATGAGTTCGGTGGACGGCAGGTCATGCCTGGTGAGTTCAATGGGCTGTGCAGGGTGAAGCTGGCATGAGTCTTCACTCAGAATCCATGCAAACCGCTGCTCCATAGCTTCCCAGCTGCAGCCCTGCAGGCAGCTTCCTTCTGTTCTCCCAGCCTTAGTTTTCTCATCTGTAAACTGAGCTTAGGATGAGCTTCCAGGGAAGATTGAGAGGTGATAGCAGAAGGGAAGAGTCCAGGAATAAAGATGGAAGCTGAGAGAGTGAGACCTAGGAGGAGAAAAGGCAGGGTTACTGTGGGGGAAGGCAGGGCATTTGATAGTGGGAGATATGGCCTTGGGGCTGAGACAAATCAGGTACACAGGAAGCAGATACAGAAGAGGCAGCCCTGGGCCTGCCAATGGGATTGGGTAGAAGAGCTGGCCTTGGAGACCACACTTTCAAGGTTATTTGGTGACAGAGGAAACGGAAGAACTTGAAGGAGGGATAAGGATACAGAGGGGAAGGGGGTCAGGATGGGGAAGACGAACTATCTATAGGCTGTGAAAATGACTTCAGGCTCCTAGAACTCTCAGCAGCATCTCAAAGCCAGGCCTAAGACTAAGTTTTACAAATGAGCATATTTTATATGATCCAATCTAGTAGAAGTCCCACTTACACTTGCAGGGCAGAGGCCCACCTAAAGTCCATCAGAGCATGGGCCAAAATCCAGCCTTGCCAGCACTGATGGAGAGGATGATGTTTAACCCAGAGCTGAAAGGACAGCAAAGCCAGAGGAGCAATTTGAAGCATATGTGAAGAAGACCTGTTAAAACAAGTTGTTCGAGCCTGTGAGCACAGTGAGGACAGGATAGCTTGAGGTCAGGGGCTGCTGGAAATGTCGCTTTGGGTCTCAGCACTGGCTGGGCGGGACCTAGTGGTCCTGCACTTGCAATTCTTTTTTTTTTTTTTTTTCAGATTCTGTGTTGTTTATTACTGTCCAAATACATGAAGTTCTGATGAAATAAAATCATATGGTACAGATAAAAACAGGCCATGAGAGCCCAGAGTCATTTTAGGGGCAAACGGTAGACCACTCAACGGTTCACATTTTAGGAATCTGAAATGCCTTAAAATAGATAAGGTGGTGTCTGAGAAAGAAGAAAGGAAGAAAGAAAAGGAGATAGGGAAGGTGGAGACAAGAAACCATTGAGGACATATTAACTCATAAGAAAACCCAACTTAAAAAGAAGTGACAAATGAATAAAAAATGCACAAACCTTGTGCAGGTTAATGAAATACTAAACGGTAGAATACGTAGGCCTCATAATACTTTTGTAATCTGCCCTTGCAACTCTTGAGGCAGGCATAATGCTTCCCCTACAGAAGAATAATCTGAAAGGACAGAAGATTCCTTGCTGGGGCAGAGCCCAGGCTATTCGGATTCACAGGGCTCCTTTCACTGAGCAGGAAATCCTACTCGCCTTAGATAGAGAATGGGAGAAGTTATTAGGGCTCCAGGGCTCACAGGTTCCAGGGGCTGTAGGATTGTGGAGGGCAGGTGGTTGAGGGAGAAATGAGAGCAGCACTGAGGACCTAAGGAGCAGGCAAACAGACTTCATCACAATATCCCCGCGGAAGTCAGGCCTGGGTTCCCCAGTGGGGGGCTTCCAGGCAAGACTTGGAGAAACTAACAAACATATCTGATTGGCTACTGGTCAGCCAATGAGCAGCCCTCTCTCTACCCTTGGTCCAATCAGCTGCAGGCTGGGCTTGTGGCAGGCAAGCCCTGTTGGAAGAGGAAATTGGATAGGACAAGAAAATTAACTAAGATCTGCGTTATGTTGAGTGATTAGTGAGATGAAAGACTCCCTGGCATTGAGGTCCATTCTGCCCTTAAGAGGCTTTGTGAACACAGTGCATTACCTCTCCAAGCCTCAGTTTCCTAAGTTGCAAAATCGCAGTTATAATGGGTTTGTCACAGGGTTCTTGTGAAGAGAAAATGAGATGATAAACAGGAGAGTGTTTTGTAAACAGTAAAACTAGAGGCGAGTCGTTTTATTTCACACCCAAAAGAGTCAATGTTGTTGGGTTTTACTTTACAATGAATGCAGATCCAGCCTCCAGCTGGTGCTGTACACAGGTCAGACCTTAGAGTTATATCCTCAGCCTATGTGAAAAAAAATGCTTACCAGGCTTCCTGCACAAGGCACTGGGTTGCACAGTCTTGGCTCTGGTGGTATCTCTGCCTCCAGCGAAGCTGGTTAGGCCCTCCAAGCCCCAGTTTCTCCACCTGCAAAACAGCATCCTTGACCTGATCACACACTGCTGAAGGATGAACTAACGCCCTGCTTCCTCTTCCCTCTCTTCCTCTCTGGGGTTCCGTGCATGGCAGCAGCTGAGAAGAACAGAGCCCCTGGGAACATTTCTGTGCCCTCACCAAACTCTCCCACCTCCAAAGGCCTCTGACACTCTGCCAACTGCCCGCACAGCCCAATGCCAGACATGAGTGCAATCTGCATCCTCGTTTCAATGTTTCCAGTGCATCAGCAACATTTCCACAACTGGATTATAAACCTTAGCGGTTGTATGTTACCTCTTTTGTAAATATCACAGCTGTCTCCGTGTGTGACCAAAACTGGGCACCCAGCAAAAGTTCTGTGGAGGACATGGACCCTAGCAACCCTCCTGCAGAGGAGGGTTCCTGCCTCGAGGGGCCCCTTCCTTTCCTGTGCTCAGCCTCCAGACCTCACACAGTCCTCAACATCCCCACAGCTTCAGTTTCCTGGACCCCGGATCCTGGGACCAGGCGAGGAGGGGCTGCCGCTCCCCGAACTCTCACTCAACCCTGCAGGCCCGGGTGTCATCTCCTGCAACAGCTGACGACGACGCCTCACCGCGCTGGTGTCACTTTTAACACTGCACGTTCGCACCCGCGGCTGACTGTCTGCGCAAGGAGGCCCCAGCAGAGCCGCGTGCAGCCGCACCCCACGTGTGGAACTGCTAAGCCGGCAGTTGTTCAGCAGGTTCTCTCGGCCTCACCTCCAAACGTGTTACTTCTGGAGAGAACGACACTGCGGAGCTGCACGAGCATGGAGAAGCAATGGCGGGACCTGCCTGTACTTTGTTGGCTGGAGGAAGCGAAGGCAGGCAGAGAGCTGGGGCTGAAGCCTGCCACCTGCACACAGCTCCCTAGGCTGTAAGGGGGCCAAGAGAATAAGGAAAGGGGAAGCATGTCACCACAGCACTTTAAAAGTTTTATTAGAGCTGCATGTTGACCATATGTTTCCAAAGAGCAGTTCCTAATATAATGGTTAGAGACAAAAGCAGCTGGCAGAACCCTATACACAATGTGATGTCCGCTCTGTAATGTGCAGAGTAGACATGCCACTGCTCACCTATCCTCCACCCTCTGCCAGGTGCAGTTGGAGAACTTAACTTTCTCAACCTCCCCTAGAGCAGGCGTGGCCATGTGACTTGCTTTGGCCAATGACATGTGAGGAAAGTAAATGTATTACTTCCGGGTGGCAGTGTTTTAATTGCTGGCTGGGGGCTCCCCAGCTCATGCTCCTGTGGTCTCAGCAGCCCTGGGAACATTGGTGATGTGCAGGGACCAGGAGGTCACAGGAGCCACCTTGGGGGGAGCAGCACCCCTGAGAGTCACCAGGACTCATGTGGTCTGGATATGAGCAGAAATAAACCTTTGTGCTGTTAAACTGCTGAAATTTCTGTATGGTTTCCCCAGCAGCATGAACTGCCCTATATTGACTGATACTATAAACAGATGCAGGGAGTTCCCTGGTGGCCTCATTGTTAGGATTTGGGACTTGCCCTGCTGTGGCCAGCGTTCAATCCTGGTCGGGGAACTAAGATCCCACAATCCATGAGGCCCTGCTTCCCTGAAAAAAGGCAAAATATATATATTAGAAAACATTGCAGTTACTGATGATTTTTGTTTTTCAACTACTTTAAAATTTCCAGATGTTGTGTAATCAACATATAATATTTTTATGTTTTTTTACATTTATTGAGATATAATTGACATATTGACATACAGCATATGTTTAAGGTTTTCTTACTTTTATGACTTTAAAAGGTTGTTAGTTTTACCCACTGCTAGCTTTTTAAAGTAAATAAATGTGTCCTTGGAACTGTGCTAGAGGTTTCAGCTATGTCATTTAATTTCATCCTCAGAAAACCCTAAAAGGATTTTCCTGTTTTAAAAAGGAGGTGTCTGATCTTTAGAGAGATTAGGTGACAGGTAGTCTACACTCATTATGCCATTTATCTCCTCAGTGGCTCGAAGTATATTGTTCCAGTTTTAAAGATGAGGCTCAGAGAAGTTAAGTGAGTTGCTTAAGGCTAATCACTTGGGAACTGAAGGAAGCAAAATTGAAACAACAATAACCAGGACGGCAGACATCGTTATGCGCTGCTTCTCCATGCAGGCTCAGGTATGAGCTCTTTTTATCCTCTCTGTAACTCTACAGTGTAGCTACAAGTATTATCTCAACTTTCTAGATGAAAAAACAGTGGCTCAGAGAGTGAGCAACTTGCCGATTATTAGGGTCATACAGCTAACAATTTGTGGAGCTGGGACTGGTGTCTTGGTCTATCCAAATTTTAGTCAGCTCATTTTGACCTGAGTTCTATCTCTGGATTGGGAAGATCCCCTGGAGAAGGAATGGGAACCCACTCCAGTATTCTTGCCTGGAAAATCCCATGGACAGAGGAGCCTGGCAGGCTATAGTCCATGGGGTTGCAAAGAGTTGGACACAACTGAGGAATACAGTTTCATTTTGCCTGGAGCAGAAGTGATACAAAAGGTGCCTTTAATTATTTCACACAGGGATATTTTAAAATCAAATTTCTATTTTTATCAAAATATTTATGTAGAAAAAATTTTAAATCAAGTGATCCCATGAAACTGATAATCAAAAGTGGCAATCCATCGTTTTACCACCTAGCCCCCTCCCCAGAAGCAAATACTTTCAACTCCTTTAGCTCTTCCTTCTGACATCTGCCTACAATGATGGAGACCGGGATTTGATCCCTGGGTCGGGAAGATCCCCTGGAGAAGGAAATGGCAACCCACTCCAGTATTCTTGCCTGGAAAATCCCATGGACTGAGGATCCTAGTAAGCTATAGTCCATGGGGTCACAAAGAGTCGGACACGACTGAGCGACTTCACTTCACTTCACTTTCTGACATTTACTTTTATATTTCTAAATACCATTCTTTATCATTATTGTTTAGATATGCATTGGCTTCCTCCTGTATAAGATTGCTAATGCTCTGCCAAACACCACACACAAGCCCCCACTTTCCCATCCAATACAGTTCTATGACAGTTTTAAATGAAAACACTTATATTATTTATATGTATAGCATTTTTAAGTGTTAGCCACTCAATCATGTCTGACTCTTTGCGACCGCATGGACTGTAGCCTGCCAGGCTCCTCTGTCCATGGGATTTCCCAGGCAATAATACTGGAATGGGTAGCCATTCCCTTCTCCAGGGGATTTTTCCGACCCAGGGATAGAACCCAGGTCTCCTGCACTGCAGGCGGATTCTTTACCACTTGAGCTACCAGGAAAGCCAGTAGTATTCATAGCTAAACAAAATACTATTTAATGGTTGTAAATACTATCTTCTACAGTTTCCCCCACCCCCGGAGTTAGCAATTACCTGTTTTTCATTTAATTGTTTTTCTTTTAGCATCATTAATTCATCCCACAAACATGTCTAAACATCTAGCAATACATTCAAACATATCTGGTAATCTGTAAGTTCTATATTTTTCTTGAACTCTGTCCTCCTGCTCCTAACTGACCAGTTGTTCTCCTGGCCACTGTCTAGTGGAAGTCCTGACATTTCTCTTCATCATTAGCCTGAGAATTCCCTTCACCTCTTTCCTGTGTTGATTCCTTATTTCTTAGATCCTAAGCCATTTTCTTTCTTAGTTGACTCCCTTCATTTTGTTGTAATATGTACGCCAGTAGCTTCCTTGGAAACTGCATATGGGATTTCAGTTATTGGATAATTGATTGACAGTTTGGCTGGATGCCTAAATCTTGGTTGGAAATCATCTTCCCCCAGAATTCTGAAGGCAGCTCTCTGGTATCAGCATCTGGTATTCTGGGTTGATGTTAAGAAGTCCAATGATTCTCATTATGAGACCTTTTTAGTCTCTAAAATCTCTAGAATTTTTATCTCTAGTGTTCTAAAAAATGATTTAATAAAATTCAATATTTATTTTGATTTTTAAAAAAGTTTTGAGGGGGACTTAACTGATGGTCCAGTGGTTAAGACTCTATGCTTCCACTGTGAGGGGTGGTCGGGGGGGCGGCAATCCCTGGTTGGAGAACAAAGATTCTACATATGCCCCTTGCCCTCTAAAAAAAAGCTTTAAAGAAGTTAGAATACACGAATAATGCCATAAATTGACTTCTATATATTTGGATCTGAAACCAGGGGAGATAGTGGAAATACCGCAACCCCATCACTATCTACTGGAGTCCCGGTCAGTCAAGTGGGAAAGAGGCATCAACCTGAAAAAGAGGAGGTGACCTGCTAGTTTGAAGATTGTCTGACTGTTTGCTTGGAAGCCCACAGGAAACAACTGAAAACCTTATTGAAAATGACAAAAAAATTGAGTAAGGTAACTGGGTACAAAGTTAGTTTTCTATTATCAATAGCTTTGAAATATACAATTAGCTAGTACTAAAATACAATGGAAGAAAGATTCCATTAGCAAAAGCAACCTAACAATAAAATTCTTTTAAAAAGTGAAAAATCTATGTGAAGAAAACTTTTTGAATGCTACTGAAGAATACAAATATGAACTTACACCATATACTTGAATAAAGAGATTCAGTCTTATAAAGATGTCAGTTCTCCCTAACTACAGTAACATAATCACAATGACAACAGCAGGAGGATTTCTCATAGAACTAGACAAGTTGATTCTAAAGTTGATGTGGAAATATACCCAAGCAAGATTAGCCAAGAAAAGTTTGAAAAAGAAATGTAAAGAGCAGAGATAACTCCATCAGATATTTCCATGTCTTTTAAATCTATTATACAACTAAAATAATGAAAAGTATGGTACAAGCCCATGGAGAGATATATAATTTAGAAATGATAGGAAGTCACCCAATATATATAGGAAGTTACTATATAGTCAAGTTGGCATTTTAAAAACAAGATTTATCCATATTTGGTATTGGGACAATTGGCCACCCATCTGTAAAAGAAATGAATTTAGATCCTCACTTCATATGTTACACCAAAATAAATTCTACGTGAACCGAAGGTTTAAATGAAATCATAAAAGCCTTAAAGGACCAGGAGAAAAACAAGGATATTGAATCTCTTGCTACTTCAGCTCAATGCCTGGCCGCAGTGAGCAGTCCCAACTTGCGGGTTGTTGATTGAAGAACAGATTGATTGTGAGGTGCTGGACTAGCTGTCGTGCTTGCAGCTGCCAATCAGAAGGCCCGGACTAACTTTGCTCCATGGCATTTGTTTAGTTCTACCAGCATTAAAACATTTTTGGTTTTGAGCTAATGTTTTAAAACTGGGAGTTTTCCCATACAAATCAGGATTTCAGACTTCCCCTGAAATGTCTCAATGTCTGGCAGCACTGGGCCCTTGCTGCTGCACTGCATGGAACAATCAAATGAGCCCTTGACTTTTGCACTGAGGTTGAGCTTGGGCTCCAGTGACTAGAGCAGGTGAAGGGGCATGGTGATCCTGGATGCGGGAGCCCTGAGTTGAAGGTAAGCAAATGAGGTTGTCACTGGGACATGGGGGACAGGGGGCAGTTCCTAGGCTGTTGTCACTCAGCCTAAGAAGATATCATAGCAGAAGCAACAGGAGGGACTGGCTTGGCCAGAAGGAATTTGGGGTGTGAATCCAAGAGGCTTGGGGACAGATGGAAGGGGTGTGTGTATGTGCATGTTGGGGGTAGGCAGAGGAGTTCTTGGAGGATGAACTAAGGAAGCACCCCAATATTCTCATTCGGGTGGGTAAATGCTCATGAACACATAAATCACATCCAGGCATACTCCTGCTTAAAATCCAAACTCCTTATCTAAGCCAACTGGCCATGATTCATCCTCCATCCTTTCCTCTCTCTGTGTTCACCTTGCACACCAAGCCACAGAGGCCTTGAAGTGAAGTGAAGGTTGCTCAGTTGTGTCTGATTCTTCACGACCCCATGGACTATATAGTTCATGGAATTATCCAGGCCAGAATACTGAAGTGAGTAGCCTTTCCCTTGTCCAAGGGATCTTCCAAACCCAGGGATCGAACCCAGGTCTCCTGCATTGCAGTCGGATTCTTCATCAGCTGAGCCACAAGGGAAGCCCAACAATACTGAAGTGGGTAACCTATCCCTTCTCCAGTGGATCTTCCTGACCCAGGAATTGAACCAGGGTCTCCTGCATTGCAGGTGGATTCTTTACCAACTGAGCTATCAGGGAAGCCTTGGGCAATCCCAAAGCTGCTGGGGGCTTTTTGCCTCAGAGCCCCTGTTCTTGACATTCCCTCTGCCTGATACGCTGTTTCTCTGACTCTTTAGCTGGCTGGTTCCCCTTGTCTTTCAGGTTTCCTCTTAAATATTCCGTCCCAAAAGAGGTTTGGAATATGCCAAGGGACAGCAAGAAGGCTAATTCCATGAGGTCCTGGAATTTTCTGGACCATGGGGTCCAGAAAAACACACAGATTTCTGAATGCAAGAAGGCTTTGAAGGGGCAGCCGGTGCTGGGGGTGCAGTGACGGGATCTTATGGACCTCCCAAGGCTCCCTCTAGCACTTGCTGGGGGCGGAGATCCCCAGGGCCAGAGTTGGAGTAAGAAAGAGAATTCAGGGCACTTGTCCGAAAGAGGAGATGGCAGGGGCAAGGCATTAGAGCAAGGTCTCTAGGTGTTTTGTGCACGTGCAGAGCCATGGGTGTCAGGAAGGAGAGTCAGGGAACTGCTTGGGTTCCAACCCTGGCAGAGGGGAGGGTGGCGGTGCTGGGGTCCTAAGGAAGGGACCCTAGGGCAGGAAAGCGCTGGGCAAGTGTTGAACAGCCCCTCTCCACGGTGGGCCCAGAGACAATCTGAAGGCAGCAGTGCAGGCGGGGCTGGGGGGTGGGTGTTAGTTGGGCCTGAGGGCAGTGTCAGTCAGGTAGGGGATGGACGGGGAAGTGGATGTGCAAAGGTCTGGAAAAGGGAAGGGTGTAGCTGCAGATCCCCTAGCCTGGCCACAGCCTGACCAACAGAAGGTGCAGGGCCAATGACCCCAAGAGGAGGCAAATTCTACCTGTGACATGGAGTTGGTCAAGCTCATCTAGAAAATGAAGGTCTGATGTCAAAGTGTGAAGGCCATCCCAAAGGCCTAGGTGCCTGAGGACATCTTCATTGTTCCCAGAAGGGGTGCCATTTAGCTCAGTTAATATGCTAAACAGAAATTAATGTGGTCCTTGTTCCAAGCAGAGCAGGGTTACCACTCTAGTGGCTAGTCCAGGCTCTAGCCCTGAATCTCAGGATCCTCAGGCCACAAACTATGCCTCTCTGGGCTGCTGTAAGAGTTCATTATTACAGAAAGCAGGTAATTGAAGAGTATCTAAAACAGTTAAGGGCTTCCCTGGTGGCTCACATGGTAAAGAATCTGCCTGCAATGCACGAGTTCCAGGTTCGATCCCTGGATTGGGAAGATCCCCTGGAGGAGGGCATGGCAACCCACTCTAGTATTCTTGCCTAGAGAATTCCATGGACAGAGCCTGGTGGGCTACAGTCCATAGGCTCTCAAAGAGTCAGACATGACTGAGCACAGGCTGATTGGAGCTTACATATTCATGACTCATAATTATGCTCTTGAGCCTTGAATGGGGCTCAGTCTCACTTCCTCCCACTCAGAAGCAAGCCCAGTTATACCCACTGTACAGGTGAAGTCAGGAGGCTGAAAGGTTCACACAGGTGAGCAGGCAAAGCCCTGACCCAGCACATAACCACTGTTGGTGCCTCCTATACCTTTTTTTTTTTTTTTAAGACACCCTCCTCCAACACCCTCCCCTCTCCTTGGTCACCAGGGAAAAATGCTTCTGTAGGCAGGGTTCTGCTATTCCAGGGACAGCTCCAACCTTTCTTCATTTCTCCTGATTTGAGAAACTTAATGAAGCTCTTACTCTGTGCTCACACTCTTCTAGACTCAGAGGATTCCAGAACAAAACCAAAGATGCCAGGCCCTGGTGGGAGACTTGGAGTGAGACTATCTCAAGGGATAATGAACAAAAAGAAAGGATAGGACTGACAGCTGAGCTGTCTGTGGAGGTGACATGTGAGCAGAGACCAAAGGAGGTCAGGGCAGGGACAACGGCCCTGGGGCAGCCACCCAGGAGGCCAGGGAGGCTGGTGTGTGGGAGCAAAGGGGTGTGAGTGGCCAGGATGGGCACTGGGGAGCTGGCTGATGCTGGGGCGCTGGCTGACACTGCGGCCTCCTTGTTTGGGTGTCAGGAGTCACCAAGTGCCCTGGGATTCTCAGTGGCAGCCAGGATGATTCAAAGTTGAGACATCTCTGCAGGGTGTTCAACCTGCAGAGGATTCTGAGCAGAGGACTGACCCAACCTGCCATTCTAACATAAAGTTTTTTTTTGCTTTTGCTTTTTTCTCAGGTCTAAATCATTTTATCTTTAAGCCCTGATTTTACAAAATGTGCCAGTTCCAAAGGGGAATTACATTTCCATCTGAATTTGTTCCTGTAGATTGCATTCCAAATACATTGGAGCTAAGATGTGTGTACATTTTTACATGCGTGTTGGAAGAAAGCACATAGAAGCAGCTGCTTTTTTTCAGTAAACTTGGGCCATTTTCCATCTCTTTGGGTCAGTGCACTGCAGTCAGGTGAGGGGAGATTTATCTGGGCCTTGTAGTACATACTGAACCACTGGGTGATGATTCGTCTTCTCTGCTTGTACAGCCACTTGGGACATTAGACCAAATGTCTGATTGCAATTTTTGAAAGAGGACTCTTTATAGATGGCGTCTCTCACTTAATTACTACCAGCCTGCTGCTTTAAGGTCAAGTATTAGTTCCTGCCCTCTGCTGTCGATCAGTCAGCATCTGCTGACATGGCCCACAGGCTCAGACTCCCACCTGGAAATGTCATGAACGGCCCCTACCCTACACCTCCAGCCCCCGCCGACATAGGGTTTTCTTGATAATCACTCTGATTGTGTGTGGAGACCAGGTTGTAGAGGGAGAAAAGGAGAACTTGGGAGACCAGGTAAGGGCCACAGCAATCCCCAGACAATAGATGGGTCTGCTCCATCTCCCCGTAGCCTTGGGAAAGTGTCATTTCTGGAGTGACCCAGAGAGATGGGTGAAGGATGACACGTTTCTAAGGAAATGTAAGGCTGAGAAGGGGAACTGCTTTTGAGAGTTCTTATTCTGCCCTACAGGGCAGCACATCTCCACAGAGAAGAAAGGTTTCCAGGTTGCACATGTGGGAGGCTCTGCTGCCCACCATACACACACACTCTGTGTTTCAGGGCTTCCTGTTCTGCTTCTGAGCCAGGCCCAGAGCAATCTGGTCTCTCTGGCATCAAACAAGTCAAGCCTGGAGTTACCCCATGCATTCCAGAAAAATTCCAGGCTGCTTCGATCCCATGTGTAGCCCAGACATAAACTACTGATACACGATGTGGAAAGCCCACTGACAATCTTCCTGCTTAGAGGCCACTGGGTTACGCAACGTGCTTCAAGTGCTTCCATTTTCCAAATCTCCAAGCACATTCCAGAAACATTAAAAAGCACAACTCACTTCTTCCAGTCTCAGCTATAGGGATTGATTTCCCCGTGCTGCCTTTTGTTGGCCCAGGGGTCTGACCTGGGATTGGACAACCAGACAACTCAGTGGGAAACCCCTCTGCTCTGGGAGGGACGTTCCCCAGGTGGTTGACAACTCCATGAGTGAGGGACTGGATGCTGGAAGGGGAGAAAAAAGGGGCTTTGTTTTTGTTTTTGTTCTAAAGTGTTCTCCAGATGTCTGTGGAGGGTCACATTGAGGGTTTCCAGAGGCAAAGGTATGGACTATGGGAACCAGTACACTGTCTTCCTGATATTCACATGTAATTTTCTTCTTTTTAAAAAAATTAATTTACTTTTTGTTGAAGTATAGTTGATTTACAATGTTGTGTTAATTTCTGCTGTACAGCAAAGTGACTCAGATATACACACATATACATTCTTTTTCATATTCTTTCCGTCATGGTTTGTCATAGGGTATTGAGTATAGTTCTCTGTGCTATACATTAAGACTGTGTATAGCCATTCTAAATGTAATACTTTGCATCTGCTAATCCTAAACTCCCAATGTATCCTTCTCCCACCCCTCCTCCACCTTGGCAACCACAAATCTGTTTTTTATGTCTGTCACATATAGCTTTCTTATTGGAAACCAAACCAACACAGAAACAGATTCATTTTTGTTCTCAAAGGATTTCTGAAATAAATTAAACTGAAATTATTTAGTTAAGTGGTCAATCTTTTCTTTTAATAAATAAAGCTGACAAACTTTATGCTGTATGCTTAAATCAGTCCTGAATATTCATTGGAAGAACTGATGCTGAGGCTGAAGTTCCAATACTTTGGCCACCTGATGCAAAGAACTGACTCATTGGAATAGACCCTGATGCTGGGAAAGATTGAAGACAGGAGGAAAAGGGGATGACAGAGGATGAGATGGTTGGATGGCATCACTGACTCAATGGTCATGAGTCTGAGAAGGCTCTGGGAGTTGGTGATGGACAAGGAAGCCTGGCATGCTGCAGTCGTGGGGTCGAGCATAACTGAGCAACTGAACTACAGTGAACTATAGTGCATGCTGTGCAGGTCACGCCCACTTGAGAACATCTGGCCTGGGGGCAAGTGAGGCCAGCACCAGCCCCATGCTCTACACTCAGAGCTATCCCCAAGCCCCAGGCCCATGAGCCCAGAGGAGGGCCTGCCTTTTTTGAATTCGCATGAAGACACTGTGTGTACTGAGAGCAGTCATGCTCGTGGCAGGGGCTGCAGATTGATCTCTAATATCTGTTCTCTCCTTTCTCAGTTTTAGAAGTATTACCAAGATCCAGACTCACCTAGAACTACATTTCCCAGCCTCCCTTGCAGTTGATTGCCATGTGACTAGTTTCTAGCCAATAGAGTGTGAGCAATATTGTCCTGTGGCAGCTTCTGGGAGCTTTCTAAAAGGACAGCTGATATATGACCTCTGCCCCATCTTTTTATCCCCTATTTTATTCTGAAAATTTTAAAATATATAGAAAAATTGGAATAATTATATAGTGAACTCTTACATACCCATCCCCTAGATTCTATATGATCTATCCAGCTATCTACCATCTATTACCTATCTATCATCCTTCCTATCCTTCCATCAACAACACTATTAATATTTTTGATTCATTTTAGAGTAAATTGCAAGCACCAATATACTTTCTTCCAAATATGTCAGTGTATATTTGTTTACAATATTTTGAGGTACACTTTTTACATATAATGAAATGAACAAACTTCAAGTGTACATTTGGTGAGTCCCGACAAATATATTAAGAATCAGCAGCCCAGAAAGTTTCCTCACACCCTCTCCCAGTCCATCCTCAACCTTCTTCCCACTGCTAGGCAACCATCGTTCTGATTCTCACCATTAATTAGCTTTTCCTGCTCCAGAATTTCACTTAAATGGATCATTCATACAACATATACTCCTGTGACTGATGGGTTTAGGTCAGCATCATGTTTTTGAGGGGCACCCTTGTAGTTTCTATTGATGAGTGATTGTCCATTGCATGAGTATATCCATGCCCCTGGTGAAGGACCCTGGATTATTTCTGGGCTTGGGCTATTATGAATAAAGCTGCATGTATTGAGAAACAGTTCCCCCATGGGTCTCTCACATTTTTACTGTAAGTGAGGGACAAGCTGCCCTTTCAAGGATGTTTCTATTTTGAAGAGTCTTGTAAAAGAACATGTCTCTCAGGGGAGCAAAGGGCAGGTGTGCTTACTCCCCATTATAAAAGCTCCAGGTTCCCTAAGTCAGAGTTCCTCTCCTGTAATGCCTCACTACATGTGCTGCGTCCATCTGGTCCCATCCGCGTTGCCCCCTGAGACTTCAGAATAAGAGGAACTGACGCAAATACACTAATGCTCTTGCTACTTGCTGTGCTGTGAGTAATAAAGTCTATGGTTCTTGGATCTTCTGCCAACCTCTGTAAAACAGTGGCAGGCTGACGTGATAGCCTTCATGTTGAGTAAAATCTCAGCCCATTCGTAGTTCTTGACACTGAACATTCTTGTAACCCTTGTTTTGATGACCATATGTTTGCCTCTTTCCTTTCTGTCCTCTTATCCTGCCGCCTGGAATACAGATGTGATGGCTGGAGCTCTAGGCGATCTTGGCTCTAGAGGACCACAGCTTTTCTCTAGGGGTAGTGATGCAGGAAGGTGCAAGAAGCATGCATCTCCTGGATCTTTACAAATTAAAAATTGCCATACTGGCCCTGGAATTTAACAGGACAGATGCTTTGCTTACTCTATTGTTACCATGTTCTTTTCTAATCCTATCTAATGCAACCCACATCATCATTTATCCCTTCTGAGATGTCTTCCCCTTGTTCTACAATGAACACTGTACTAACTTCAATGAATGACACTGTCAGGCCTCTAGTCCTTTCCACAAGGATTACTTCCCATATCCCAGTGCCCAGTGCAGTGTCTGGCAAGCAGGAGGGGTTCAGGAGATGCTAATTGACCATCCATAAATGAACAAATCCATAAAAGAGAGGTTCAGGATGGGAAAGGTCCATCCTCCAAGTGGTGGAATAGAAAAAAACGTTAGACTTACAGGGAAGGAGTCAGAGTTCCAGCCCTGTGCTGCGTGACCTTGGGCATAGCACCTACCTCTCTGGGCTCAGTTCTTTAGCTGTGCAATGTGGGCTTTGGCTCAGATGATGAATGTTCATGGCCCCCACTGGCCCTGAAGTGCTCTACTAACCCTGAAATCTTGGCTTTCCTGATCATGCTTTTTGCTCCTTCTCATGTATCTTCTGCTGGACTCTTGGTGGCCAAAGGAAGACCCACCCCTTGCTGGGCCTGGGACTGCTCTCCACCCAAGGTTGGGGAAATGTGGGTGCCTGGGCCGCTTGGCAGCTGGGGGAGATTGGCAGCTTTAGCAGCCCAGCTGGTGGCGTCAAGTTGCTGGGTGCCTGGTCACCACATTAATCTGCTCTTGGTGCCACTAATACCAATTTGTGAGCAGACAGCCAGGATCAGACAGGCCAGCTGTCAGGCAACTGTGGACAGCTCAGTATGTGGTTTGATTTTTATGGCTTAGGGCTGGAATTAGAAATTAATTAGCAGATTTAAGTTTCTGGAGCTGCTTCAGACAGGTAGCTCCCAGGGACCAGGTGACACCCGTTCAACCCAATGACCCCAGCCCAAGCAGCCTTGTTCCATCCTGCTGACAGCCAAGGCATCAGTTCTGGCTCCAGCTCTGCCGCCGCCCTGCTGGGTGACCTGGCTGAGTATCTTTCCCTCTCTGTGCTCAGCCTCCTTGCCTGGACCATAGAGGAGTTGGGCTGGATGCTCTCTGCATCTTCCCAAATCCAACATCCTGTGATTCTCATTTGGTCTAGAATGCCCAGCATGGAGTAGAGTAGAGCTTGGCAAGCCCTCTGTCCCCACTGCCAGTGGGACAACTTCCCCCATGGCATCCCTGTAAACTTTCCAGGATCCCCGTTTCTAGAAAAAACAGGCAATAAAGTGAAATGATCTCCATTGCAGCTAAGTCACCCTCTCCATCAAAGCTTCCACCATTGCTGGGAAGGAAGCCCTGTCCACCTGAGTCACCCCATCTCATCTCATGGCCCCCCTGCTCCCCTTCATTGCTCATAGGACTCTGGCCACAGCAACCTTCTTTCAAATCCTCTAAGTGACACCTTCCTGGTGGCCACAAGTTCCTGCCTCTCTCTGCCTGGTGGGAACTTCTTCACTGCCCCCACAGTCCCCTCCCCCCAGCCTATCCTCCTGCATGTCTTTGCTCTGATATCTCTGCCCTGCCTGACCCCTGTTAGCACTCCCTGTGCATTTCCATGGTATCCCTCAGCTCAGTGGGAGGCATAACTCTTGAGGTCATTTGTCATTTGACGTTCATCTGACCATGAGTCTCCTCAAGGCAGGAGCACATCTGTTTTATCCATCATTTTTGTCAGTGCTTGCTAATTATCACCCATTCTCTGTCCCATTCTCTCTCATGCAGTGGCAGATCTCCTGATTTTAACTTGACCTGTGTTCACCCCAAATAAAGGACCCCGTTCCCAGTCCCCCTTGCGGCTGGGCATGGTCACGAGCCAAGTCCTGGCCAATGGATATAACTGGGCAGGAAGGGAACCACTGCCAGCTGTGCCCATCCCCCTGCATTTCTTCTCCTGGTAGGAGGCAGGGGTGAGGCAGGGGCTACTTTGGGCCCTGCAAATGGGTTTCACTCCAGAAGGGCTGAGTCACAAGGTAGTGGGGTCTGAGCGACATGCCAGCTGGGACTTTGACAACACAGATTGTCAACATCAGGGTCCCCCAGAGAAACAGAGCCAATGGGGCATATAAGCATAAGTACATGCATGTTAAGTGGCTTCAGTCATGCTGACTCTGTGACCCTGTGAAACGTAGCCCTCCAGGTTCTTCCGTCCATGGGATTCTCCAGGCAAGAATACTGCCATACCTTCCTCCAGGGAATCTTCCCAACCCAGGGATCGAGCCCAAGTTTCTTACATCTCCTGCATTAGCAGGCAGGTTCTATACCACTAGGGCAAACTGGGAAGCCCATATAGATATACAAAACACCTAAGAGGAAATATTTAAGCATCAGCACATGTAGTTATGGAGGGCCAAGAAGTACCACCAACTGCTGCCTGCAAGCTGGCGCACAGGGATGCTGGTGGTGCCATCCCAGTCCAAACCCAGAGGTGCAGGGACCAGAGGAGCCAGTGGTGTGTGTCTGAAGTCCCAAGACCCCGAGCACTGGTGTTGGAGGCAGGAGATGGATGTTTCAGCTCAAACTGAGAGCAAACACACCATTCACCTTCCCTTTGCTTCTGTTCTTCACCCTCAATGGATGGCAGATGTGCCACCTCTTCTCTGCATGGGTGAGTGTCTACTGATCCCAACGCTAGTCTCTGCCAGGAACACCCTCATGGACACACTCAGAAATAATGTTTCACCAGCTCTCTGGGCTTCCCATAGCCCCATCAGTGGACCCATAAAATGAACAATGACAGGAGCTAGTCCTCTGCCTTGTTCGAGCCACTGTCACTCTGGGTCTGTATCGTGGCAGCAGTAGTAGTAGTGTTAGATGCTCAGTCGTGTCTGCCAGGCTCCCCTGTCCATGGGATTTTCCAAGCAAGAATACTGGGTTGGGTGACCATTCCCTTCTTCGGGGGATCTTCCTGACCCAGGGACTGAACCTGGGCAGTCCCTGCAGGCAGATTCTTTACCATCTGAGCCACCAGGAAAGCCCCATATCATAACTACACCCCAAACCTAATTACTCCTAATTACCACTGTGTGTAGTAGGCACTTAGAAAGTATTTGTTGATTAAATGAGTGAGTGAGTGAACAAATGAATGAGCAAAGTTTTGTGTTAAGGAACTAATGATCTTAAGCACCGGGAGCTATAGTCAATATCCTGTGATAAACCATAATGGAAATGACCTTGTTGGTTTTCTGTTTTAAATATAGTAGTTTGTTTGCATCTGTGAACCCCAAACTCCCACTCCATCTCAGTGACTTCTTGTGAAAATTAAATGAGGTACTGATGACAGGCATCTGGAAGAAAGAGGCTGACCCAATACAGTGAACAGGCTTCTTGGTCACAAACCTGGGCTCCAGACACTTCTGCCTGCCTGGTCGTCTGTGTCTGAATCATATCATTTAGTGCCTGATGTGTCTCCACTGCTCAGGGTGCAGGGGGCGCCCAGGACTCAGACTTGCCTGAGGCAAACTTCACTCAGCCTCCAAACAGTATTTGAAAAATCAAGATATCATTCTCTCTCTTTCACATCCACACACACACACACACACACACACACACACACACTCTGTCACATGTGCACACAAACAGACATACACAGATATACACCCTGCATTTCAAGATAAATCAGAAGACTGGGCCACCCTAGGCTCCAGTTCCTGTGGGTACCAAGCAGCTGTTGATAAATAGCAGCTGCCCTTTCAGACAGGAGCTTGGGCTTTCTGACGCCCTGATCCTCTTGCCACCCTCTAGGTGACCCCTCACCTGGCCCCGTCCCAATCCCTGCAGTCCTCTCAGCCTCCTCGCTGCTCTGTGCCTGTGGGCTCATCTGCTCGTATCTTCTCTCTCTGCACCCTGACTCCCTGAGCCCAGCGCAGCCTGGAGCCTGGAGCCCAGAGTCAGATACAAGTCCTTTGCTCTTTCCCCACTGTCCCCTGCTGTGACCACGGTTTTCGGGACAAACCACGTGCCCGTTGTGGGCTGGATCTCTGAGCAACTGAAATGGGACCAGTGCCTCTTTGAGGTAGATCGGAACTCAGTTTCTGTGCTTCTTGAGGGTGTGTGGGGCAGCACACGGCACCCAGGGTGGCTTTTGAGGCCCCAAGAGCTGACGATCTCAGCACACAGGCAGCTTGGATCCCCGAAGGGCTGTGTGGCCCCTGCCAACCTGGAGCCTCCATTCTGGACTGTTGGATGAGAGAGTGATGTGTCTCTCTTGGGCTTGAACCGTTACATGTCAGAGTCTCTGTGCTACAGCAATTCAGGCTGCCCTACCATCACCTTCCAGAGCAGACTTCCGATCCTAGAACACCCGGTCACCCAGGGCTGTGGAGACTTTGGATGTGCGTGCAGGCGGAGCACAGACAGGTGACAGGCCTGCTGGCCAGTCACCACACTGCTGTTGACAAAACTCCCTTCTTGGAGAATGAGAGGCTAACGTGAGGACCCATCAGCCCAAGAGGGGCCAGGCCATGACTCTGTGGTGGTGTCCCACCCTCCAACCCTGCCACACCCTGGCTAAGTCCCACCGTGTGGGGGCCTAGATCCTGGCCTGGTGGCTGCTGCAGCTTAGGTCTCCCAAGCACCCTGGCCACTCTCCTCTGTGTCTCTCCCCGACACAGGATTGAACAGGCCCTTATATGCTCTCCAGAGTGGGCAGTCTCTCACTCCACTTTCCCTGGTGCCTCTGTGGATGGCAGATGACCATATGGGTTTCCAGGACTCTATGGCAAAGCCATTGGGTCTTCAAAAGTGGAGTTGCCTGGGGAAAGGGGAGGGGTTTAGGGGAGGGATAATTGAGGAGTTTGGGATTAACATACACACACTGCTGCTGCTGCTGCTAAGTCGCTTCAGTAGTGTCTGACTCTGTGCGACCCCATAGACGGCAGCCCACCAGGCTCCTCCGTTCCTGGGATTCTCCAGGCAAGGACACTGGAGTGGGTTGCCATTTCCTTCTCCTATGCATGAAAGTGAAAAGTGAAAGTGAAGTCACTCAGTCGTGTCTGACTCTTAGTGACCCCATGGACTGCAGCCCATCAGGCTCCTCCATCCGTGGGATTTTCCAGGCAAGAGTACTGGAGTGGGGTGCCATCGCCTTCTCCAATACACACACTACCTACTATATGTAAAATAGATAATCAAAGGGGACTTACTATATAGCACAGAGAACTCTACTCAGTGCTCTGTGGTGACCTAAATGGGAAGGAAATCCAAAAAAGAGGGCGTGTATGTATACATGTAGCTGAATCACTCTGCTGTATACCTGAAACTAACACGACATTGGAAATCAATTATGAAAGTGAAAGTGAAAGTCACTCAGTCGTGTCCAACTCTTTGTGACACCATGAACTATAGAGGCCAGAATACTGGAGTGGGTAGCCTTTCCCTTCTCCAGGGGATCTTCCCAACACAGGGATCAAATCCAGGTCTCCTGTATTGCAGGTGGATTCTTTACCAGCTGAGCCACCAGGCAAGCCCCAGATTACTGGAATGGGTTGCCTATCCCTTCTCCAGCAGATCTTCCCAAGCCAGGAATCGAACTGGGGTCTCCTGCATACTCCCATATAAAGTAAAAATTCGAAAAAGAAAGATTTTGCCTAAGGGAAAAAAAAAGAAAGTACTAAATGCATATTTGAATAAACAAGCAAATGGGGAAAAAAGGAGAGTTGCCTCCCTCCGTCTTTCCTGTGGTGACTGTCACTCCTAGTCACAAAGCCCTGCATGGGGATAGCTGTGGCCTGCCTCATGGCCAAGGGAGGAGAGCACAGGCTGTACGTGGCTGGATATGGGAGCACCACCCACTCTGATGGCCGCTTCACTGACAAGCTTGGCAGCAGGGATCGTGCTGGGCCAAATGCAGTTGGCCCATCACGAATGGGCCAACTTACAGCTGACAGGCCCCTACACCCATCACTGGGGCTTACAGCTGCTTTTTATTTTCATTCCTTTTCCCCCAAAAGTATGAATATAAAAATGACAAAGGATGCTGATTCTACATCCCAGGGACCTGATTTTTTGGGGCCTTTGGAGGAACTGGCAAACCCCTTCGGCCTGATGAAGCTCGAGCAGGTTCATCTGCAGGGCTGGTGGTCACTCCAAAGCCAGGTGACAAGGTTTCCATGGCCCCAGGTGTTCCTGAGTCCCATCTCCATGTCCTTGTCCAGGCCACTTTGCAGAAGGGGGGTTGAGGGCTGGAAAGAGCATAGACTACAGAACTCAAGCGCCCTGTGTTCGAGTCTTTTCATCCACAGGTAGCAGTGTCTAAGCATTGACAAGAATCATAACTGCCTGAGATCTCAGTTTGCTCATCTGCCAAACGGAAGAGGAATGCTCACCACACAGGCTTATTGTGAGAATCGATTAACTACAAGTTCCTGGCATCTACCATGGGCCAGACATGTGACTAGAAAGAATGACAAAGCCTTTCCAACCTCATCTCACTCCTGGTGATGGTGGCTTCCTTCATGACGTCAGGGGCCAGACCTCACTGGCTGTCCTTACTTGAAGCTTAGTGTTGGCTCTTTGCCTCTGCTCAAGCTCTTTCTGCTCACATGGGCATGTGCCTCTGTGTGTGTGTGTGTGTGTATGTGTGTGCGCATGTGCTTGCACACGCATGTGCTAAGGGGAAGGGGCGGCTCAGAAGCACGTGTGCTTGTGAACCTCTGTGAGTGATGTCAGGTTGGCAGCTTCTACCAATGGCCATCAGGGGGTACTCATAAAGGCCCTTCTTTCAGCATCCCCAGGGACCCTTCTCCAGCCCACCCCAGCCCAGTCCCCACACTCCATTCTGCCACCACCAGGGGCCCCAGAGATCAGATTGCTCCCCTTTCCTGCCTCACCTCTGTCTCTATCCGGCAAACCTTATCTCCTCCAGGTGGGCCTGGTGCTGCCTGCTGGGGACACTAAAATATGCTTGGGCCCTCCTGCCCTCAGGAGGCTTACAGTCTCCCAGGGAGGTGGACAGGTACACCAGAGTGTGGAGCAAGGCAGGGCGTGCAGAGCAGTGGGCCCTTGCTGTGGAGGGGTGGGGGGCCTGGCAGTGTCTCGTCTCCTGAGCTGGGGTCTTCAGCTCCACTCCCTATTCAAGGCAAGCCTAAGGGCCTTTTCTTCCTTTTCCCAGTTTTGCAAGCTAATAGCACAAACTGAGCTCCGAGAGATAAGAAAGGTTCCCCAACTTCCCAGGGTGGGGGTCCAGCGTTGAGCCTGGCCTGTGCATCTGCTTCTTTCCTCAGCACCAGCCTTCTCTCTAGCAGGGCTCTGCCACCCACCTCCAATCGTCAAGACCTCCAGTCCTCAGGCCCAGGCTAAAGGCTGCCCTGCTGGCTCCATGAAGAGTAACGTCCACAGAGAGCTCTCATCTCTGTCCAAAGAGGCCACTGGGGCTGGTGTTCTCTGGGGGCATGGGTGGGACTGTCTGCAGACCAGCCCCTCCTATAGACTGTGCTGGTGAACCCTTTAGCCCACCTATGAGTAAGTCCTGAGCCTCCGCCATGCTCCAGGCCTCATGCTCAGAGGCCACAGATTGCCAGAGAAGTCCTTGCCTTTCAGGGGATGGAAGATGAAGATGAGAAGCTGGGCTGTAGCAAGAGGCAGGAACCCTTGGGGACAAGTCCTGCGGATGCTCCAAGGAAGGATATTGTGGATCGAGAGGTGAGGATTTGTGGGTGGAGAGGTATTCAGGGAGGGCTTCCAGGAAGAGGTGGGGAAGGGACTCTTGAAAGGAATAAGCTATCCTTTGTGTACATGCCTGCTGTTCTCAACTTCTGAAAATGTCCCCTTCAGCACATATGATGGTTACAGCTAAGCACATAGCTCAGAGCATGGGGTTTTAGCTTGTCTGAGGGAGCTGCCAGGACTATGGTCCATGGAGAGGAGTCTTGGAGGTCCAGCCACACGTCTGGCTGCCCCTGGGCCCTGGCTTCAGTTGCTGTGTCTCAGCTCTGGCTCTTCCTAACTCCTCTACTCCCCACGACCCCCCGCCCAGGATCACTGCTGCCCCACGCCCTTTGCACACTGCTTGCTCTCAGCCTGTCACTCTCTGGATCCTTCTCTGTGTGTTTAGCTTCCAAAAGCCCCAAGAGGGAGCATCTATTTGGCTGGGCAGACACTGGGCTCTGGGCCACGTGCTCAAGCCAAGCTACTGACAGCTGCTCTGGGTCAAGGCTCCAAGTCTGGTGTCCCTAGCTGTGGCCAGTGCCTTGGGTCGCATGGAGGTGCCCCTCCTCTGAGGGGCCTCGAGAGCCTGGTGTGCGTGGGGGGTGCATTCTCAGAAGCTCTCATGTCCAGGATCACCCCAGTGATCCCAGACCCTCAGGGTAGCCTCGGGCAGTGCCGCAGCTCAGCAGGAGCAGAGGTCGACTGGAGCTGTGAGACGCCAGTCACTGACACTGCCCCTGGGATCCTTTGCCCCAGGGCCTCTAAGGGACTCTGAAGGCCACAACACAACCCTTGATAAGGCCTGAGCCCTGTCCTCTGACACAAGCTGGAGGAGCCAGCTGCTATGAGCAGCTTGGCACTCGCCAAACCTCAAGATTTTTTCGGCAAAGGAGTTTGTTTTCTCTGCCCCACCAAACACTTGTCTTCTTTGATTATGCCATTGTTCTTTCCAGGGAAATCTGATTTTAAAACAAAAAAACATGTTTTCTAACCAACAGGACACAGACATGTGCCAACACATATCTGATTTGAAAGCAATTCCTTGCTCAGTTTAAGTTTTGTTTTGGAGGGACAGGACAGAACATCGTCCCCAGCTGTTCGGAGCATGGGTTTGGCCCTGGGGAGGCTCCTGTGTTCCCTTCAGCTTGGAAATCTGGCTAGAGGTGTCCAATGGAATTCCTTCCATGAGGGTCACATAGCTTCCAATCTGGAGGGTGAGGTGGGGCCAGGCAGCAGCAGGATCATCTCTTTAAACAAGGAAGAACCAAAATACCCCTGTTTGTGGTATTCTCAAGCCCAGATGTATCTCCACACACAAGGCGGCTCTAGAGACAAAGCCACTTCCGCGTTCAGGCCAAGGGTGATGCTGTCTACATTGAAGCTAATAAGTAACCTGTCGCTGGGTGAAATCTGTTTGGTTTTGTGGGGGTTTCTCTGCCTCAGGGAGCAGTTCTTCCACCCCTGGGTGTTCCTCTCCCTTACCCCACCTTCTCCTCTCTCCCAGGATGCTACCCCCACCGGCCTGGGGTTCTACCAAACTCTGTGTCCCCTAGGTGTCCTCAGCCACCATCACAGGGGCCAAATCATGCCCTGCTCCCACCTCTGAAGAAGAGGGAAAACTGTCTGGTCCATTCCAGTAGCAGGAAACCTAGAAGGTGAGGGGTGACTTTCGGGTGTTTGGACTTCTCTGAGACCCTCACAGAGGCACGGAACAGGGGCAGGGGCAAACCTGAGATAGGGATGGATGCTCAGTCATTCACCGATTAAGTCTTCACACACACATATGGAAGCTCTCTGGGCTTTCGCTGTCTCCTCTGAGCCACGGAGCCAATATACCATGCCTCTTGAGGCTCACACGAGATGAGGCCGTGAGGCCGTGTAGCTATGTGTGGAGAACCATCCCACCTTTCCTAGTAACACAAGCCTGGATTTTGCTAGGTACAAGGCTACTCACAGTAGACCGTGTTTCCCCTGGTGCCTAAGTATGGCTGTGGGATTAGCCAGTAGAAGGTAAGCACAAGTGCTGTGTGGAGCTTCTGGAAATTTCCTTTGCAGCCAGGACTTAAGTTCACCCTTGGCCTACTTCTTTGTCCCACCATCATGCTGTGATAAATTGTGATAACCAGACTCATGAATTGTTCCTCTCCATCCCGGTTAGTCAATCCCTGACCACAAAGCCCAGTACTTTATGTACAACATGACATTCACCTTCCCAATTACTCTACCATGAAGACATCTTATCCCCATTTTACATATGAGAAAACTGAGGCTCAGAGCAGGAGCTGGTGTGCAATTTGAACCCATGTCATAGAGACTCCAAAGCCATGTGCAATTTTCATTCATTCAGTGAACATTAACTGAATGCTTTCCATGAACTGGGTTCAGAATGGGGCCCTGGAGACAGAGCCATGAGCCACACCCACAAAGGGCTGTGGGTGCCAGCTTCAGAGAGGGTGCCAGATTGTGGTCCCAGGCTTCACTCTCCTCTCTGCTTTCCTCTCAGAGCCAAGTGATAACAATTGTCAGCCCTACAGACTGTTAGACCAACCATCCAATTCTCCCACTTTGCCACCTGTGGGCACCTGGGTGGGTGAGAGAGCATCTTTCCTGTTTCCTCTGGGATGAGACAGGAGCCCTTCGGAGGGATGCTGCACACTGGCTGTGTGGCTTCTGGGGTATGGGACCACCATCCCGCAGGGGACTGGAGAGCTGTGAGCATGTGCAGCACCCCATGAGATGTGAATGGAGACACCCCAGATCAAGCAGACCCAGAACTGCTTGGTATTCAGCATTCAACTCCTCAAAACCTCTCATGACTCAAGAGTCGTCTGAGTCAGGTTCATCCACTTGGTCCTGTTCTCTGTGCCAGCCAAAGTACAACAGCTCAGCACCTTGTCTTAAAAATGCCCTGCTACTGGTCCCAGAATTTTCTCTTGAGCCACTGACACCTATCCTGCAAGTTCTGATGTGTGTGCCAGGAAAAGACAATAGTCACAAGAGCAGCCTGGCCTGACAAAGACTGTAAAATGCCCTCAGATTGCAAAGATGCCAAAATGTAGAAAGTGTCATGGTAGAGTCCATCAAATATGACAAGAAGGGAAGAGGGTGGGTGCCATTTTCAGGAGAGACTTGCCAGACAGTGCCCAGTCCTCCCCAGGTGGGCTGGCTGGGCTGTGCCAAGATTTGGTGGTGGGGGGATCACTGGGGTCAGAATTCTACTGGCTTGGTGACCTTCATTGACCTTCCTTCTGTTTCCTTGTGTGAAATGGGGTCTATAATATCCAACTCATACAGTGCTTGTGAGGCTTCAGTGAAAATGCGTAGAAAAAAATGTGAGTGTAAATGCTTAGCAAATATGGGAGCCTCCACATGTCTGGTGGTCAGGAGGTCAAGAGGTGACATCAAACAGGCCTGGCCCAGCTCTGGCAGCCTTTGTTCTTAATCCCTCCATAGATAACAAGGCAGTCATGGAGCCCACCTTGAGGGGCTGACAGGGTGAATGAGGGAAGGCTGCCTGGAGGAAGAGGACAGTCTATGGGCAGCAGCCAGAGTTCCTGCTGCCCTGGCATGGCCTCTTTCCCCCTGCTCCTCCTGAGCAGGCACCACCATCCTGGCCCCTTTGCCTGATCAGCACAGAGCAAGGGCCTCAGTCACCAGCACATCTGCCCACTGCCCCAGCCGGGGCATTTGCCTCTGCCATTTGTTCCCAGTTCTTCCCAGCCTCTCAAATCTCCAGCTGATCAGCTCCCTGACCGCAGGGACCAAGGTCAGAGGCAGAAATAAAGACAAAACAGTTTAGCTGTCTTCAATCACATTAGCTGTTGTGGGGAAGGGCAGTAAAACAAAGATGAGATAGCAGGTCTGACATAGAAACACAGAGTGGGGTGACCAGGGAGCAGCTGGCAGTCTCTGGAGGCAGGCAGACCTAGGAGCTATCTGGATGACCTTGAGCCAGTCCTCTCCCCTCCTGGAGACCTTCCCTTTGGGCTCAACACAGCAGTAATCATTACCATCCGTAGTGTTATCTCAGGCTTGTATGCAGTCTTGGAGCATGACTCATTCAATGGACGTGAATTTGAGCAAACTCTGGGAGATAAAGAAGGATAGGGAAGCCTGGAGTGCTGCAGTCCATAGGGTCGCAAAGAGTTGGACACGGCTGAGCGACTGGACAGCAAGTCTTGTACATGCAGATGACCCAGGCCTTCATCCTGAGCCCAGTGCTCTTCTCTCCCATCCCGGCCCTGGGTGTCTTCACCAGCTCATGACTAATCCCATCCAAGGTCTGCTCCCAGGTGGTCCAGCTGGGCTTTTGCCCTGAACATAGATGCACTCAACCCGCTGTGGGCTGGTCATCTGCCCTGAGGTCTGGTACCTATCTCTACATTAGCGTGTTCAGAACTGAACCTCTGGGCCATCCCAAGTGTGGACCATGCACTGTGGCTGCATCTATGAAAAGAGAAGGGCCCTAGCGTCCTGGGAAGGGGTACCCCAAATCCTCGGGGGTGGGAAGACACTGCACAGGAACTGCTGCACGTGTCTCAAGATCGCTGAGCTGCAAGGGTGATGCAGGAGCTGGGGTCCTGCCACATCTTACTGTCCCTGATTGTGCCAGGAAAGGGGTCTCTACTTCCTGTTGGGGTCGGCCCTCCTCTGCCTCCCACCCTGGACCTCAGGATTTCATCTCTCTCTAGGCAACAGAGATGTAGGGATATAGGAATCCACTGCCTGGGGTTCCAGGGAAGACTGCTACCTGTTTCCCACAGAGAGTGAACCTGCCCTAAAGGTGCCCTGTAGACACCCAAGCACTTCAGCTAGCCCACGATCCTCAGGTCTCCCAATTTACCCACCAGCATCACACACCCCAGCTGCATCCTTCCTCAATGAGTTATCTTTCCCTTATTGGAAAATCACAATAGTAATATATTTTAGTTGCTAGAAGTTTATGATAAAGAAATGAACAGGAAAGACAAAAAGTCAGTCCTCGAACCACACCCCTCCACCCTCCCCGCCCCTGTCCCACAGAGCTCTGCCCCCCATGGAGGTTTCCCTGCACAGGCGTGTGTGTGCTTCTTCATGAATGCACGTGCAGGACTTTAAACATACAAAAGGGGTCCTGCAATTGCTGTGCTTCTGCATCTTGCTTTTATTTTCACTTACTAAGCTGAGAACATTTTTCAGGATCAGAGCGGAGGTTTCATCGCCAGCTGTATAATTCTTTGTCATGCGGCCACCTTCCTGCCTTGGGACACACAGGTGACCCTGCTGTCTTCTCATGCTAGAGGAGACACCAAGGCATGGGACACCTTCGGCATTTTGCAAGGAAAGATTCCTAAAGGGGGAATTTCTGGGTCACAAGGAGCATGCATTTTAAATGTGGCCAAGTCTGCCCAGGTCGCCTTCCCGCTGGCAGCAGGTACCATGCCGGTCCCGTGTCTGTGGCACCAGGGACCTGCATCCCCAGCAGTGCACCCCTTCCCATCCTTTCAGCTCTGTCCCCAGTGGCTTCTTCCAGTGACTGGTGAGCGTAGGGACCTATTTTATTGTTCAATGGCTAAGAGTGTGTCTCCTTCTCTGGGTTACCCCTTCCTCTCCTTTGCCCATTTTTCTCTACTGGGTTGGACATGTCTTACTTGTGGGCTCACAGAATTTCTTTAGATGTTGTACTATTAATTTCTTGTCCATTGTACATGTTTTAAATATTTTCTTGAGTCAAATATCTTTTAACTTGGTTTCTCGTGTAATTTTGCCATGTATGGGCTTTTTATTTTTATGGAGTCAAATCTATCAACCTTTTATTTTATAGCTTTTGCATTTTGTGTCTGGCTTGGGAGGATCCTCCAAGATCTTGAAAATATTCTCCTCTCTTTTCATCCATTGGTTTTATAGCATTTTAAATAGGTTTTATGGGTTTTTTCAATCGGTTTTATAGTGTTTTTATCTTTTACAGCCTAGATTCTTCTGAAACATATTTTGTGGGTGTAACACTCCCTTTCTTGGGAAATCTGATGTTCCAACTGGCCCATCTTCCAACCCACCCATTCCTTCACTCATGCTCTCCACAGCATTTTGAGTCTTCATGTTAAATCGTTTCAGTTGTGTCCAACTCTGCAATTTCAGAAGAGCCACCTGGCTCCTCTGTCCATGGGATTCTCCAAGCAAGAGTACTGGACTGGGTTACCATGCCCTCCAGGGGGTCATCTTGACCCAGGGATCAAACCCACGTCTCTTATGTCTCCTGCATTGACAGCCAGGTTCTTCATCACTAGCACCACCTGGGAAGCTGCCTCAAATGCTGAGGGCACCACAGAGCCTGTTCTCACAGGAGTCACGTCTGGAGAAGATGACAAGGAGCAAAGAACAAACATGCAGTTAGCTAATATTATTTCAAGTAATATGGTGGGAGATGCAATAAGGGATGGAGGGTTAACACAGAGGTGATATTTTAAATAATGTGGTCATCAACAGACTCCCTCAGTGGACAGCCAAAGCCTGAGATGCTGACAATGCAAGGGAGGAGCTGCTGGATCCCCGGGAAGACAGCTCAGGACAGAGGCAGTGGCAGGAGCAAGACCCCGACAGGAACCCATTTCTTCAGGTCAAGGATGGCTGTGCTCCAAGTGGATGCTGGGGAGTGGTGGTGGGCAGGATTACGGGGCCTTGGAGGCCCCTGGGAAGGGGCAGGTTTCACTCAGTTATTGGGAGTCTTCGGTGGTAGCTTTTGGTACATGTGATGCACTGGGAGTGGGGGGCAGGCAGGTGGCCTATGTGAGTGCAGGGGGCCCCCCAGGCCTCGGTCCTAGCCTGCACTCTCACTTCTGTGGTCTGCATAGCCACTGGTGTGCAGTGTCGCACCTGGCCCTGTGCCTGGCACATGGGGAGCCCTCCACGGACATCTGATAGACCTAAATTGAGCCTCACACACAGCAGGTGCTGATGCGAGCTCCTTCACTCCCTACCCAGGCTCTAGAAAAGGAGTTGGGATGGAGGCTGGTCACTGGCTGGCCACAGAGGGGCAGTAAAGCTGCCGCTGCCCGAACCAGCAGAGGCTGAGCCATCCGCTCCACCCGGTTCCCTGCACTTGGGAGGTTGTGACGGCGGGTCACCCAGGTGATGGCACCTGTGCCTCCTCACAGCCTGGAAGGGTCTGCAGAGCTGGCCAGGATGAGGAGGGACTCTGGAGCCAAATGAGGAGGCAGAGCGGGCAGGGCTGATCCAGAGCTGTGCCTGAGGCCTATTCTGAGAGGAAGCAGGAAGGGGGCAAGGAGATGCTCAGTGTGGAGGAGGGGGAGAGGAGGGGCTGGCCCCAGGGAGCGGGCAGGGACTCAGAGAAGTGGAGAGACAAGGAGCGACCCCGCAACATCACATCTTCACCAAGGGCTCATGACACCAGGCTGAGGAGCCAGCTGGGCTGAGCCCACCATGAACCCATGTCAGTTCGGCATCCCACTCTGCAGGGAGGCATCGAGGCCCTGCCCCACGTCCAGCTCCAAGGGCCAGAGACTAGCTCAGAGGGCCAGGGAAGCCTCCCAGCCCCATCGACCTGGATGCTGAGATTTTAGCCAGGCCCTCACCTCTGTGCCTCTTTTCATTTCTTTGTTAAGTCTTGTCCTTAAGAGGTGCCAAACTAAAGCCTTCTAAAGCCTATGTTTTCCAGTAGTCACATACAGATGTGAGAGTTGGACTATTAAGAAGCCTGAGTGCCAAAGAATTGATGCTTTCTAAAAAAGAATTGCCAAAGAATTGATGGTTTTGAACTGTGGTGTTGGAGAAGACTCTTGGGGGTCCCTTGGACAGCAAGGAGAACAAACCAGTCAATCCTAAAGGAAATCAACCCTGAATACTCATTAGAAGGACTGATGCTGAAGCTGAAACTCCAATGCTTTGGCCACCTGATGGGAAGAGCCAACTTATTGGAAAAGACCCTCATGCTGGGAAAGATTGAGGGCAGGAGGAGAAGGGGACGACAGAGGATGAGATGGTTGGATGGCATCATTGATTCAAGGGACATGAGTGTGAGCAAATTCCAAGAGAAAGCAAAAGAAAGGGAAGCCTGGAGCACTGCAGTCCATGGGGTCGCAAAGAATCAACAATAAAACCATCTTCATCCATCCTCAGCCGGGGAGAGAAGGGTGGCACTAGCAACTGAGGTAATCAGGGTAACTGGGCCAGGGGTCATTTGGAGAAAGAGAGCCAAGCCAGGAGCTCAAGGTCCAGGAACTGGGAGCTCAGGATGACCTTGCTTGGGCAGACGCAGATGAGTCCAGTAGGAGGGAAGGCCAGGGAGCATGGAGACAGGAGAGTTCCAGGGCCAAGCTTTCTTGGTCCTGCTTCCCACGGAGGGTCAGGTCATCATTCCTGGATGAAGTCCACCATCTCTCCCCACCAGGAGGCCTGTGTGGAAGGGAGCACTGGGAGTGAGGTGGGTGGCAGGGCCTCCAGGGCAAAACCACCTAAGCTCTGGTTGACACACAAAGGTGAGAGGCATGTGGGAGCAGGCAGAAGGATGAAGCAGAAAGAGCCCTAGTCCCAGACACCACAGGTCATAGCCGCGGGATGACGAAAGCAGATGCCCCAGACATTGGCTCTCACCTGCTCTCAACCTGTTGTGTTCTCCTCTGCCACAACCGTGAGCTTTAGTTCCTGAATGCAAACACACTTATGTTTAGGTCTCTGGTACTAATGATGACCTTGATAGAGAAGGATATAGATGCTCCGGACTAACAATCTAGAACTCAGAACCATTCAGCCATCTCTCCAGACGCCTGACCATGGTCCACACGGCTGAGGAAGCTGGCCCCCATCACCCTCTTCAGCCTTCAGGCCCCTCAGAAGTTCCCAGACACCCCCACCCCCTCCTTGGGAGCCTTGATCTGGCAATTCTTCCCCCTACTACCCTTGCTGCAGTCTTGATGCCTGGCTTCCTCTCATCCTCCCCACTCTGGCCTGGTGAGGCCCTTCCTAGACGCCCTCCACCCTCTGCAATATTCCCTTCCCACAGTACACACAGCCTGTCATGCTTTGCACCACGTATTATTAACTACAAATATTCGTCCGTTACTAGCTAGTTAGCTGGCTGGTTAATCAGTTATTTGTTTCCTGGTTTACGTTCATGCCTCTGCCCCAACTTGCTCATAAGGACCCAGAGGGCAGAGACCTTGCTTGTCCTGCTCAGGACAGTATCTCTTTGCTCAGCACAAAATGGCACAAAGTTGTTGTTGATGAATGAACGACTGCATCTACTGGACTCATGTCCCCTGCACACAACTGAACTTGCCGGCACAGGGCAGCTCAGATGAATAAGACAGGTTTCTGTCCCTCCAGGAGCCCCCAGTGGTGGTGTCCCCTTGTTGTCAGCCTCTCCCCAACCCAGAAGCTCAGCCCTGACAAATGGCCTTATTCTTCTTACTTCCTGCACCCCAGATCCCACCCCTCCATGTCTGACTTAGTTCTGGGGGCGCCTGCAGAGACTTTTCTCAGGCCCTGACCCTGCTGCTCCTACAAGCTCCATTCGTCCATGGTTGGAAGTAACCTCTGGTAAAAACAGCCTTGGGGTGAATGGCAGGAACAGGGAAGACTCCCCTGGGGCAGCAGAACTTGGGGGCCCTTAACGACAATCCAGCAATGCAGCCTAGACACTTCAGCAGCTTTAGCTCAGTTTTTTCAGAGTATGAGGCCACTTGACTCCATTCTCTATGGCTGACAAAGAGGTCGAAAGAGGCTGTAAGCCCATGGAGACAGGGACCCCGTCAATGATGTTGCTTCTGCTACAAGAAACAGAAAAACCAATCTGAAGTGGCACTGAAGAAAATTTGACAGGTCAAGAAGGCTGGAGGAAGGGATGCACTTGGCTGATCATTTCAGTGATTCAGTGACATCAACCTGAACCTGGATTCTTTCCATGTTTCAGTTCGGTTCTTCAGTATGAGAACTTTGTCCTAGGCTAGCTCCCATCATGGTTTCAAGATAGCTGCCAATTTTCTAGTCATGACACAGACACCACACAGGGAGAGAGAAGGCAACTCTTCTAATGTGTCTCTCTCTTTTTTTTTTAATTTTTGGCCTCTCAGTGTGTGAGACTTTTAGTTCCCGAACTGGGAATTGAGCCAGCAACCCCTGCATTGGAATCTTGGAAACTTAACCACTGGACCACCACTAAAGTCCCTAGTGTGTCTCTTTGGTCAGTGGGAAATCTCTCCTGGAAGCTCCTCCCCCAGCTTGACTCCCCTCGTGTCCTATTGGCCAGAATTGTGTCACAAGCCTCCTTTGCACCAACCAGTGACAGGGAGTCTGGGATTTCCGGTGTTTGGCTGAGAATAATTGGGATTTATGCTTGAACCACAGGTGGAGGAGGCATGCGTACTTGCAGGCTAAACTGCTTCAGTCATGTCTGATTCTTTGCAACCCTATGACTGTAGCCCGCCAGGCTCCTCTGTCCATGGGATTCTCCAAGCAAGAATACTGGAGTGGGTTGCCATGCCCTCTTCCAGGGGATCTTCCCAACCCAGTGATTGAACCTGTGTCTCTTAGGTCTCCTATGTTTGCAGGCAGGCTCTTTATCAGTAGTGCCGCCTGGGAAGCCCTAGAGGAGGCATGGACACCAGCAAATCCAAGTCCTACCAGTAAGGAAGACAACTACTGAGGAAGGGATTGGCCTCCAGGGCAGAGAGAAAAAGGTGAGACTTTAGAACCGTGGTGTCCCACAGCCCACAGGCCCCAGCACAATGGGTGTGTGGAAGACTGGAAACCCAGCGCTTGTCTGGCTAGACTCCTGGGTGACCACATAGCAACACACACCTTTTACGACACTACAGAGTGTGGACCCCGGCCAGAGCCAGAACTGCAAATTAACAGCCAAGGGGGCTTGTGAATCAGACTGGATGCCTCACCCTCTGGGCCAATGCTGTCTGGTATGGAGCACAGGGCTCCACAAGCATTTTGTCAAAGGAGTGCCCACAAGAGAGAATAAACGCTGGCCTCGACTCAGAAACGGGCCTCTGCCTCTCCAGAGGCACCAGCCCAAGCAGCTGTGGGCCTCTCCCATGCCCCCAGGAAAGACAGGAGCCTCGCTAGATGGTCAGTGAGAACTGACCTGCTCCCTGGAACTGCATCCATTTGCTGCCAAAGAGTCTTCTCAGCCTTTCACAGGCGGGCGGCTTTCCTGAAATCCAGAGGCCCTCACCCTGCCATGAGGCTCCACAGTATGGGAAGAGGCAGAAAAGCCTCTGCTCTGGTCGCATCTCCCCACATCATTAGCTGCTGTTGATGGAAAGTCAAATGACCCTTGTGTGGGAGGTGGCATGTGGAAGAATTTATATGCTTTTAGAGCCCGTTTTCCCATCTCATCATCTGCTGTTAGCTCAGGGCTGAATTAGAGCTAGTTCTTTCCGACTCCCAGCTGCAGCGTCATTTGATGTTGAAGAGAAGCCCAGGAAGGCAAAAGAACAGCCCCCAGATGGGCCAAGATGTTGCAGTCTTCAGAGATTTCAGGATGGAATCAGGCAGAGGAATGGAGGAAACCTGGAACCTGATGTTCTTTTTAATTTTCAAATTAGTTTCTTATCAGTGAGTTCATTCGATTTGCTTTACAGCTCTGTGAGACAGGCGGCCAGGGATTTTCATGTCCATTTGACAGATGAGAAAATTGAATGACTTACCCAGGTTCCCACTTTGGGTGAGTGACAGAAATGAGATTAGGATTCTCCCAGCCCTAGACATCTGGACAAAATTATAATTTAAAAAAATGCATGCACTCGCATGTTCATAGTAGCACTGTTCACAATAGCCAAGACAGGGAAGCAGCCTAAACGTCCATCAACAGAGGAATGGATAAGGAAGATGTGGTGCATATATATAGTGGAATATTACTCAGCCATAAAAAAGAATGAAATAATGCCATTTGCATCAATGTGGATGGACCTAGAGATGATCATACTAAGTGAAGTAAGTCAGACAGAGAGATAAACACTATATGATATTATATATATGTGAAATCTAAAATATGACACAAATGAACTTATCTATGAAACAGACACAGACTCAGACACAGAGAACAGGCTAGTGGTTGCTGAGGGTGAGGGAGGGAGGGACTGGGAGTTTAGGATTAGCAGATGCAACCACTCTATACAGAAAGGATAAACAACAAAGTCCTACTGTATTGCACAAGGAACTGTATTACTATCCAGTGATAAACCATAAATGGAAAAGAATATGAAAAATAATGTGTATATATACATGAGTCACTTTGCTAAATAGCAGAAATTGACACAACACTGTCAATCAACTATACTACAATAACATACATTTTTTAAGGAATCATCCCAAGCCTGGTTTGTTCAGTTATACCACTCACGATGCCCTGTGGGTGAACAGATCCTGCACTGGGAGGGGAGCTGAGGTGGTCTTCTCCACTCAGGTTCCCCCAACAAATACTCCATTGTCATGAGACTCTTTCTCAAGGCATCAGGCTGTCCTCTCAGTTGGTTAAAGCTTCACCAATAAGGCTGGCTGATGTACTCTTGGTGGTGATGCAGTGCTTTGAATTTAGCTACCGAGGCCCTGTTTGAAATGTAAGATTGTGACAGGTTTTTAGCAATATATTTGCAGAGGATCATCAGAGGTAGAGAAGTCACTTGTGTCTGGTTAAAACCTTCTCTTGTCAAGGGTTCCGCATATGGTGCTAGTGGTAAAGAACCCACCTGCCAATACAGGAGATGGAAGAGATGAAGATTCAGTCCTTGGGTTGGGGAGATCCCCTGGAGGAGGACATGGAAACCCACCCCAGTATACTTGCTTGGAGAATCCCATGAATAGAGGAGCCTAGCGGGCTATGGTCCATAGGGTCACAGAAAGTCGGACACAACTGAAGCGACTTAGCACGAATGCATGCGCTTGTCAAAGACAGCTGAGGCAGGACTCTGCCCACTTGGCTCATTAACAGAAAGGATGCAAAGTCTATCTCTTTGAGATGCCCAAGAGCCCCAAGACTCCTAGCCTGCTGGCACTGTACTTATTGGGCACCTGACCCTCTGAAGGACATGTGCTTCTTGGATTGATAAGGCAAGACCCAGTTTCAGCATCCTTGGTACCCCATGGTAAGGGGCTGCTCCAGTGCCTGCTGGGACCTAAGTACCAGGCCCCATCTCAGCACCTTCAAAACCCAGCCAGCGTCCACCCCTCCTTCATCCTGAGCCTCCCTGAATGCCCATCACCCTCATTCTTGGACCATCTTGGGCCAGTTCAGGATTTTAAATCCCACCTCTGTGCAGACAGCCCTCGGATCTGAAACTCCAGTCGTGGACTTTCGTAATCTCCAGTCCCCCTCAACCCCATCTCCAGACTGGAACTCTCCCCTGGCCTAAGTCACAGAACTGTCCATAGTGGCCACAACCGGCTTCTGCACCTGTGCCTTCCTCTGGGAATGATGGCAAACGCCCCACCTCCAGCTCCAGTCACCACTCCACTCCCAGTCTGCTCTCCAGGCCAGTCCAGACCCCTGGGAGCCCCAGGAGCTTTGATTTCAGTCTCCAACATCTCCTCCCCTACCCCACACCCTCTTTCCCAATAGGGACACCTCTCTTTGCACCAAAATTTATCATCCTGGGTCCCATTGCCTGAGCGGTCTCCCAGCTGAAAAGGGAACCCACTGTAATATGTTAATGACTGCCCAGATCATAAATATTTGCTATATTACTAAAGATTTGTGGAGAAATGCCTTATTCAAAGGAATGAACAAAATGGAGGAGGTGGCTGCTGGCAGAGGCGCTGGGGTAGGGGTAAGGGTCTTCTATCCCTCCACCCCTCCACCCTTGGCCAGCTCCTGGCATGGCGGTAAAGAAAAAAGGACCAGAACTTTGCATCCTGATCTTCCCAGCTCTGCTCTGGGCCTAGAATTGGTGCGCACAAAGTCACCAGGTCCCCAGCTAGAGAAGACAAGTTTGCCAAGGCCAGAGTCCCATGAGCTCAGAATTCAGAATTTGGACCTTTCAAAATCTGAGCCCATTTAGACTCCAGAAAACACCACTTCTGGGCTAGAAAACACAACTTCCAGGACAGAGTGTAAAGCATCTCCTGAAAAGATCCCGCTGGACATCCCAGGGCCTGTGAGGAGTTCTGGGTACAGGAGTAATCAACCAACCTATGGAGCAAATTCCCTCCTCATTATGCACACACCAGAGTTCAGGAAAAGTTTCACACAGCGCGGCCCTGGTTCAACGAGCTGGAAAATGCTCTGAGTCATAGAGAGGCCCCAGAGGCAATCAGCCCCTTCCTGCCATCCCTACAGGCCTTTCTCTGCGGAAAAACCTGCACCAGAGGAAGCTGGCTGTGTGTATGTATGTGTTAGTTGCTCAATCAGGTCTGACTCTTTGCAACCCCATAGACTGCAGCTTGCCAGGCTCCTCTGTCCACGGAATTCTCCAGGCAAGAATACTGGAGTCGGTTGCCATGCCATTCTCCAGGGGATCTTTCTGACCCAGGGATTGAACTTGTGTCTTCTGTATTGCAGGCAGATTCTTTACCCTCTGAGCTGGCAGTGAAAGTGAAAGTCACTCAGTCAGGTCCTACTCTTTGCGAACCCAGGTATTGTACCCTGCCAGGCTTCTCTGTCCATGGGATTTTCCAGGCAAGAATACTGGAGTGGGTTGCCATTCCCGTCTTCAGGGGATCTTCCCATCCAGGGATCGAACCCAGGTCTCCTGCATTGCAGTCAGATTCTTTACCAGCTGAGCCATGGGCTGGCCTTAAATCCCAGCAGTACTCCAATCAGATTTGTTCTCCAGCTCCCCTCTGAGGTCCCCTCAGCCCCCAGGGCAGCCAGGTTCCTGCCCCATGTCTACCCACCTCATCCTCCCATTCCTCCATCCCTGGGCTGTGGCCCGACCACCCTTGGGATCTCTACAATAACAATGGGCCTCCCACAACCCATTCAGGTCCATCAGGGATGAGGCTTCATCTTCCCCAGGCTTTACTTCCTCCTGAACTAGGCCTGTGCTGTCGCAGGAAGACCTTTGTGGGCCGCAGAAGCTGGAAGCCTCCCTTCCTGCTATGGAAGGACCCCCACTGAGTCCTAGGATCCTCTGCATTCATCCCAACCTACCTCACAGGTCACAGGAGAAGGAAGCTTCTCCTAAATAACTGCTCCTCTTTCAAATTCATCACCATCCTCCAGGCCTTTCCGAGATCCTCGTTCCCCTGGAAGCCCTGGGCTCACAACAAACACTCCTTCCCGCGGCTTGCGTCTGTGCCCCATCAGAGTTGAGGGCAGGTTCTGCGTCTCCATCTGTCCTGGCATTTGACTAGAAGACCCAGCAAGGCAGGATCCAGCTCCTCTGAGGTCAAGAGGACAGATGCTCAAAGAAGCACAATAGTAAGGTTTTGCCTCTTAGATGCCTCTCTGGATCCCCCTTCAGGAATGGAAGACTCCAGTTGCTGGAAACACCCCCACTCCACCCACCCCATAGTCAGCTCTCTCTGCCTTACTTGCTCCCCCATAGGATACCCCTCCCTAGGACACACTCCCTTCCTCTGCAGGACTGCAGGGCTATGACCGATGAATTGGTATATCCTCAAAGCCCCTTTTAGGCTAGCCCCAGGCCTTTGTGGAGACTGCCTGGCAACTGGACACCTTCTGCACACTCCTGCATCGGCCCTTCCCTTTCATAGGGGTGTGCCTTCAGAGTGCTCCCACAAACTCCCCACAAACAAACCTTCTGTCCACCGTAGTGGGCTCCAAGGGGACAGCGCCTGTGACATATGCCAAGCAGGAGATGGAGAAAGGGCCACTTTAATAAAAATTGGTCTCTTCCAATGTTTCCATGCAAAGATCTGGAGAGCTTGGTGGAGAGCACATTTTGGTCCTCTGTGGGGAGACTTCCAATTTCCCACTGAACAGGAATCCTATTCTCTGTAGCCCAGACCCACAATCTCAGTCAGCACGTTCATGTGTGCTTAGTCGCTCAGTCATGTCCCACTCTGTGACCCTATGGACTGTAGCCCACCAGGCTCCTCTGTCCATGGGATTTCCCAGGCAAGAATCTTGGAGTGGGTTGCCATTTCCTTCTCCAGGGGATCTTTCTGACCCAAGGATTGAACTCATCTCTTCTGCATTGGCAGGCGGATTCCTTACCACTAGTGCCACCTGGTTGAGGAATAAAACAGTCCAGAATAAACTGGGGCCCTCTTCCTGGGCCAACAGAAACTGAAGACCCTGGAAAAAGGCACATTTTTGAGGGCCAGGGTCCTGCCCAATGGCTAATGTGGCACGTTGGTACATCTTGCCATCCGAATAGAAGAGTAGCTTATATTCCCTTGAAAGGGGTGTGGAAGTAAGCAAAGTGGCCAGAGAGGGAGTGGAAGTCCTGTTTCCCCCACCCCATTCACCCCCACACTCTGATTTGAAGTTGAGCCTAGGCATCACCAAAATAAAGTTTCCGTGTCAACTTCAGAGAGTATTATTAAGTGCACAATGACTTTAGTCCTGGGAAAGTGAAAGTGAAAGTTGATCAGTTGTATCCAACTCTTTGCAACCCCATGAAGTGTACAGTCCATGGAATTCTCCAGGCCAGAATACTGGGGTGGGTAGCCTTTCCCTCCTCCAGGAAATCTTCCCAACCCAGGGATTGAACCCAGGTCTCCTGCATTTCAGGCAGATTCTTTACCAGCTGAGCCACAAGGGAAACCCAAGAATACTGGAGTGGGTAGCCTATCCCTTCTCCAGGGGATCTTCCCAACCCAGGGATTGAACCCAGGTCTCCCGCATTGCAGGCAGATTCTGTACCAGCTGAGCTCTCAGGGAAGCCCTTAGTCCTGGGAGCCTCGGTTTACTTCCCTATGACATGGCAGCAGTGGCCCCACCCTGCCTACCTGGCACCTGAGTGAGGATGTGCTGAGAAAAATGTGCCAGCCGTGAGGAAGTGCAAAAGAATAGACACCCACTATTACGGTGTTGCTGAAGTGTTTCCCACAAGCCAGTCTGCTCCCCTCTAGATTTTCTCCTCTCGGCAGGCTAGGATCAAGCTGCACAATTGGGCTTCCTCCAGCCCATGGAACCAGCCGGGACACAGGTGTTCCCCAAAGCTGGCCTGATGAACAGAGTCTGGATTGAAAAGATCGCCACATACTCTTTCATTTTCTCCCAAGGGCCCAAAGGCAAACAGACAGATAGGAGGGTCAGTGTGACATGGAATCCAGCCCGGCTGTCAGGAGACTTCCTGTGGCATTCTTCTCCATAATTACCTCATTCCTTTGTCCTAACACCCACATCTAGCCTGTCGATTTCTGTGATGTTTGTGGTTGGGCTGAGACTTGGGTGGGGAAGAAGAAAAGGGAGGCTTTTCTTGTACACGGGACACCTGTGGATTTTATAAATAGTCCATGGAAGCCAGGGTACCACTCCTCAACATACAGACTGGGCACTGCACCAAAATGCCCAGCTGGGGGCTGTGGAGGGCTCCAGTCCAGGCTGCAGCCCACTGGTCAAGCCCTGTGCCCAGAGGGCATTTTTCTCATTCTTACAAAAATGCTCCATAGGTTAGCAGTGCCTTTGGTGTTGTTTTATAGAGGAAGAAGTTGATGCTCAGAGAAGCTAAGTAACTTGCTCAAGGTCACACAGTAGGCAGGTGATGGACCCAGGACACAATTTCATCCCCATCTGACTGCACCCTGCTGGTTTATGCCTGACCCAGCCATACAGTTTGACACCCAGATCACCCCTCACGTCATTGTTAGAGATCTTTTGATTTCAAATAACAGAGACCAGAGCAGTAAAAGAAAGAAAAAAGAAAAAAAAAAAAAACTAATAAAAGGACGCTGAAAGGCCTGGTAGAATCTGAGGAAAGAACTGGCAATCCCAACAGGAAGACCCAGGGGACAGAATTCAGGAATGTCTGGATACAGCTCTGAGGATCCCAAAGGTGGCAGTTCATGACCTTCCATCTCGAACTCTGTCATTAACTTGATTTGGTTTCCAGTCCCTTGGTTAAATTTCCTTTTTTGTTGTTGTTGGAACATGATTGGGCAGCTTGGGTCAAATGTCTGCCTTTACTTTGATAGTTTCCTGGGGTTGGGTTCCACATGAGAGTCATGACAGCCAGCAGCCTATGGCTCATAGAGCAGTTGCCATATCAGTGGCCTTAGACTCAGCAAGAGGGGCCATTGCCCTGGGCTCCATGCTTCAGAGTTCTACATATTAAACACACACACACAATTGTAATAGAGCCTTTTGAAATTTTTTAGAGAAAAAATATTTTTCTGAAGACACAAAACTTGAGATTTTTTTTACCCTTATGTTTATCATAATTCAGATTTTTTGATGGAAATATATTCATATTTTGTGCACTTTAAAAACAATTACAGGGACTTCCCTGGTGGTCCAGTGGCTAAGATCTCCTCATACTCCCAGTGCAGGGGGCCCGGGTTCTATCCATAGTCAGGACACCAGATCCCACATGCCACAACTATAGGTCTAAGATTCCACATGTGCACCTAAGACCTGGCACAGCCAAATAAATAAATATTAAATACAATTATTTTCTTTTCAACCCTTCAGGTCAGAGCTGGCCAATTTTTTCTTAAAGATTGGTACAAAAAATACTTGAGGCTTGGAGGCAATATAATCTGTCATAATTACTGTTACAGCTATGAATAAAATGTAAATAAATGTGTGTGGCTGTGTTCCACTAAAGCTGTATTTGCAAAAATGGTCTATTTATATGTTGCTTCATGTATAAGATGTTTTTTAAAGTGTTTGTTGTTTAGTTGTTAAGCCAAGGCTGATCCTTTTGCAACCCCAGAGGACCAACCAGGCTCCTCTGTCCATGGGATTCTCCAGGCAAAAATATTGGAATGGGTTGCCATTCCTTCACCAGGGATCTTCACTACCCAGGGACAGGACCTGCATCTTTTCCTTGGCAGGCAGATTCTTTGCCACTGAGCCACCTGGGAAGCTCCTCTTTGGAGTTAAGATGAACAAAAAGAGTTCTTTGATCAAGTATGAATAAAGATTGTCAAATCACACCATGCTGTTCACTGAACATGAATATTCAAAGAAAGTCAAATCTGATGAGGTCATCGACAAACTTGCAGAAGCTAAGGCTCAAAATCAGAAGCTGTAATGTTCTTCATTACTGTGACTGGCTAATATTTAGAAAAAAGTATTTTCCTTTTTTCAAAAAGTAGAAAACACACTGATGTGGGAGTTTGGGGTTAGCAGATGCAAACTATTATATAGACTATGGATAAAAATCAAGATCCAACTGTATAGCACAGGGAACTATATTCAATACCCTTTAACTATCACAGAAAAAAAAATACAAAAAAGAAAAAATAGATGTAACGGCTTCCTAGGTGGCTCAGTGGTTTAAAAAAAAAAAAAAAGAAAGAAATCTGACTGCCAGTGCAGGAGCTGCAGAAGTTTTAGGAGACATGCATTCAGTCCCTGGGTCAGAAAGATCCCCTGGAGGAGGAAATAGCAGCCCACTTCAGTGTTCTTGCCTGGGAAATTCCATGGACAGAGGAACCTGGTGGGCTACAGTTCCTGGGGTCACAAAAAATTGGACACAACTGAGTGACTGAACACATGCACACTTATATATAACTGAATCACTTTGCTGTACAGCAGAAATTAAGACAACATTGTAAATCAAGCATACTTCAATAAAATAAATTTTTAAAAAAATACACTGAAGTGACTTAAATATGATTCCATTACTCTTCTCCTTTCCTCTCTCCCAGGTCTGTTAAGTGCTGAGAAAACTCCAGAAGCATAGGCTCTGGTAAAATAGTTTCTCCTGAGGGCAGGTTTTGTTAAGAAGAACAGGGTTTGGGGAGGGATAGATTGGGAGTTTGGGACTGACACGCAGACACACACCGCTGTATTTAAAACAGACAATCAATAAGGACCATTACTGCACGGCACAGGGAACTCTGCTCAACACTCTGTGGTAACCTACATGGGAAAAGAATCTAAGAAAGAACATACATACGATCAATCACTTTGCTGTACGCCTGAAACTAACACAACATTGTTAATCAACAATATTCTACTATAAAATAAAAATTTAAAAAAAAGGAAACAATATGCTCTAGTATATTCCAAAACAGTTCTTTTCCCTTCTCCCTACTGGAATGTGGAGAGGTTTCTTTCTCTGATGACCTAGTGGAGCTCCCAGAGGCAAAATTTACAATAATGGACTCCCCACCCCCCACTTCCCTTTGAGTGGGTCTCCCTGCAATTTTTAAGTCTCTGGCTTATCCACAGTGAGCCTTCAGCAATATGTCAGTCGGTTTCCCTACCCCATCCCTGGTTCCTGCAGAGATATCAGCTCATGGGTTTCTGCTCAGGAAGATTCTGATTCTCTGTTCTGCCAGTCAGTCTCTTCAATGTGGGGAGAGCTATTTATCCTGGGTCCCCAGTTCTCTGAGAGATTTCAGAAGAGTTGTTGATTTTTTTTTTTTTAGAGCATTCAGCTTTTTTATTTATTAGGATGAAGGGGGGGGGGGGCATCTAAGTTCCTTAAATTCTGGCCAAGAAAGCATGTGTCCTATCACCTTCTCTTTTTCACTGAATTAATTTTATTTCTATTTAAAAGATATTTACCAACATGATCACCAGAAAAATGTGTTTCACTGTGTGCTTTTCTGGTCATTATTATTCATTTCCTGATTCTTTTCTGAAAAGAATCTTGTTACATAGAAGAAAGGGATTTGAGAAAAAGATCCACTCTGGGAGGCAGAATGGTGGTCCCAGCTCGTGCTGATTCATGGGAGCCAACAGTGAAATCTCTTTTCTGCTCTGTGTTCAGTGACATCCTGTTGGTAGCTTGAGATCAGCCGCAGGGGTAGTATTTATACCACAGAAATGCAAACACTATAAATCAGGGCTCCCCGCAGCCTGCCAAGAGAGTTGGTTGTTAAATACACACCATCACACCTCATATTCTGGGTATTAAATACTCTGAAAAAGTGAAAGTCACTCAGTGGTGTCTGACTCTTTGTGACTCTATGGATTGTAGCCCACCAGGCTCCTCTGTCCATGGGATTCTCCAGGCAAGAATACTGGAGAGGGTTGCCATGCCCTCCTCCAGGGAATTGTCCTGACCCCGGGGTTGAACCTGTGTCTCTTACATCCCCTGGATTGGCAGGCAGGTTCTTTACCACTAGCACCACTTGGGAAGCCCTATCTGGTCTATACCCTCCTTTAAATATTTTTTATTGGAATACAGTTGATTTACAATGTTGTGCTAGCTTCAGGTATATAGACAGTGATTTAGTTATACATATATTCATTTTCTAAGATTCTTTTTCACATATAGATTATCACAGAATATTGGGTAGAGTTCCCTGTGCTATATAGAGTAGGTCCTTGCTGGTTATCTATCTTATGCACTGTAATGTCTGTATGTTCATCCCAAGCTCCTGCTTTGTCCCCTACCCGTATTTACCTTTTGATAACCATACATTTGTTTTTGAGCTCTCTGAATCTGTTTCTGTTTGGTAAATAAGTTTGTGTGTATCATTTTTAAATGACATTGCGCATACAAGTGATATCATGTATTTGTCTTTCTCTGTCTGAGTATTATCACCTAGAGTATATATATTATATATATATATATTTATTTTATTATATATATATTTTTTATTATATTATATTATTTTATTATATTTTATTTTATTTTATATTTTATTATATTATATATATATAAAATATTATATTATTTTATTATATATATATTATATATTATATAAATATATAATATTGTATATATTATATTTATATATAATATATATTTTATATAAATATAAATATATATTATATATATTATATATATATATATATATAGAGTATATATATATATATATATATTATATCACCTAGAGATAATACTCACCTAGAGTATTATCATCTCTAGGTCCATCCATGTTGCTGCAACATGCAAAAAGGCAAAATGTTTGTCTGAGGAGGCCTTACAAATAGCTGAGAAAAGAAGAGAAGCTAAAGGTGAAGGAGAAAAGGAAAGGTAAACCCATTTGAATGAGGAGTTCCAAAGAATAGCAAGGAGAGATAAGAAAGCCTTCCTAAGAGATCAATGCAAAGAACTGGAGGAAAACAATAAGAATGGGAAAAACTAGAGATCTCTTCAAGAAAATGAGAGATATCAAGGGAACATTTCATGCAAAGATGGGCACAATAAAAGACAGAAATAGTATGGACCTAACAGAAGCAGAAGATACTAGAAGAAGTGACAAGAATACACAGAAGAACTAGACAAAAAAGATCTTCATGACCCAGATAACCATGGTGGTGTGGTCACTCGCCTAGGCCCAGACATCCTGGAATGCAAAGTCAAGGGGCCCTTAGGAAGCATCTCTACGAACAAAGCTAGTGGAGGTGATTGAATTCCAGTTGAGCTATTTCAAATCCTAAAAGATGATGCTGTGAAAGTGCTGCACTCTATATGCTAGCAAATTTGCAAAACTCAGCAGTGGCCACAGGACTGGAAAAGGTCAGGTTTCATTCCAGTCCCAAAGAAAGGCAATGCCAAAGAATGTTCAAACTACCTCACCATTGCATTCATCTCACATGCTAGCAAAGTAATGCTCAAAATTCTCCAAGCCAGGCTTCAATAGTACATGAACTGTGAACTTCCAAATGTTCAAGCTGGATTTAGAAAAGGCTGAGGAACCAGAAATCAAATTGCCAATATCTGTTGGATCATTGAAAGAGAAAGAGAATACCATAAAAAACATTCACTTCTGCTTTATTGATTACACCAAAGCCCTTGACTGTGTAGATCACAACAAACTGTGGAAAATTCTTAAAGAGATGGGAATACCAGACCACCTTACCTGCCTCCTAAGAAATCTTTACGCGGGTCAAGAAGCAACAGTTAGAACCAGACATGGAACAACAGACTGGTTCCAAATTGGAAAAGGAGTACATCAAGGCTGTATCTTGTCACCCTGTTTATTTAACATATATGCAGAGTACATTATGAGAAATGTTGGGCTGGATGAAGCACAAGCTGGAATCAAGATTGCTGGGAGAAATGTCAATAACCTCAGATATGCAGATGACACCGCGCTTATGGCAGAAAGCAAAGAAGAACTAAAAAGCCTCTTGATGAAAGTGAAACAGGAGAGTGAAAAGGCTGGCTTAAAACTCAACATTCAAAAAATGAAGATCATGGCATTTGGCATTCCCCTTCACTTCATGGAAAATAGATGGGGAAACAATGAAAACAGTGAGAGACTTTATTTTTTGGGGTTCCAAAATCACTGCAGATGGTGACTGCAGCCATAAAATTAAAAGATGATTGCTCCTTGGAAGAAAAGCAACGACCAACTTAGATAACATTAAAAAGCAGAGATATTACTTTGCTGACAAAAAGCCTGTCTAGTCAAAGCTATGGTTTTTCCCCGTAGTCATGTATGGATGTGAGAGTTGGACTATAAAGAAAGCTGAGCACCAAAGAATTGATGCTTTTGAACTGTGGTGTTGGAGAAGACTCTTGAGAGTCCCTTGGACTGCAAGGAGATCTAACCAGTCAATCCTAAAGGAAATCAGTCCTGAATATTCATGGGAAGGACTGATGCTGAAGCTGAAACTCCAACACTGTGGCCACCTGATGCAAAGAACTGACTCCTTGGAAAGACCCTGATGCTGGGAAAGATTGAAGGCAGGAGGAGAAGGGGACGACAGAGGATACGATGGTTGGATGGCATCACCAACTCGATGGACGTGAGTTTGAACAAGCTCCAGGAGTTGATGTTGGACAGGGAAGTCTGGCGTGCTGCAGTCCATGGGGTCTCAAAGAGTTGGACATGACTGAGTGACTGAACTGATGTTGCTGCAAATGGCAAAATTTTGTTCCTTTTATGGCTGAGTAGTATTCCACTGTATTTTTGTACCACATCTTCTTTATCCATTCTTCTGTCGATGAATATTTAGGTTGCTGCCATGTGCTGGCTCTTTTACCTCATGCTGCAATGAACATTGGGGTACATGTATCTTTCTGAATTATAGTTTTCTCTGGATACATGCCCAGGAGTGGGATTGCTGGATCATATGATAGTTCTATTTTTATTTTTTTAAGGAATCTCCATACTGTTCTCCATAGTGGCTGCACCAATTTACAATCCCACAAGTATGCAGGAGAGTTCCCATCTTTCCACACACTCTCCAGCATTTATTGTTTGTGGACTTTTTTGATGATAGCTATTCTGACCAGTGTGAGAGGATAGCTCCTTGTATCTACCCGCTTTAAATAGTGAGGCAATTTGCAGGCCAAACTCAATTTTATGTCTTGGTGGAGCAGATAACTCCCAGCTAACATGGAGAACAGGCCGCATGACCTTCTGACATCTTCTGGTGGGATATATCATTTCTCTACCTGGCCCAGGATAATGCCAAGGGCTCCTTGTCAAGACAGAGAAGAGTTGCTTGCTGAGCAGATCATTGCATTACCCCCAAATCTTAGGGTTTCTGCTGATTCTCCAATCTATGATCTATTAAAGCAACTTGGCACCATTGGATCTATTGGGTTATAAAGGTCCAAAGAGCAGAGCCACTTAAATTAGAGCCTGGACCAGCCTAAGAGGCTTCTCTACTGCTGAGTCCCACTCAGAACCGGGAACCTTGCAGCTCACTTAATAAATGAATCAGAAGAGCCCAACCAAACATAACATTTAGTTCTTTCCATGTTCCTTCTGAAGTCCAAAGGAGTTCACAAAGCATCATACCTCCTTCTTTGTAGTAGTGAGTCAGAGCATGCGTGCTAAGTCGCTTCAGTCATGTTAACTCTTTATGACCCTGTGGACCATAGCCTACCAGGCCCCTCTGTCCATGGGATTCTCCAGGCAAGGATACTGGAGTGGGTTGCCATGCCCCCCTCCAAGGGGTCTTCCCAGAGATTGAACCTGCATCTCTTATTGCATCTCTTCCTGCATTAGCAGGCGGGTTCTTTACCACAAGTGTCACCTGGAAGCCTATAGTAGTGGGTGTAGTGGATCAACTTCTTCACTTTGGAGGGAATATCTCAGTATATCAGAGACACTAGAACCCAGAAACTCCAGTGAGGTAGCCAAGCTCCTGTATTTTTATGTCATTCATTGCCGATCCTATAGTGCACATGTGTCTTGCAAAAGCATTTAAGTATCTGTTACTTTCTGCTCTCTATGACCTGTGGGCTTGAGGTCAGCAATGCAGTGCACAGCATCGTGACATGTATAGGATGAGAACATTACAGTGAATTGTACCACGGTGCCAGGAAACTGATGTCATCCAGAGAGCAGTTCATGAAGATGCACTGATCCTTTTCAGGGGAAATCCAACTACTGAATTCTAGATGCCTTTGTGCTCAGAGGGGCTCCAAAACAGAAACATTTACTAGCTGTGATGCCACAGGCTGTGTCACATCATCAAGATAACCTTGTCTAAAATAACAGCTGAAATTGAAATCACCATCTGAATAAGCTTAAATGATGTGTGGTTACTCTGCAAGATGGATCTGTGGATCTGTGTCCTGTACCAACTAAATAGGCAAGCTCTGTGAGAGTGTAATTGAAATCACTCCTGTGAAATTTTTCTCAAATGTTCCATGTTGGCACGAATATCTGAAATGCCCCAAGGATGTGGCATTGTATGGGCTGATAGCTTTGACAAGGAAGTAGAATTCTGGAAGTTTCTATACTTGGTCCTTCCCCACTGTAATTGTAACTATTCCACAAACCAGGGAGACCATCTGGAGATTCTGTCAATTCTCAAGCATGTCCCCCGTCAAACTAGTGACTCAAAACTTTGGCAAATAAGCGCGGGGTAGGTTCTGGTTCCTATTGCCTTCATTGAGGTGAATTGAGTCAAAACTCCAATTATGGAGACTTCCCTGGTGGTCAGGGCTTCCCACGTGGTGCAGTGGCAAAGAATCTGCCTGCCAAAGCAGGAGACATAAGAGATGCAGGTAGGAAATGGCAACCGACGCCAGTATTCTTGCCTGGAAAATTTCATGGACGGAGGAGCCTTGCAGGCTACAGTCCATGAGGTCACAAAAAGTAGGACACAATTTAGCATGTGTGCACACATGCCCTGGTGCTCCAGTGGTCAATACTCTGCACTCCCAAAGCAGGGGGCCCAGGTTCAATCCCTGGTCAGGGGACTAGATCCCACAACTAAAGATTCTACATTCCACAACCAAGACCTGGTGCAGCTGATAAATATGTAAATAGTTTTTAAAACCCTCCAGTTATCACCTTAACCTCAAAATCCTCTAGCTGGTAGACCAGAGTGTGGTTCTGAGTTTCCAGGAATCAGTCTTTGCTCAGAGCCATTGTTCAGTAGCCCTTTCTCCAGTGCAGAAATACCCAGCCAGTGACCCAGGTTACCTTGTAGTAGGTCAGGAGGAAGATTCACATTCCTGAAAGGTCCTGCTTTAAAGGTGATAGATTCTTTCCATAGGTTCTGGGTCTATGCATTGAATCAGGTCTAGGGATTGATAGGTTAAGAGGCCACGTCACTCTGTCATGATGACCCAAGTCAGGTCCAAGAGGATCTTAGCTTACTACCTGTCTATTTCAGCCTAAGATCCCTAAAATCAAAGCCACAGCAAGGTTCCTGTAAGTCAGGTCACAGTCATTCCAGTCCCACACTCTCCAATGGTCACCAAGTTTACTGCCTCTAATGATCCAGGTGCCACTGCCCGGCCTCTGCCCCTCAGGCTCCTCCATCCTTGAAATCAGTGCCTGTCCAACCATGTCATCTCTGAATCCATCTCTGGTCTTCAGAGAACAAGCACCACAGCATCTTCCAAGGATGCTAGCACTCCCCTCACCAACGTGTTCCTGGTATATGAGGTGTCCCCTTAGAGAACAAAATTAAAGGAGGATTCCTGCATAATTGATTCACTTCAGAATCATCATTTTATGGGGAATTTCTGACATTTTGGTGGTGGCTGCACTGAGTCCAGGTTTTGATCAAAACCACAGAAGGCAACTACCTCCAGTTGCCTGGGCGACAGGTTGAACCCAACTCTCTGGGAAGGCCCCCTTGGGTAACCCCTGCTGTAGAGCCAATGGTTTGAAAGATGCTTAGAAATGGAATCCACAAAACATACTGATAGTGTGGTGTGGAGTGTGAGGAAGAGGAGATTTCAGAGATGACGCCCCAGTCTTGTCAGGAGAAGCTGGTGGATGGTGGTGTCCTTTCACAAGGATGGGGATGCAGACTTGAGGTCAGTGCTGCCGAGATGCTCACATAGCAGAAGTGGATGAGTGGCTGAAGGATATAAGCAATGCCTGAGCTCACACAGCTGCTAAGGGACCATGTGGGCCTGAGTCCACGCTCCACAGATTCCAGAGCCCAAGCTCTGCCCACCCCCACTTCCTCTGCCACCCCTCTACCAAGTCTGCCTCACTCTAGGCAGTAATTTGGAGGATTCCAGGCTAAGCTGTTCACATACTTTTGAAACTCAGTTCTCCTGGCATCCCTGTGAGGTTGACTCAATCATCCCCAATATTCCCGATGAGGAAACTGAAGCTCAGACAAGCTAATTAGCTGCTTCAGTCTATACATGGCTGGTGCTGGCTCTTACACTGTGTCTAACCAGGCTGTTAGGAAGATCACAAGAGAAAGGGTTTGTGAAAGTTCTTTGAAACATTTGCTTCCCCGGGTATAATGCAAAATCAGCTCTCCACGGTTCTCTCTGTGGCTTCTTGCTCAGCAGCAGGGCAACTCTGGTGAGTGCTATGCCCAAGGAGACTTTTACTGTGGCTCAGAAGTGGGTACAGGGTTCACCCTATGACTTCAAGAGAGCGGCCAACAGCCGTGGCCCTGCTGCCAAGTTTATGGGAGGCTAAAGCTGCCATAGGCTTGCTCCAGTCAAGTGTCACTGTCCTGCTCAGCCTGCTCCTATGGAAGGGGCTGGGCCAGGGCAGGGGAGCGGATTTGAGGCTGGTGGATTTGGTGGGGTTTTGCAGTGGCATGGTTTCCCGTCCCTGCCCGATGGAGGAAGGGATTGCCTCTTACAATGGTTGATTTTACACATCAATTTGACTGGGCTATGGGATGCCCATAGAGGTGTCAAAAACCATTTCTGGGTGTGTCCAGGAGGGTATTTCTATCAGAGATTAGCATTTGAATCAAGGGACCAGTAAGACCACTCTCACCCATGCAGATGGGCATCACCCCATCCATGGATGGCCTAAGTAGAACAAAAAGATGGGGGAAGGGGGACTGCCTTGGTGGTCCAGTGGTTAAGACTCCATTCTCCCAATGCAGGGGGCACAGGTTTAATCCCTGGTTGGGGAACTAAGATCAAGCATGCTATATAGCATGGACCTAAAAAAAAAAAAGATGGGGGAATATTTGATCTTTCTGCTTGACCTGGGATGCATATCTTCTGCTCCCTGACATTGGCTCCCCTGTTCTTGGTGCCATGGAACCTGGCCTGACACCAGCAGCCCCCACCCACCCACCCACCCACAGATAGCGGGTTCTCAGGCCATTCAGCCTCAGACAGGGAGCTCCACCATGGGTTCTCCTGGCTCACAGCCCTTCCAACTTGGGCTGAACTCCACTTTCTGGTTCTTCATCTTGAAGATGGCAGACCATGGGGCTTCTTGGCCTCCCTAATCACAGGAGCCAATCCCTATAATAAGGGAGGGGTCAGAGTGAAGGGCAAATACACTTGCATCCAGCTGAGGACCCCCACATCAGCGTCCTGCAGCTGCAGGAACCAGGGACCACTTGTCCCTTCCAGCCTTCTCTCCTGGCCCCATCCTGAGGGTGCCTGTGTCTAGAAGGCAGAATGGGGTGAGGCAGGAAGGAGTGCTTGTCTCAGAAGAGGCCCCTTTAGGTCCTCCCAGCTATGGGGTCAAGTCTGAGTGTTGTCAGAAGGGGGAACCCCTTCTAGGGCCTAAGAGTAGGATCTTGTTTAACACTTGGAAATGGATTGTCCAAGGAGACTGACAAAGCAAGACACTGTATTGGGAGGGGTGCACAGGCAGAGAGCAGCAGGGTAAGGGAAACCGGGAGAACTGCTCTGCCATGTGGCTCACAGTATCGGGTTTTATGGTCATGGGGTTAGTTTCCAGGTTGTCTCTGGCCAATCATTCTGACTCAGGGTCCTTCCTGGCAGCAAGCACATGGCTCAAACAAGATGGATTCCAGAGAAGAGGAGTCTGGGAAGTTGGTAGGACATATAGATTGGCATCTCCTCCCTCCTTTTGACCTTTCCTGAGTTCTTCCAGTGGGTGGCAGCTTGTTAGCTCCTTGTTCCTTGCCTCCTGTTGTAAGATAACTCATGCACATGGTTACTGTGGTGCCATGGCAGGTGGTTTCAGTCAGCGACTCCCCTAACATGAGTGGGGAGTGAGATGTATTGAGTTTGGGATGGAAGGCTTAAACCAGAATCTTCTACCAACCAAAGGTTGCTTAATTGTGCTTGCCTGTGTGCCAAGTCGGTTCGGTTGTGTCCAACACTTTGCCACCCTATGCACAATAGACCACCAGGTTCCTCTGTCCATGGGATTCTCCAGGCAAGAATACTGGAATTGGTAGCCATGCCCTCCTCCAGGGGATCTTCCCAAGCCAGGGATCAAACCTGCATCTCTTCCATCTCCTGCATCGGCAGGCAGGTTCTTCCCCACTAGCACCACCCTGGAAGCCCACTTAATCCGCTTACTACATTGCTAAGGATTCAACAAAACTTGCTTGCTGACAGCCATGAATCGAAAGTTAAACCTTTCTAAACCGACCCTCTTCCATGAAACTCCTCCTAGACGATCTGGAACATGGCCCACCCTGGAGGACGCTGCTTCCTACACCTCACTATGAAGGGGATCCTGCAGGTCCCAGTTCCTTCCTGTTAGCCTTGGCTGTGACCCCAGGCCCTGCAGCCAGTATAGAGAGAAGAGGAGGAGATGCTGGCTGGGAGCTCCATGACAGCATTCCCACCCCTGGTGACAGCGACCAGATGGCAAAGCCCTGTCCCGGGATCACCCAGCGCTCACTGCCAGAAAGCGCCTGTCCATCACAGACCAGCCAATTAGCCCTCCAGGACTGCTGTTTGCAGCCCAGGGCTTGGTTCTTTAAGCCTCAGCATTTTCGTCGGCTGTTTCTCCATCAGAGATGGCTGTGAAAAAACCAAACTACACCTTGGCGTCTTGGGAGGATTCTGCACCTTCCTTTGGCCTCTGCCCAGGCTCCGTGGCCCAATGGCCCTGCACACAGAGACCAGCAGTCAGCGCCAGCACCATGACCACAGCCACCTGTAGTCAAGGCCCAGAGGTGGGAACCAAGCCTCACTCATTTCAGCACAATAAGGCCAGCCTGCATGTTTGGTCTGCCAGGAAAGCCAGACATGGTCCTCGGCAGCTTCTGTCACTTCCTGTCTTTAAGCTTCGCGTGAGTGGAGGCTCAGGGTTGCCCCACCCCAGGTCCAGCCCTCAACTCCCTGCAGGACCCACATGAGCAAGGGCTCTAGACCAGTCTAGTCCAAGCCCAGGCTCAGAGTGGGTACAGGAGGTGGTGAGGGGTCAGAGAGCCTGGAGCTGTCCTCTCGAAGGCTTTGTGCAAGGAGCAGCAAGTCCCAAAGAAGGATGAGGTTCTGGACAACGCAGGCAGCAGGCAGGGCCTGCAGGCAGAGCACCCAGGATGAGACTTATCGATGTGTGGGGCAAAATTCCAGGGAGGTCTCCTGCATCCAGTCCCTGTGCTACAGCTGAGGATGAGACCACAGTGGGGTCAGCAGGACTGTGCCCTCAAGAGCTTCTTATCTGGGAAAATACAGGAGAGGGAGCAGCCCAGACCACGGGAGTGGTCCCAGCCAAGTGTTTGTGGTGTGTGTGTGGTGGGCAGGAGCGGGAGTAGTGCGTGCCAGAGGGCTCCCAGGTGGGCCTGGATGAGGCCCTGCCTTACTCACCTGGCAGTGCCCACTGCTGCAGCTTCACCCTCTCCATCCCTTTCAGCCTCAACTGAATCCTTCCTCCTCCACAACTTCCTTCTTTGGTGCCTTGGCCAGTACCATCCCATGGACCCCAAATGCAGTTTCCCATCTCTGCCTGGCAAACCCCAACTTAGCCTCTCTGTGAAGTGCCACCTCCCCCTGCACACCTCACCAGATGGCAAGCGGGGGCCCTCCTCTGATCTCTCCCAGACCCTGACATGACCATAATAAGGACATCAGATATTAACTCATGCTATCCTCACCCTAAATCTGTAAGGAGACATTAGCATCTTCATCTTAGAGATAAGGACTTTGAGGTTCAGAGAAGTTAAGTACGTTGCCCAAAGTCACATAGCAGCTTCCTCTACAGCAGAAAATTCTTGTAACTTGACAGATCTAACTCCATTCCTTCCCAGGAGGGTGTCCAGGTCCCAGGAGGCATTCCCCACCTGGCTTCACAGTGCTTTTCTGGGCCAGAGTCCAGGGGATGTTTGTCCAGCAAAGAGTGTGCACTGGCCCACGAAACCGTCAGCCATGCCTGAACCCCTGGCAGGTGGTGGCCACAGCAGTGACGACTGTAAGGTGATGTTGCCTCCCCTCCCCTGGCTGCTACCCTGCCCTCCTAGAGAGGGTGGGGTGATTGCAGGGCATAGCTTCCAGCAGTAAGAAAACAAACCTCCTACTTTTCTCGGAACGGATGCCCTTCAGGCTATCAAGCGTGAAGGAATTCTTCCGAGAGGGACCAGGGAGAGGCAAGAAGGATGTAGACAAGACTGAGTGACAGTAGAAACATGCGCCAGGCCTCTTGAACCATGCTCTGAATCTTCACCCCATGTTAGCCCCCTTCACCCAGTTGTCACCACCCACGGTCTGTGCAGGTAGGTGGCTGGTCCCACACTAGGGACGAGGGAGCATCGTGCACCAGCCCCTCAGCACACGTACCTTGCGTCCTCAGGACCAGCTGGCTTCTCCTCTTTGCAGGTGCCCAGGTCTGTGTCTCGTGACACTGCCTTCCCAGGTGCCTGACGTCCTAACGTTCTTGCACTAAGGCACATATCACGGGGTTGATCTCATTTCGATCACAAGTCTCTATAAGCTGGATGTACCCTTTCTCTTGTCCGCCTCTGTTTTCCTGACAGATGCATGAACTACCAGTGTATGGGTCAACACAGTCCGCTGGCCCCCGCCAGCCTCTCTGCATGTGGGCCTGCTCACAAGCTACACACACGCGTATGCCCAGATATTCACACACAGGCTTGGGAGTTCTGATTCCTCCTGGCACTCTGGATGGGCCCACTCTTTACACAGAGCACAACTGGGAAGAGAACAGGGCTCCATTAGTCATGTGACTTTCCCAGAAGTCATTGCCTCAACACTCTCAAAATAATGGGGAACTCAAGTTGCCAGCATCAGCAAGGCCACTGCAGCCACGATCAGTCAGAATTAGGTTCAGCTTCCTTGATGGCACAAACAGTAAAGAGTCTGCCCGCAATGCGGGAGACCCGGGTTCGATCCCTGTGTCAGGAAGATCCCCTGGAGAAGGGAATGGGAACCCACTCCAGTATTCTAGCCTGGAAAAATCCCATGGATGGAGGAGCCTGGCAGTCTACAGTCCATGGGATCACAAAGAGTAGGACACGACTGAACAGCTTCACTTTCACTTTCAATAAAAGTGGCTTAAACGCGTGCTTCTCAAACTTTAAAGGGCATACGATCACACAGGGATCTTACTAACGTGTAGATATTGATTCAGCAGATCTGGGTGGCACACTAAGATTGCATATTTCTAACAGGCTCCCAGGAGATGCCAGTGCTCCTGGACCTTGGAACACTTGAGTAACAAGAGCTTAAACAAGATAGCTTCTTCCTCCTCCAGCTATCACATGGTGCTTCATCCAACCTCTTTCTCATAAAGGAAGAACTGACAGAAGGAGTTTGCCCCTTCCCTATAGTACACAACCAAATTTGCACATTTCCACTAATATTCACTAGCCACAGTGAAGTCACATGGCCTAACTGATCCCTCCTCCCCTTTTCCCTTTGACAACCATAAATTTGCTTTCTACATCTGTGAGTCTACTTCTGCTTTGTAAATAAGTTTATTTGTATTTTTTTTTAGATTCTACATATAAGTGATATCATACGGTATTTGTCTTTCTGTGTGACTTCACTTAGTGGGAGAATCTCTAGGTCTATCTGTGTTGCTGCAAACGGCATTGTTTCCTTTTTTATGACCAAATAGTATTCCATTGTGTATGTACATATATACCACACCTTCTTATCCATTCATCTGTCGGTGCTGCTCCCACTCTACACAGACACTTTCATCAATGCTCCTGTGTTCATACACAGAGTATTCCAAGACCCTCCTACATTCCAAGTGCCAGGTCTGACAGTAGGGATTTAGGGCCATTTCACATGTGGGCCTGCTGCAGAGATGCCCCCAGTCTGGTGGGGGAGACAGGGCCGTCTGTAGGCAATTTTAACCTGGGGCAGCAAGCGCCCAGGTGAGGGACAGCGAGCACAGAAGCCTATGTGGGCCAGAAGCCAGCCCCACCTGCAGCACCAGAAGACAGGGGAGGTGGCCATGTTGAGGCGGCCCCAATCTGCTCTAAGGGAATTCTTGACATCTCTTTTTCTTTTTTAAATTTGGCCACACCACAAGGCTTGCAGAATCTTAGTTCCCTGATCAGGACTGAACCCAGGCCCTCAGCAGTGAGAGCATGGCGTCCTAACCACTGGACCACCAGCGAGTTCCACTCCTAAGATCTCTTTCCCAACAGGACCCTGGAATGAACCTGTAGGCTGAGAGCTCCTCGCAGTGCCAGCCTTGAGTGGTCCTGAGGGGTGGGTGACACTGCCCCCCTCCACGTCACTCCCTTCTCCCACGCCAGGACCTATCACTCTCATACCACTTGTCTGGCCCAGCGCCCCCGTGCCTGACCCCTTTTCTGCACACTCCCTGGGGTGCGGGAGGCCCTGTCTCTGATGAAATGAGTAATGGCAAGTGAGGAGGGTTCCCGTCTCTCTCCACTTCTGCCCGGGGTCTGAGCCCCAGAGGGTTTTCACAGGCCTGCACACTGTAAGGCATCTTCACCATTCTTTACTTAACAAATTCTTCTCTATATGCTCAACACTGGGGATCCAGAAACTCATGAAGCCCCAGGCCTTGCCTGCCCCCAGTCCCTCCACCCCCAACCCCAGCCTGGCCTGAAGTGTCATAAACACCCTGATAGACTGTTCTGAATGATGGAGCCCTGGCCTGGGGGTCCCAGAAACATCAGCCCCCGGTGAGCAGGCTGCCCTCACCACTCCCTGGGGAACAAAGAGCATGCTGGGGTGGTGGGGAGGGGAACCGATGCTGGGAAGGAGAGGGCAGGAGGGGGAGGGGGGAGGGCAGCATGGAAGCCTCTAGTCCTTGTTTACTCACCACCGAGCCAGAAACTCTCTGAACTTACTGGAAAGTTCCCGGGACTTTGTTTTCCTGAAACGAGACAAAAACAGGTTGGACTTCTCCAGTGTTTACTTGAAGACTTAATTACCTAATTATGAACCAGTTGCCTGGCAGGCTGGCAAAAGGTCAAGGTGGGGCAAATGCATCTGCTACTCACGTGGCCCTGAGAAGTCTCAGGAGGGCTTAGCCTACCCAAGACTAAAGGAAAAGGCTGAGGTGAGGCTGGAAGGGGCCTGGCTGTGGAGGAGGACAGGTCAGAATGCTGTGCAGCTCTGAGCAGCTTACTCAACTTCTCTGAATCACTGTCTCTGTCTGCTAAGCAGAAATAGCAATACTTCCCCCACTGGGTTATTGGGTAAACAGTGGTGACCTCACACTAGGCAATGATGGCTACTGTTAGTAAAAAATCTTCATCTGCTTGTGTTGTTGGGGACTCCAATGTTCTGGAGACCCACCCACCACCATCAACCTTCTTCACAGATTGATTTCACCCCAGCAGATACCTTCACTGCCCGCTCAGAGCTAGCTCCCAGCCTCATTGCCCCATGCATGGCACAACTTCAAGATAGTCGGTGGTGATGTCATTTGCGGAGCTGAAGTTGCTGCTATGGACAGGAAACTCTCCCAGCTGCTGGGAGAAGTCTCCTCTATATGTTCATCTTGGCCATATCATGAGTCAGTTTCCCTCTGCTCTTGTCCTCTTGAACTCCTGAGATGCCACGAGCATGCCCTGATGGCATTTGGCCCCCTCTTCCTTCAATCTCCCTAGACCATTGCCAAGTTGCTGCTTGAACCCTGGCACCATGAATGGAGAAGAAACACGTGAAGTACACTGAAGCTCCTGGTGGGACTCAGGGCCGTGCAGTTGGCTCAGCACACTTTTACATGCATTTTTAGATTAACTTGAAAATGAACACATGCCGTTTTTTAATCCTCAAGAAGCTCCTGACCCCAGTCTGAGGGCCAACAGGACCTAATGGAGTCTCACCCAACCCTTTTCCCCACGTGTAACAGCTCTCCTTCCTGACCCCCTGGGCACACAGGAGCAAGGGTGGCTGTTGGCCCAGAGCCCTCAGTGTGACCATAGGCAGATCACAAATAGAGGACAAAAGCTTTCCTCCTCCCCATCTCTAAGTCCCTGCAATGACACTGCCCTCCTTCCTCCAGGAGGTGGGAAGGAGGTGTCTGCTCCCTAGCCCTTGATCCAGGCTGGCCGGAGCTTCACTCTGACCAGTGAACATAGGAAGCAAAGGTGCTGGGTCTGAGCCAGGCCGCACTGGTGGGTTTCCTCTACTCATTCACCTCCTGGTTCCTCCCTCTAAACCCAGAGTCTTTGGTGTTGGTAAACTGAGTTGGAAACGAGAATTCCTTCCCCCATGGGAGAAACACCTGGGTCCTCTCCTGGTGGAGAAGGGTGGAGACAAGTGGCGAGGGATGTGGGAAATTTACAAGCCTCCAGCCCTGAGCTGGAGAGGGGAACAGAGGGCCACGCTGGGCCTCCATCCCCATTGGATAAGAAACTCCAGCCATATGAGAGGCTGACTACCTCCCAGCTACAGGGAAGCCCCAGCACAGGGACAGAGTGCCTTCATCACAAGAGCCCCAGCTTTTCTGATGGTAGTAGCTGCTAAACTATGTCATGTCATTCTATAGAAGGGACCCCACCAGCCCAGAGACACAGTGTCCCTTTCCCAAGTCATGGAGCAAGCGACGAGGAGCTTGGACTGTCTTGTGAGCAGACACACTCTCAGCCTCTCACCAGGGCACACAGGGCCTTTCTCCTGCCCTGCCACTTGTCCTCCCATGAAACCCAGAACAGCTTAGATCTGAGAGTCCCTCTTAACGATGGGAGATCCTTGGAGTCCTGTCTGCCTTATTCCTCCATCCTCCTGGTGTCCAGTGCTGTATCTGGCCAGAGGAGGAGCCAGGGCAGGGCTGCTTCAGGAGCTCTTCTGACTCCCTACCCTTGCGTACAAGGTCAAAGTCTCTGGACACAGAGCATACACCTCTCTTAAAGATGAATGGTTATCTATAATTGCACATTTGTGAGTATTCGTGTGTGTAAGCACTCAAACATCCATTCTTGTTACTGAACTGTGAGTTCCTTGACGGTGTGGGCTGTGAGATAAATGAAAGATAGATACAAATATAGATAGATAGATAGGTAGATAGATAACTGGGTAGGTGGATGGATGGATGGAAGGATGGATTGAAAGACAGACAGACAAAAGATAGTAAGATAAATAGATGATAGATAACTCGGCTAGTGGATGGATTGGTGGGTAGATGGATGGAGGGAAGAAGAATAGATAGATAGATCCAGCTATTCATCCCCTATGATCTCAGGATGGCAATTTATTGGTAATGGACTCAGGTAACCTGAAAGGCAAGAAAGAAGGCAGAACCCAAGGTGGTCCTCGTCTCTAAGAAGAACAAGGGAGCCAGGAAGACACTGCAGCAGCAAAGCCTCAGGGCTTGAACTTCGAGGGCCCAGTGTGGTCTTAGCCACTGAGTTTCTCTGACCTTCCATTTTCTTTTGCACAGAAAGAGAACGGTGACGATAGGTCCTGCCTGTCAAGGATAAACAGGAGGAGAAGCCTAGAAGACTGTGTGTTTGAGGTTTACAGAGCAGACAAGCCCAGGGCTTCGAATGAACACAGTATCCAGTTCCAGCTGTGCCACTAATGTAGTGCTGGACCTGAGGACACTGTACGACCTCCCCCCAACCCCAGGCCTCGGCTGCAAATCTGGGAGAGGAAGCAGCTCCTTGGCAGGGGTTTGTGAATATGGAACCAGGTCCTGGGTGTGGGGTATGTGCTCAACCAATGTGAGCACCCTGTGATGCAGTCAGCATCCTTGTCTAGAAGGCCTGGCTCCAGCCCTTGCAGTTTGAACGATCAGAGAGATGCAAGTGGAGACTGTGATGGACTGCGGTGGAGGCTGCAGGCTGCAGAGAAGGGCTTAAGTGGCACAGGCTCCCGTGGCAGAGCATGGGGCTCACGGAGGATGGAGCCAAGACGAGCTCCTCGGAGGAGATGCAGAGCATTTGTGAGGAAAGCCCTTTCTTCCCCAGCTGACTCCCAATAAAGGGGACGTGTGGAAGGGAGACATTTTAACAACAAAATAATGGCAGTTCTGGAGGAAATGCCAATGTCTCCTAACCTGTGAATGTGTTCCCCCACGGAGGGGTTGGGGGTCTGGCCACTGGACAGCTGCCAACACAAACGGAGTGGGGCAACTTGGCTTCATTTGTGGATGCACACTTGGCAAGGGCTAGGTTCATGCAACAGGGGAAAATGGGGTCTTGGGGGCCACACGGCTCCAGGGGCCCAAACAGGTGAACAGAGCTGGGTAGGCAGGGGTCCTAGGTTCTCCCTTTGTACCTAGGCCTCTTGTTCTTTGCAGGGCCTGAGATAATTGGCTTCCCTTTGGCCCATCCGTCCGTGCATGAGCCCAGCTCACATCAGCCGGTCCTTGTGCTGGAGGGACAGTCCTGCTGCTTGGCCTCAGAGAAACCAGCCACCTTCAGCCCCTCCACCAAAGCCACCAGGGTTTGGCCAGGGCTATCCTCCTCATCACCTTCCCTGGCTGGTGGGCAGAGGTAATGGAACCTGGGAGGGCCTAGCCCAGGGTAGCCGACTCATGGGTGGCTGGTATCCAACAGTGGTCCATCACATTCAGATCTTCTCCATGGATCAGAACTTAGAATTTTCCAGGAGATGAAAGGCTGAGTGCAGAGGGGGGCTGCTTAGCAAAGTGGTGTGGATGAGGGGGATGCAGGGGCTTTTGTGGAAGGAGAGATGCTGATGGAAGGAGGGAGGAAGTAGGCCAGGAGGGGGGAGAGAGAGAAAGAGAGCCCAACTTCCTAAAATGCCCTGCTCACAGTTCCTTACATCAAATCTTGCCCTGTTAAACATGTTATGGACTTTATTTCTTCAGGCAGTTTTGAAAAATAATATGACAGAGAAATAGGCATAAAGTAACTCATTTAACAAATGATTTGTTATTGTTGTTCAGTCGCTAGTTCTTTTGTGTTCGCTGATAGGATGTGTTTTTAAACTGTGGAACGTAATAATTGGTGCTCTCAAGAAACTTTCCACTTTTATTGATTCAAATGGAGACTTTGTGCTAAACACATAGTGTGCAAATGTTGGGTTATTTAAAATAGGAATACAACTGACATTGGCCCTCCCTCTTTACTGTGTGTAACTACAAACACTTCCTCCATCTGAGTCCTGAGTCATCACCAACTCCACACACAATGGCAGCAACCTCATTTTGATGCTGCTGTATTTACTTGGTAAGAATAATAATAGCCATGCCACACACTTGAATCCCACTTCATCACGTGATTACGTTTATTCCATGTATCAAACCTGTGTGGTGTAAGGGAGACATCGTTAATTATATTTGATAGATAATGGATGAACAAAGCAAGGTTCAGAGAGGTTAATTAACTTGCCCAAGGCCACAGCTAATTATTGCATATGTTGATCTTGAATAACTCTTATTAAAATTAATGTTGCTGTTGTTCAGTTACTAAGTTGTGTCCAACTCTTTGCAACCCCATGGACTATAGCTCCCGAGGCTCCTCTGTTCTCTACTATCTTCTGAAGTTTGCTCAGATTCATGTCCATTGAGTTGGTGATTCTATCTAACCTTCTTATTCTCTGCCGCCCCCTTCCCCTTTTGTCTTCATTTTTTCCCAGCATAAGGGTCTTTCCCAATGAGTCAGCCCTTCACACTAGGTGACCAGAGTATTGGAGCTTCAGCTTCAGCAATGAATAGTCAGGATTGATTTCCTATAGGACTGACTGGTTTGATCTCCTTGCTGTCCAAGAGACTCTTAAGAGTCTTTTTCAGCACCACAATTTGAAAGCATCAATTCTTTGGTGCTCAGCCTTCTTTACAGTCCAACTCTCACATCCACATGACTACTGGAAAAACCATAGCTTTGACTATATGGACCTTTGTTGACAAAGGGATATCTGTGCTTTTTAATACACTGTCTGGTTTTTCATAGATTTTCTTCCAAGGAGCAGGTGTCTTTGAATTTCATGGCTGCAATCCCCATCTGCAGTGATTTTGGAGCCCAAGAAAAGAAAACCACTTTTCTCCCTTCCATTTGCCATGAAATGAGGGGACTGGAAGCCATCATCTTAGTTTTTTGGATGTTGAGTTTCAAATCAGCTTTTTCTCTCTCCTCTTTCACATTCATCAAGAGGCTCTTTAGTTCCTCTTCACTTTCTGCCATTAGAGTGGCATAGTCTGCATATCTGAGGTTGTTGATATTTCTCCCAGCAATCTTGATTCCAGTTTGTGATTCATCCAACCTGGCATTTCACATAATGTATTCTGCATATAAATTAAATAAGCAGGATGATAATATACAACCCTGTCATACTCCTTTCCCAATTTGGAACCAGTCAGTTGTTCCATGTCCAGTTCTAACTGTTGCTTCTTGACCTTGCAAATGATTAGTGAACTAAATTAAAGGCCAGTTGGAGAATGAAGATTGCAGCCCCTGCCAGCCCTTCCCGCTCATCACCCCCATCCTGCCCACAAAGATGGCCGACACCAAGCCTCATGGCTTTTCTTTATCAGTCTTACAGAGCCAGCCAAGAAGGCAACCTTAAACCCTGCAGTCGAATTCTGCCATCTTTTCAACTTTATGGAAATGGACTTGCACCAAAGTATTCTTTCGAGTTCAACTTCTTTCATTCACTGTAATGGTTTTGAGAGTAAGTCACGTTTTTCCTGTAGTTTAGTCCATTCACTCTTTGGGCTGTGAATGGCTTCATAGACTGCACTCCATCTTTTTATTGACTGATGTGGGGGTTGCTTCCAGATAGAGACTGTTGGACAAATCACCCTTCCTGTCCTAGCGCCCAGTTTTCTGTCAGTGTCCTAAGGAGATCTCTGATTTTTACCACCAATAAACAACTTGAAAATGGGAGAATCTAGAGAAATCCTAGTCCTTAGGGGGAACTCGATCCTGAACCTCTTAGGGAATGGAAAGTCAGATTCATTTCACTTTCTAGGCCAAGAAAACAACACAGACTTCTTGAGGATGTAGAGTCTGAAAGGAAGGGGAGGAGGCCACAGAGGACAGGGCTTCAGGCTTCCGGAAGGAAGCAGTCTTTGGGGTGGACTGAGACGGAGGATTCTGTTTAGAGCAACCTGAAAATTATTTGGGCCTTCCCTGGTGGCTCAGCAGTAAAGAATCTTCCTACCAATGCAGAACATGCAAGAGATGTGAGTTCAATCCCTGGGTTAGGAGGATCCCCTGGAGAAGGAAATGGCAACCCACTCCAGTATTCTGGGAAATCCCATGGACAGAGGAATCCGGTGGGCTATGTACAGTCCATGGGGTCACAAAGAATCGGACACAACTGAGCAACTGAACACAGACAGAAATTATTTAATTCAGTCTTTTGTGCAGAAACCTCTCCAAATGTCTGAGTCTCCTGGCCTTCTTGTCTTCCCAAGGCAGGTGGGCATGGAAACCTCTCCATTCCCATCTAGAGGAGCAGCCGGTCACACCTGTCTGGACATTGGAGCCCACTGTCTGCACCTGAAGGCAATGGGGGCCAGAGGGGGGGACTGTGCAGGACAGAGCTTCTCACCCAGCAGGCTCCGCAAGCAGGTGATGCACAAAACAAACCACCTCGTGAGCTTCCTGCAGTGACGTTGTCCAATCTGAGGTCTTTTAGAAGACTTTTATGATCAGGCCTGGAGTTGTGAACTAGAGCCTTTCAACAAGACCTACTGGCTAGCATGGGTTTGGTTGGGAGAGCCCAAATAAATTCAGACCTGTCCTTGTGGCCTGTGCTAGTCACGGTCAAGCATTGCAGATGGCTTTTAGGGCTTGAAGAAAACACATACACACACACAGATAAACTTGACACTTCACCACACAACTTACTTCTTCACGCCAAGTGTCAGGAACATTCCTCCGGGCAGGGGTTGGGAGACGGGTACAGACAGCTCAAACTCATAATCCACGGAACAAATACAGCATAGCTTTTTCAACCAGTCCTTCATTAATGTACATACAGGTTATTTCCAGTTTAATTTTTTTTGCATACGGTGATGTAACAGTCACCCTTGTGCATACATTCTCATATACTGAGGTTTCTACCACACATGTCAGAGCACATCACTCACTTCCTCCTCCTGGCCCTTCCTCTGCCATGCTGCCTTCTCTGAGTCTACCCTGGATTACTTCCCTGTGCCCATCAGCACCAGTTACACCTGCCCAATTGCAAGGCCTCGACCTTGCCAAGCCTAATTCTGCCTTGAGGCCTCTGTGCCAACTATTCCCTCTCCTGGAAGGCTCTTCCTTGATAATCAGTGACTTCTTCCTTGCCATTCAGAGCTCAGGTAAAAATGTCACCTCCTCTGAGAAGCCCTCCTGCTTGTTCAAGCTTAAGTAGCCACCCTCACTCTCTTGTATTACACTAATTCTTTGTACAGCCCTCTGAGAATTGAATTGTGTCCTTTAACAAGTTGTTGAAACTAACACAGCATTGTAAATCAGCTACACTTCAATAAAGTTAAAAGTAAAAAAAATAAAAATAAAAAGATATAGTTGACTGACCCTTGAATAATGCAGGGGCTGGAGACAGGGACCCTCCATGAAGTTGAAAATCTGAGTATAATTTATAGTCAGCCTTCTGTATACATGCTTCCTCCAAATCCATGATTCTGTATCCTGGGTTCAAGCAACCTCAGATCACATAGTACTGTTATAGTTACTATCGAAAATAACACATATGTAAGTGGACCCGCACAGTTCAGCCCAGTGCTGTTAGAGGTCAACTCCTGGTGCCTGTGAAAGTGACTATTTGGAAACAGTTTTTGTGGATGCAGTCAAGTTAAGAAAAGGTCAGACTGGACTCAGAAGAACCTTAATTCAATTACTGGTCTCCATATAAGAAGAGGTCATTTGGACCAAGAGATGGGGAGAGGGGCAGGCTTTGTGACAACAGAGATAGGAGTGATGCATCTACAAACCAAAGGCCAGCAAGGATGCTGGCAGCCACCAGGAGTGAGGAGAGAGGCAAGATTCTCCCTCGGAGCCTCTGTAAGGACTCAGCCCTCAGTTCTGGACTTCTAGTCTCCAGAATTGTAGGGGGATATTGCCCAGTTGTTGTGAGCCACCCAGTTCACAGAAATCTGTTAGGGTGTCCCTAGGACATCAACGCACAGCCCTAATCCCAACCCGGTACATTTCCATTTCTTGCTGTGTATGTTTGCGGTCTGCGTCTTCCGTGAGAATGTCAGCCCTGTGAGAGCAAGGCCTTCTCTCTCCTGTTCGTGGCTATACCTTCAGTGCTGACACATTGTCATTTTTGGAATGGGGTGACAGTGTGTTATGTCTGAAAGAAATAAATTCCTAGAGGTGAGGACTCAAAATGTAAGTGCCTGTTAATTTTAACAGACTATCAGATTACTTTCCCCCAAACATTGTACAATGCCCTCCTCCTAGCAGGGCATGTGGGTGCTCATTTCTCACATCCTAATTGGCTCTGGACAGTGTTACTCTTTTTCATATTTGCCATCTGGAGGGTGTACAAGGAATCTCATTGCTGTTCTTTCATTTTCCTGACTATCGAGAAGGATGTTGAAATTTTCATAGATTTACGGGCTGTTGCAATTTTCCTGTGAATTGTTTATTCATATCTTTGTTCATTTTTAATTGATGTGTGTGGTAGATATAATAAAGATCCCCTCTCAAAATTGTCTGTGTCCTAATCCCCAGGACTTGTGAATATATTAGTTTACATAGTAGAGGGGGACGAAGGTTGCAGGTGGAATCAAGGTTGCTAGTCAGCTGACACTGAAAATGGGGGAAGATCACCCTGGATCATCTTGGTGGGCCCAATGTCATCACAAGTGCTCTTAAAAGTTGAAACGAGGCCGTGATCCAGCCGTGGCACTAGTGGTAAAGAACCCACCTGTCAATGCAGGAGATATAAGAGATGTGGGTTTGATCCCTGGGTCAGGAAGATCCCCTGGAGGAGGGCATGGCAACCACTCCAGTGTTCTTGCCTGGAGAATCCCATGGACAGAGGAGCCTGGCGGGCTACAGTCCATGGGGTTGCAAAGAGTCTGACATAATTGAAGCAACTTAGCACAGCATAGCATAGCACATAATCAGCTCACACCGAGATGAGGAAGATCACTTTGGATCATCAGGGTGGGCCCAATGTCATCACAAGGGTGCTTAAAAGTTGAAACTGGAGGCAGAATAGAGAGACCCAGAGAGATGGCAACATGTGGAATCAGCCTGACATCGATGGCTTTGAAGATGGAGGATGACACCAAAGGCCAAGGAATCCAGGCCACCTCTGGAAGCTAGAAAGACAAGGAAATAGACTTTCCCTAGAGCCTCTAGAAGGAGCTCAGACCTGCTAACACTTTTATTTTAACCCAGTGAGATTCCTTTTGGACTTCTGACTTTCAGAACTACAAGGTAATAAACTTGTGCTATTTTAAGCCACTGTTTGTGATAATTTGTTAGAGCAGCAATAAGAAATTAGTGCACTATGCAACAAATAACAAATATTGGAGAGAGTGTGGAGAAAAGAGAACCCTCCTTCTACGTTGTTGATGGGAATGTTAATTGGTGCAGCCACTATGGAGAACAGTATAGGGGTTCCTCAAAAAACTAAAAATAGAATTGCCATAGGATCCAGCAATCCCACTCCTGGGCATAGATCTGAAGAAAACTCTAATTCAAAGATATATGCACCCCTAAGTTCACAGCAGCACTAGTCACAATAGCTAAGATGTAGAAACAACCTAAATGGCCATCAACAGATGATTGAATAAAGAAGATGTAAAACTACTCATATATAAAAAAGAAAGAATGCCATTTGCTGCAACATAGATGCACCTAGTGTGCAGAGAGTCAGACAGAAAAAGACACATATCGTAAGAAAGAAAGTGAAATCGCTCAGTCGTGTCCAACTCTTTGCGACTCCGTGGGCTGTAGCATACCAGACTCTTCCGTCCATGGGATTCTCCAGGCAACAATAAATAAACAAATGGAGTGGACTGCCATTTCCTTCTCCAGGGCGTCTTCCCAACCCAGGGATCGAACCCTGGTCTCCAGCATTGCAGGCAGATGCTTTACCCTCTGAGCCACCAGGGAAGTCACATATCATAGGATATCGCTTATATGTCGACTTTAAAATATGACACAAATGAACTTATCTATGAAACAGAAACACACTTCACAGACATAGAGAAGAAACTGGTGGTTGCCAAGGGGGAAGGGGAAGGATGGATTGGGAGTTTGGGATTAGCAGATGCAAACTATTATATATAGAACAGATAAACAACAAGGTCCTAGTGTATTACACAGGGAACTATATTAAATATCCTGAGATAAACCGTAATGGAAAATAACATTAAAAAGAATATATATATGTATAACTAAATCACTTTGCTGTAGAACAGAAATTGACCCAACACTGTAAATCAACTATAATAAATTTTTTTCTTTAATTAGTGAACCATGTTTGGATTTTTTATCAATTCACGGAAGCCTGATGTAGGTTAGGGATATAAATGCTTTATTTTCTTGCATCTGTGCTACCCTCACAGTCTGGTAATGGATTTATTGGCTTAAAATTTACCTCCTTTCTCATTGAGCCTCAAGGACAGGATCCATATTTTATCTTGGTATTTCTAGCAAAACAGAACTTGGCAGGTGCACCAAAAATGTGAAATGAATGAAAAAACTAGTGAACTAGTCACATTCAGTCATCCCTGCATCTAAGTCATCCCCGTGCTCCATAAACATTGAACCCACGGATAATGGGGAGACCCGGGTATTGTCCCATTTCCTGGCTGTTTCCCAGGTTTAGCTCAGAGATAAGGTTGATCATCACTTCCCTGGATGATGGGGTCCTGGTCTGCCATTCACTTCCTGGGTGGGGTTGGGGTATGTAGCAGGCTGGGGCGGGGGGTGGACCTTTGCACTCAACCAGATTCAGGGACTGCAGAGCTGGCATGGCTTCAGGAAGTAGACTTGGATAGAATGGAGAGGATTCCCGAATCCCTGAGGACTCCTGTGTGTCATGGACTGCAGCAAGACATTCTCCCATGAGGATGAAGACGGGGTCACTGTTACTCTGTCATGTGGTTCACCAGAACTGGAGTGGCCCCAAGTCTGGTATACAGCAGAGGGGATGGAATACTGCTTCCAGGATTAGATTATAACATTGTCTTCGGCTCTCTAGTCGGCTGGATCACGCATGCTGCGGGAAGCCACGTCACCAGCAGCCCCATGGAGCAATCTCTGTGGCAAGAGACAGCAGCCATGTGCCAACAATCACATGAGTGAGCTCGGAAGCAAATTTTTCAGCTCCTGCTGAGCCTTGAGCTGCTTGCAACTCTGTCCCACAGCTGGACACAACTCACGAGAGCTCAGAGCCAGAACCACTCAGCTAAGCTACTCCTGGATTCCTGAACTTCAGAAATTGTGAAATAATAATGTGTTTTATTTAAAGCTGTTAAGCTTTGGAGTGACTTGTTATGAGTCAATAGTAACAAATAGTGTTGGGAATCCTTTTTCTTCACAGTTTTGAAAGATTTGCTCTGAGGCTAAAGTTCTAGTTTTCTGTTAAGAGACCTTCTCTTTGTTTCACATGTCCTGACATTGCACGGTGGTTTGGGTCTACATTTTCCATTGGGTGGGCCCCTGGTGGGCCATTTCAATATGAAAATTCATGTCTTTCAGTGCTGGGGAATTTTCCGGAATTATTTCCATTGACAATTTCCTTCTTAACATTTTTCTATTCTCTATTCCTAAAATTCCTTTTATTCATATTATGAACCCTGGGGATTCATCTTTAATTTTCTGATTTATTATCCCCCTTTTCTCAATTTTCCATTTCTGTGGTTTTCTTCCTTTGATTTCTGGGTAATTTCTTTATCTTTTAATAAAGTGTCTTCTTTTATTTTTTATTGTGTTCTCTTTTTTTGTTGTTTTGTTTTTCCTGAGATTTCCCTTTTCATAGCATCTTGTTCTTATGTTATGGATACTGTATCTTTTCTTTCACTCTAAAAATATCAGTACTAGAGCTATGGAAATTTTTTTGTTTGTTCTATTAAATTTTCTTCTCTTTGCATAGTCTCTTGGATTCCTAGTCCTTTCCTTCCATAAGGTCATTGCTGAGTCAGTGTATTCACCGAGTATTAGTAGAGAGGTCTATTAGGGGAGGAAACCCAGCAGAGCTTTGGCCAACCACGTGGACAAGCCTGAATGGCCTTCCTGGGTTGATGCTTGAAGGCTGGGCCACGAAGTCTTGCTCACCGTCTGGCATCTGGGCTGGGGAGACTCAATAAAGTGGGAGTTACAACAGTTGGGGCTCTTTGGGTCCCCATCTCTCTGTGTACTCTCCAGCACAACAGTTTCAGGGGAAGCAGAGTTCTTACATGTTGTCTCAGGACTCCCACAGCACCAATCCAAGCGGAAGAACAAGGCAGGGCAGCAGTTGTATCACTTCTCACAACCTAACCTCGGAAGTCACATTGTTTTTCTCCTTGAAGCAGGAGTCAAAGCCCACCCAGGTTTAAGGGAAGGAGAATAGCCCCCACCTCTTGAAAGGAGAATGTGAGTGTTCTCACAGAGCATGTGGGGCAGGAAATACTGTGCTGGCCATTTTTGATACACATTATCCTAGTATTTGAGTTCATCCTAGTGATGAACTCGCCTGCTAATACAGGAGATATAAGAGAAGTGGGTTTGATCCCTGGATGGGGAAGATCCCCTGGAGGAGGGCATGGCATCCCATTCCAGTACTCTTGCCTGGAGAACCCCATAGACAGAGAAGCCTGGAGGGCTACAGTCCATAGGGTCACAAAATGTCAGACACAACTGAAGTGACTTAGCATGCGCACACGCACATCCTAGTATTTAAACAGACCATGTCCTCAAAAAGTCTGTATTCGTTCCCTATTGCTGCCACCACAAGTTTGGTGCTTTGAAAACCACAAATTTATTATTTTACAGTTCTGGAAGCCAAAGTCCAAAATGGGTCAGAAGTCCAGCTGGCCGAATCAAGGCCATACTTCCTCTGGAGGCTTTGAGGAGATCCCATCTCCTTGCCTTCTCCTGCTTCCTTTGGTTGATGGCCCCTTCCTCCACCTCCACAGCACATCTCTGCTCCCACTGTCGTATCCTCTCAGACTCTGACCCCCTCACCTCTCTCTCATAAGGAACCTTGAGGTGACATTTGGTCCAACTGGATAATTCAGTACTCATCCCATCTGCAAAGTCCCTTTGGACATGAAATGTTCCATTTTTACAGAACCCAGGGACTATGAGGTGGACATCTTCAGAGGGGACATTATTTTGTCCCTGGACTCACTTATACAGAGCTGCTTGCATGTGTCTTTCTTGGGTGGCAGAGTCCTGAGGGGTTGATCCAGTGGACCTAAGAAAGCTTTGCCTTTATCCCTGGGGTGCCTACACTTAAGCCAGAAGCATTCTTCACCACATACAGACCACTCCCAGGTTTATAAAAGCTCAGGACTGGGGTCAGCTCTGACACCTTCTTCCCTGGTCATCAGCCTTCTCTCTGCTGCTGGGAGTCTGAGCAAACACACAGCCCCATGACCTCTCACAAGCCTGGCCCAGCCCCAAGAATCTATCCGGCACCATGACACAGAGCCCCCTCTCCAAGTCTGGTGAGTCTTTGGGTAACATGGACCCTCTCAAGCTGGGAGACATAGATGATCAAAGCCAAGTCGCATCTATATATTTTTTTAAATTTAATGTAATTTTATTTTATTTTTTAACTTTACAATATTGTATTGGTTTTGCCATATATCAAAATGAATCCGCCACAGGTATACATGTGTTCCCCATCTTGAACCTTAAATTCAGCTCTGTAAATAGGCTCCTGATAGGCAGGTCAGGGAGGGGACAATGTGAGCGAGCTGAAGAGCAAAGCCTTGCAGTAGGAGGGCTCCTCAGCCCCCAAGCAGGGTACCCCACTCAGACTGGGCCACCCTCATGCGTCAGACCCCTCTAGACTCTGACATTCCCACCTCTCCTGCTCTGATCACCACTGTCCACCCTTCCGCTCCCTCCCACCTTCTGAGTCGCTTCTTTCCACGTGTCAAAGACACTCATTTCATCTCTCTCTTCTATAATGAGAAATTTCAAAACTACAGTGTAGAGAGCAAAATAGCACACATCCATTTGCCACCTGCTCAGTGGTGATAATTTTAACAAAGTTTGCTTCCAGTTTTTTTTTTTCTTAAGGCATGAAACACTATAGGTATCATTGAAGTCTCTTGTGTGACCCTTCTGAGTTCCTTCGTCCCCCCTAAACTGAACCCTTGCATCCCTAGAGGAAACCACTCTCTTGACTTGGATGTGTCCAAAAAGTATGTCCACATTCTTTCCATATAGGTATGCCTCCATAAACAATAGATTACAAGCATGATCCACTGCTATCTACAAATTCAGTGTAATCTCTATCAAAATGTCAGCAGCTTTTTTTTCACAGAAATGGAAAAGCTGATCTTCAGATTTATACAGAATTGCAAGGAATTTGGATAGTTAAAATAATCTTGTCAAAGAAGAATAAGGTAGGGGGAAGGGTCTCATACTTCCTGGTTTCAAAACTCACTACAAAACTCTAGTAATCAAAACAGTGTGGCAAAAGCATAGGCCATACAGACCAATGGAGTGGAATAGACAGCCCAGAACTAAACCCTCCCATATGTGGCCCACTGATTTTTGACAAGGATGCCAAGGTCATTTGATGGAGGAAAGAACAATCTTTTTAGCAAATGGCACTGGGAAAACTAGATACATATCTATGTGCAAAACTTTGGGCCCCTTCCCTAACACCATACACAAAAACTAATCTGATACAGAAGAGAGATCTAAACTTAGGGTTAAAACTTTAAGTTTCCTCCAAGAAAACAGGATAAGACCTCAATATTGAATTTTGCGACAATCTCAATGGATTTGACACCAAAAGTACAGGTAATAAAAGGAAAAATAGATTGGATTTCTTTAAAATTTAGTCTGTTTTTCAGAGAAAGAGAAATATCATATGATATCCCTTATATGTGGAATCTTTAAAAATGATAAGATGAACTTTATTTCCAAAGCAGAAATAGACTCACAGACATAGAAAACAAACTTACGGTTACCAAAGGGGAAAGAGTGGGAGGGATACATTAGGAGTTGGCAGTGACAACCTAGAGGGGTGGGATGTGGTGGGAGGTGGAGGGAGGTTCAAGAGGGAGGGGACGTAAGTATACCTACGGCTGATTCATGCTGACATATGGCAGAAACAAACTCAATATTATAAAGCAATTATCCCTCAATTAAAAATAAATAAATTTTAAACACTGACTGATATCTTGATTTAGCTCTAACATTAATCTACAACAATGGTTACAATAAAATGAGATTCCAAAAGAAAATTAGAAGTTGGGATTAAAATATACACACAGCTATATGTAAAATAGATAACAATAGGGACCTAACATATAGCACAGGAAACTACTCAATATCTTGTAATAACCTATAATAGAAAAGAATCTTAAAAAGAATATCTATGTGTATCTATATCTATATATATAAAAGAAAGAGTAAATCAACTACATTTCAATACAAATTTTGAATTAAAAAATGTTTAAGAATATAGAGCTAAAAAAAAGAGGATATGAAAAGATGCATTACTCAGATATGAAGATTTCTGGGGAGAGCCTAAAACTTCCCAAGCAGGCCCAAAAGTGGCTTAAGGGAGCAAGGAAAGGAGATTGGCTCGGGTCATTGGAGGATGGGGCTGGGGTAAATGTTCCAAAGCACAGACCCAGGCTTGCAGGATTTGAACTTCCTGATGACGCAAAGGCAGGCAGCACTCAGGCTTTCTGATGAGCTTGGCATATCGAAGACAGGAAGGAAGAGGGAACTGGTGGAGTTTGAAAGGTGTCAACAGTCAAATATCAAAAACAGAGCCAGACACGGTTATAATCTGTGTTATGGAATAAATGCTTGTGTCCTCTCAAAATTTACACACTAAAGCCCTAAGCCTCAATGTATTTGGAGGTGGGAGCTTCAGGAGGTAATTCCGTTTGGATGACTTCATGAAGGTGGTGTCCCCGTGATGGGATTAGTGCCTTTATAAGGAGAGCAAGAGACACAGAGCACCCATTCTCCACCAGGTGAGGGCACAGAGAGGTGACCATCTGCAAGCCAGGAAGGAAATCCTCACTGGAAACAAAAGCTTGATCTTGGACTCCCAGCCTTCAGAACTGTGAGAAATAAATATCTGCTGTCTAGGCCCCATGGGCCTAGTCTGTGGTATTTTGTGATGGCAGCATGAACTGACTGAGACACTCTGTAAGTCTGATGCTATTGTATTTTTTCTCAAGTCTATTGGTCTCATGTTTTCCACCTAGTCACATGTAATTTTCATTTTTACTTATTTGTTTTTTGGCTACATGGCTTGTGGGATCTTAGTTCCCCAACCAGGGGTTGAACCCATGCCCCCTTGCAGTAAAAGCACAGAGTCCTAAACACTAGACCACCAGGAAAGTCCGTGTCTTATAATTTTTAAACTGACTTTGAGATATGGTATATAAAAAATCATAGAATTTAAAGACATTATTCTTCCTCAGAAAGTATTCCCTCCTCCGTTAGGCAGATAAGGTGAGGGGAGCATCACCTCAGTCTGACCAGAAATTGAGTTGGGTTGGACAGGGTTCCAGTGCTGGTCAGTGCGCCTCTGGCCTTGGACGTCCCCAGAGTGAGACGTGTCCTGCTTTTCTTGCCACTCCTCCTTCTAGAAGCTGCCTTCTCAGGCATGATCTCCCTACATTTTTGACTCTAAGACTGGCCAGTCTTTGTCTCCTTGACCTCAGAAGTTCTGCTTCTCTGAGATTTTCAGCGTAGCTCTTTCACCCCCACCTTCACATGCAAGCAAAATATCCGGCAAATGTCTTGAGGAGGAAAATGATCATGTTTCCTCTTTATTTAAGTAAAGTTGTGTTGATTCCTGCTGTACAGCACGGTGATCTACTTACACACATACATACATCCTTTTCTATATTCTTTTCCTTTATAGCTTATCTTAGGATATTGAATATAGCTCCCTGTGCTATACAGTAGGTCCTTGTTGCTTTTTCATTCCCTGTATAACAGTTTACATCTGCTAATCAAAAACGCCCAGTCCATCTCTCCTCCAATCCCCAATCTCTTGGCAACCACAAGTCTGTTTTCTATGTCTGAGGGTCTATTTCTGTTCTGTAGATAGGTTCATTGTATTATATTTTAGATTCCACATATAAGTAATATCACGAGGTATTTTTCTCTGACTTACTTCATTTAGTATGATAATCTCTATGTCTATCCATGTCCCTGCAAATGGCTCTATCTGTTCTTTTTTATGGCTAAGTAGTATTCCTTTGTGTATATGTACCACATCTTCTTTATGCATTCATCTGTTGACGAACATTTAGGTTGCTTCCTGGCTATTGTGAATAGTGCTGCTCTGACATGTTCTTGATGGCATTTTCCTCTAGTTGTGTCTGGCTTCCCAAGGACTGAAAAACAGTGTCTTGATGCCGAGCATCCTACACTACCTACCACACAGTGTCCCACTGGGAAACCATCAATCACTGCTGTTCTCTGGGCATTCAGACTCATCCATGTGGCTGTCCCAAGTCCTGCCAGATTCTCCTCACACTAGTACACCTCTCTGCCCAAAACTCAGGCTGAACACTGACTCAGCGATGGCTTCATGGAAGAAAAGGACTAGGAATCCCAACTCACCTAGAAAGAAGTTTTCCATTTCTGGAATTTTAGTTTCATCCTGACTTCTTATCTTCCACAGAGTTTCAATGTCCATAAAATATGATTTCTGTAATTTATCCAGTTTTTCCCAGTTGGTGCAGCATGAGAAAATGTTGGCTGCTGCCTACCACATTCTACCCCCAACATATTAGAACCTCTCTGGCCGTTCCATTTTTACTGCTGCCTATCATGGGATTATCCCCCTTATGTAGGGGGTAGACAAATGTGAAAATATGGTCAAGACAATAGTGGTGTAGGTTATACCTAGTTGAACAACTCCAATGGAATTTCCAAATATTTTTCTTTCTCACTCATACTAGGAAATTAATGCCTTCCTCCCATAAAAGATTTGAATTGTAAGACTCTCAAGGGTCAAGTAATGTTTAACCCAGCAAAATAACTGTCAGTGGCAGTGATTCATTCATCTGCAGTGAGTTGAAGAATAAAAGAAAGTTTGGGCATGCGATCTTGTCATCCTTAAATCTTCCTTGCTTGGCAACTGCTGCTGCTGCTGCTGCGTCACTTCAGTCATGTTTGACTCTGTGCGACCCCATAGACGGCAGCCCACCAGGCTCCCCCGTCCCTGGGATTCTCCAGGCAAGAACACTGGAGTGGGTTGCCATTTCCTTCTCCAATGCAGGAAAGTGAAAAGTGAAAGGGAAGTCACTCAGTCGTGTCCGACTCTTAGCGACCCCATGGACTGCAGCCCACCAGGTTCCTCCATCCATGGGATTTTCCAGGCAAGAGTACTGGAGTGGGGTGCCATTGTTACTCCTCGGGCTGGCTTAGGAACTGAAGAAACAGTAGAATAACTGAAAGAGAGTGAGTTTGGAGTCAGGCAGACTTGCTTTTAAACCCCTGTGTTACCTTAAGAAAATGACTTAACCTCTCTTAAGTTCTTGTTTCTTCCTCCATAAATTAAGACAAGCAATACCCACCTCCTAGGGTTGTTGTAAGAATTGTGTAAGGTCTGGAGCACCCCTCCACACACAGGGAACATCTACACATTGTCCTCATCAGTCCTCAGCTTGTCCTCTCTTGTCCTCAGCTTACTCTTCTACAAAATTAAGATGTGCCAACCATACAGTCATATTCAACTCTTTGGAACCCATGGACTATAGCCTGCCAGGCTCCTCTGTCCATGGAATTCTCCAGGAAGAATACTGGAGTGGATAGCCATTCCCTTCTCCAGGAGATCTTCCTGACCCAGGGATTGAATCCAGGTCTCCCGCATTGCCAGCAGATTCTTTACCATCTGTGACATCTAGTCTTTCAAGGTAAAGTGTTAGTTGCTCAGTCATTGGGCTTCCCTGGTAGCTCAGTTGGTAAAGAATTTGCCTGCAATATGAATTCCCAGGGAGACCAGGGTTCAATCCTTGGGTTGGGAAGATTCCCTGGAGGAGGGCATGGCAACCTGCTCCAGTATTCTTGCCTGGAGAATCCCCATGAACAGAGGAGCCTAGTGGGCTACAGTCCGTGGAGTCGCCAAGAGTCGGACATGACTGAGTGACTAAGAACACTCGCACACAACCATACAGAGTTGTTTTGATTCTCTGGTTCAGGGAGACCATGTAGGTAAAGGGATTTGCAAATTGAAAATACTGTGCACAAAGACTTGGTCTCTTTTTTTTTCCCTTTGGCTGCATCACAAAGCATGTGGGATCTTAGCTCCCCAACCAGGGACTGAAACCTTACCCCCTGCAGTAGAAGCACAGTCTTAACCACTGGACTGCCAGGGAAGCCCAAGACTTGGTGCTCTAAGTGGCTGAGGTACCAAGTGACTTATCTCACAGTAAAGTCCAAAGGCTGCTCTGGTTTTATTTTTGTTTCTAAAGGTTCTTCATTGTTAGTGTCATCCTCAGGGCCCCCATCTTCATAGAGCAGCCAAGTGCCATCTCCCATAGGAAGCCTCCCTTCAGGTGATCCAGCCAGTACCTAGTGTGCAGATACTTCAGAGCCTGGTGGGCTATTGTTACCCATCTAATCCCTGGGATACTCTCATCCACACCCATTAGGTTACCATGGTGGTGCAGAACTTGGAATCACACAAAATATCAATCAAATCAAATCCCACCTCTGCAACTTAGTAGCCATGTGACTTTGGGCAAGTCCCTTAAGCTTCCTGTCATCACTTTCCTCATCTAGAAAGCAAGGATATAACAATAAGGGGGCACCTCTATGATACTGTAGGTTCCATTCAAGACCATTGAGATAAAGCAGATATCACAATAAAGTGAGTCACATGAATTTTTTTGGATTCCCCAATGCATATAAAAATTTTATTTACACTATACTGTAGCCTATTAAGTGTGCAATAGAATTGTCTTTAAAAAATGTACATATCCTAATTTAAAAATACTTTCCTGCTTTAAAAAAAAAAAAAAAAAGCCCACTAACCATCATCTAGAGCTTCCCTAATGGCACAGATTGTAAAGAATCTGCCTGCAATGTAGGAGACCCAGTTTCAATCCCTGGTTCAGGAAAAACCCCTGCAGAAGGGAACGGCCACCCATTCCAGTATTCTTGCCGGGAGAATTTCATGAACAGAGGAACCTAGAGGGCTACAGTCCATGGAGTCTCAAAGAGTGAGACACGACTGAGCGACTAACACACACAACCATCATCTGAGGCTTCAACGAGCTACAATAGTGACATCAAACTTTGCTGGTCACCAATCACCATAACAAATAGAATCAAGAAAAAGGTTGAAATATTCTGAAATTACTAAATGTGACACAAGGCCGGCACATGTTGTTGGAAAAATGGCGCTGATAGACTTGCTCAAGGGTACGGTGGCCAGAAACCTTCAATTTGTAAAAAGTGCAGTATCCGTGCAATACAACAAAAGGAGGGCTGGCTGCATCTACTTCTCAGGACTGTTGTAAGCAACGGATGAAAGAACAGGAAGCCTGGTGCACAGGGCAGACACCTGCAAACGGCAACTGTCCCTTTCCCTGGGTCCCTGACCCTTCCTGCGCCCACGTGCCTGGCTCGGCGCTGGGTCAGCGTCTACACTCACTCTCCGCAGCCCAATCTCCTTGTGGCCCAGCATCTCAAAGGACGGCACCCTCTCGGCTTTCCCATCTCCCTGGCAACGAGGGAGCGGCTTTCAGGGGGCTGGGCCAAGGGCCAGTGAGAGCCAATGAAAGCGCGGGGAGGCCACAAGAAGCCAATGGGTTTGAGGTGGGGCGGGGTCGGCCTCTCTGGATGCCCAGCGCGGGGCTCCCAGCTGCGCTGTCCAGGCGGGTGCGGGCAGGGCACAGGGCCAGCCACCGACTTCCACCCTCTTCCCAGCTTGGGAGAGCACGAATAAATTAGCTATTCTTAGTAAGGCCTGAAAGGGAGCCTATTCTGTCTAACAAGGAAGACAAAGTTTTGTCAGTATGTATTTCTCCAACTCAAATAGTACAGTGATGTGGGCTAACAAGGAAGACAAAGTTTTATCAGTATCTATTTCTCAAACCCCGGTTCTTCATTGATGGGGCCTGAGCAGGCCCAGGGTGCTGGGTGCCCAAAGGGGCCTCCTGGGCAAAACTCAAGTGGTTTATGCTCTGCTGGGCTTTGGCAAGAAGAAAAGACCATCTGTGGGAATGGGGCATCTCCTGGGGTGCTGGCAAACAGGAGGCTTCAGTCCTCCCCCAGCTTGGTCCCCGGGGCCTTCGCCCGACGGCACTTCTGGACCAGTCTAAAGTGGGCGGGGCTTCCATTGGCCCCTGCAGACCTCACAGCAGACCTCAGCCTCAGCCTGAACCCTGCTAGGGCCCAGTTGCTTCTGTGTCCTCCTCCCCCATAACCCCTGCTCCTGGATTCCTCTGCTCCTCACACATGAGCCCTTCCCTATGTTATTTGCAAGATCTTCAGTGGCTGCTGTTTCTCTTCTTTCCAGCCTTAGCTTCCCTGACCACACACCTGCAAGAGATCCCTCCTGCTCATCACTCTCCAGCACATCACCTGGGTCTCCTTTCCAGGAATTATCACAGTATGGAATCATTAATTCATCTGTTTGCTGTCTACTCCCCAGCTAGAGTGACAGCAGTTCCACCAGGCCAGGGACTGGCTGTCTTGTTCACTGTGTATCCCAGGACACAGAGGAGACACTAAAATACATGATGAATGAGTGAATGAATGAATTCAAAATATAATATTGAAGGGCCTCCTGGAACCATTCTTGTTGTTGACAGATGAGCCTGACTGACAGCCTTTTTTCCACATTCACTTGAACAGAGACTTATCACTGGTGATGGAGCTATGTGGAGTCCTGTATTAAGGAACACTATGGTCCAAACCCATCTGTATGACTCTCTCAGAACTAAAAGGAAGGAGAGGTCCTGCCAATATCTCAGACTTTGGGAATTTTCTATAACTGTGGTGGACAAGCTGCCCAGAACTCCCTGAATATCTTCTGATATTTTATTAACTGTAGAGAGTCTACACTTGTCAAAATAATAATAAAACTGACTGCTATATACTGAGTGCCTGCTATGTTCCTGTACCAGACATTTCCCTGTCTCAGCTCAGGATATCATAATGAAATGCCACAGACTAAGTGGCTTAAATAAGAGGCATCTTCTTCTCACAGTTTAAGAGACTTGGAAGTCCAAGATCAAGGCGTTAGCAGGTTCAGTTCTTGGTAAGGGCCCACTTCTTGGCTGACAGGTGGCCACCTCTTTGCTATGTCCTCACATGGCAGAGAAAGAGCTCTGTTCTCTCCTTTTCTTATAAGGTCACTAATTCTGTTGTGGGGTCCCCACCCTCATGATCTCACAGAAACCTAATTATCTACCAAAGGTCCCACCTTCTAATACCATAACATTGGAGTTTAAAGTTTCAGTATAAACATTCAACAAGCACAAACATGCAGTCCATAATATTCCCTACAAAGACTACAGTTTCTGTAGAAATAGCACAATGTAAGTGATTAATCTCCTTTAGTAAGTCTCAGTACATGAGGTGATGGAACTCAGAGTCACATGGTAAAACTAAAGGTTGGTGGCCTCCCCCTACAGTGAGCTGCCCCCTCAAACCTGCTAGCTCACCCCCAAAGCTAGCAGGAGATCACACAACAGACCTTGGGCTCTGATCTGGCTGGTTAATTGATCATGGGATTTGTGGCTGAAAAAAAAATTCTCATAAAAACAACATCCATCCTGGATTGGATGGGACCTTTTACCCCAATCATCCCATTTTGGACTTTCTCATTTATTCCTTCATCCCACAAGGGTCTGTTGAGAATTTCCTCTGTATCTGGGGATACACAGTGAACAAGACAGCAGAAAGTCTCTGGCTCCACAGGTGTATTTCTGAAGTTTGGGGCAAGTGTGTTAGAAGGATCATGCAAGCAGGACCCATATCCCAAGGCCTAACAGGAACCCGGGGTTTGCTGCTTCTTTGCCCCTAGCATCCTCTGCCCCGGTGTCCACCTTCCCTCCAGCAGCCACCACCTCCCACACCTCCCCTTCGTTTCTTTATTTGTTTTACCACATCGGAGGGGTTTTTAATGGGAGAAAGGGCCCAGGAATGGGGTTGTTTGAGGACAAGGAAATGAGCCACTTGCTGTGATGAATGTTCTTGAAAAGCAATTTATTTTTTCACGGGTAGCTCGCCGGGCTCAGGAACAAAAGTGCTTTGGCTGCCTATCAAATATTAACAGAGGCGAACTGTTTTCTCGGCGGTTCTCTTTTCCCGCACACGCTCACTTGCGCCTCTCACTAGGCATGACAGAAGTGACATCGAGTTCAAGGGCTCCCTGGGGTCCCCTCCCAAGATAAAGTGGCGGCTGCTTTCATGGGCCATGGGACCCTCTCCCTCCTGCCTACCCTCTCCACTCTCCATGCATTTGCTTCCAAAAGACGACTACACTGCGAAGACATTCAGTGGAGTGGGTCCCCAGGAAACCAGAGTTCAAGTGGAAACATTGGACATGCTGCCCTCAGTTAAGCAAGAGAGGAGACAGCCCTTCCTTCTTTGCCTCTGGACTCTAATAACCGCATTCCCCACCGAAGCAGCCATCTTAACATCTTCCTGGTGTTTTCGGTTCCCCTCCCTCATCAGGAGCAGAATCACTTCCCCCCAAGGATGGGCTCCCAGGCTTTGGAGTACGTCTGCAGAGAAGACCTCTCAGGTGACTGACACTCCTAACAACTCACTGGGACCCTGCTTTTGCCAAATGATGGTTGTGCCTGGCTGTCTGAGTAAAGCCTCTCCATCCCCGGAGCTAAAGCAACACAGGGCCCTCCCAGGACCAAGGAAAAGTGACAGTGTCTGAAACTTACCATTATGAGAGCCTGAGTTTTAGCAATAATTCCAGGAAGCCAGAAGTCTTCTGCTAGCCTGCATCTTTTGAGGAGGACCAGACCAAACCCTGCCTCTCACTCCTGCTCCCCTTTGGGCTGACTCCCACTTTTCCATTTGCTGAAGGAAGTTTCTGAAACTGTCAGAAACAAGAGGCTGTGGAGGGGAACCCTCCACCTGGACAGAGGGCAGACTTCCCCATCTAATCATATTGCCCACATGTCCAGAAAAGTGACCTTCCTTCCCCAGCAGACGGTTGGGGTCAGGGACTTGGTTTCGTTTTCCTGAAGAGGGGAGTGAAGTCTCTCAACTCAGTGACTATGGAATAGAAGCCTTTATCTTCTCTTAAAAGAACTTGAGACAAGGAGCAGAGGGTGGGCTCCCTTTTGCCCAGTCTGCCAGCCCCAATTCTGGAGATGGACAGATCTCTGGACTGAGGCCTCCAAATCCAGCTTCCAGCAGTGCTGCAGAGGCAGGGAGTGGAAGGGTCAGGCCCGGGCCCTCCTTCTTCCTCTTGAAACTGTTAGCCAGACTGCAAAGAGGGCCTCCAGTGAGCTTGGCCCTGGTATCACCCACTTTCAGAGTCCCCTCCCCTTTAGTGTGGGCTACCCTTGGGGCTAGCTTTTGTCTAGCAGAATGTGATGGCAGTGATGCTTGAACTTCTGAGGCTAAGTCCTAAAAAGCCTTGAAGCTTCTGCCAGGGTCTCCTGGGTGATGCATCTGGAGGTAGCCAGGCCCCATGTAAGAAGTCTGACTCACTCGAGACCACCAGGCTTGGAGGAAGTCTACATAGAGAGGCAACGGGGGCAGACAGCTACCTGGCTGGTCCCCAGCTCTCCCAGCCTTCCCAGCTGGAGTGACGGACATAATAGTGGCACAGTCCTGTATGATGATCCATCACTGTAGCCTCGGAACTCCAGCTCCGGCCACCACCTCAGGACAACTGCAAGAGAGGCCCCCAAGTGAAAACCACCCAGCTGAGCCCAGTCAGCTGATGAAAGAAAATCAGAACTCACTGTTGTAAGCCACTACATTTGGGAGTGTTTTGAAATGCAGCACAGAAACCCAGGACAGAGATCCTGGCCCTGAGAAGCAAGAGCTTTGCAAGGAATTTCCCAGGCTAGTGGACAATGGTTTCAATCAGTAGCTTTGAACGCAACCAGTTAAGGAATCTTTTGTCTATGGGAAATCATAATTGGAACTCTGATATGTAAAAGAGACAAAAGTATGGTAGTAGCTCTCTTCTTTAAAAAGTGGGAAGGGCAACCTCTCCTTTTCCCCACCTGACCCTGGGCAATGAATGAGACTCCACCTGCCCTCCCAGCCCTCTCTCTCTCTCTCTTTTGCTCTTTTTTCCAAGCAAAGAAAAACATCACAGCAACTTTTCTTCAGCCACGTTCCCTGGTCCAGAGGAAATCGTGGCACCACCCTGAATCCTGGCAACAGCCTTCTGTACCTTTGAAAGTGACATACTCAGGATCTTCTCTTTTCAGCCCCCATGTCCTCTGGCAACACCCTGCCTTCCTTCACCAAAGGACACCAGCAGTCCAACCAGTACCCCTCGAGATGCTAGAACACATTTTCTGCCGTGAGATGTTGTTATCAGACTCTGCTTCCAGCTAACCTTTTAGACAGAGAAGAGGCAAACAGATATAATCCTTGTTGTGTCAATGGGGAAAGTGTTAGTAAGTAAGTGTTAGTCGCTCAGTCGTGCCCGACTCTTGCGACCCCATGGACTGCAGCCCACCAGGCTCCTGTGTCAATGGGGAAACTGAGGCCAAAGATGGTCAAGCTCTAAGTTGAGCAGGAGATTCCTCCGGCCTCAGTTCCAGTCTCTCTACTAACCCTGATCCCTGCAAGCATGAAGGCTGTGGCCCTAGGCCTGAGAGCAGCGCACACCTTGCTCTTCCAAAACCAAGCCAAGCTGAACCTCACGGAGCAGAGGGACCCAGCCTGCCCTCCTCCCGACCTGGCTTGTTCTACTTGATGCTGAAGACTCAGCTCCCTGCCTAGAGGCGATGGCCACGCCCCCACACACTTGGCCACGCCCCCGCACAGACATGGTGTGTCCCTCATCGATCTTGTTCCCTTTTCATCCTTATCGCCAAATCCCTCCTAACTCTGTTTTTCTCATCGTGCTGACTTCTCCTTGGGGAGAGCGAGCACTTGCATAACAAGCACTTGACTCGTCTCCAAAGCCAAGGTTTGTTCCAATGAGTTTGACTTTCAACCTCCCCACGTCTCCTTGAGAAGATGAACCGCGCTTTTGTACCACAGGACATGCCAGGAATAGCTCCCCCGCAGTGCTCGCGGGAGGGGCAGGGATCGTGAGGAAGAGGCTGCAGCTCAGCTAGACATCTAAAAGGTACCATTAAGATGATGGACGCCTTTTTCCATGGTGCCTTGGGCAAGCCGTTGCGCTTTATTACTCATCTCTTCCGCAGGGAGGTCACGGCATGTCCTGTGCTCTCTGGCCTGGATGCACGCTCTGGGGACCACACTCACATCCTGGGGAGGAGAGGATGCGGGAGCAGGGCCTCAGGATATGCTATCTCTGCATCCTTACCTGGACGCAGGGCTTGGGCAGAACAGACCACACTCCTGTGGTGATGTCACAGACACGACCTCTCCCTCACCACAGTCACCACCCCCTGCAAATCAGCAGATTTTCCCAACAGTCTGCAACTTCTCATCACGGGAAAAATCCCACAGGCAAAACCAGATTTCTGACCAACTTAGAAACATCTGAACACACTCCACTAACAACCGTAGTGATAGTCACCAATTACCTAGCCATTACAGTGACCAAAGGTTGTCCTGGGCATTTGAGACTCCCTGCAAAGCAGGTTTGGCCATCTCACTTGTCCAGAGTCTAAGGGAAGTTCATAAAGTTGTTCCTTGTTACTTAACTGGCAGAGCTGGGATTTGAAATGACCCCTGGCTGGGTCTAAAGCACAATGTTCTTCCTATTGGAAGACACTGCCCATGTGACTCCAAGGGCAGGATCTAAGATAGAAATAAGGATGGACTCAAGGCCTGGGACAAACTGGGTTAGTCTGAGCCAAATAATGGGGATTGGTGGCCTCCCTGCCTCCCAGCCAGTATTCCCTGGCTAACCTCCACCAGGCAGATGTGTAGGCTGTAGAACCAGGCAGGTCCTTCAGGAGCATCCAATGGAAGAAAGGGATTCAGGAGCTGAAGACCCACTATGCAGTAGGGCCATCGCCACAGGAACCTGGTTCTCTCTAGAGAAAGCCCATGAGATGTGGGTTTCCTGACCCATTTCACAGATGGAGAAATAAGGCTTTACCAGAGTCAGAGGACCCATAAGACTTGCAGATATCAGGTCAATCGTGTTGAGTCCAAAGTGCGCCTTCCTACCACAACCTCAAGCTGCATCTGTGAGGAGAGAGCTTGACTTTTGACTCCAGAGGGTCAAACCACCTGGCTACCACCTTTTAACCACTGCTGGGTACCACTCTCAAAGGGCACTGAGCAAACGTGACTGCATCATTTCTGTCTCATCCCTGAATCACCTTCTGGCTCATATGGGATAACATCTGGGTGATTATTACCAAAAAGAACAGTTTTTGATTGCCTCAATGTCCAAATATGGTTTCCACTGCTGTGCTTAAAAAATTCTTTTCCCCTCCTTTGGTATGTTAAACCATCTCTCCTGAAATATCATAATGATCTTTGTTGACACCATCGACTAGCTTTTTAAGGTCTTTCTGTGTAAATACAGCAAAGATAAATTTCAGGCCAACTCCCATCTGAATCATTCCAAGCCTGGAATGCTGAAGGGTCTGGGTGAGTGAGCCTTGGCTGTACCTCGAGTCAGGAGGAGGAATACATTACCCTTGACCTTTCTCAGAGGAGCTGAATGGCTGAGCCTGTCCACTGGGAAAGTCTGATGGGAGAGTCTTTCCTCCTCCCCCACTCTCCCTCCCAGAGCCCGGAAACAGGGAGGCACAGGGCAAGGCTCACCCCTCGTCTGTGTTGACGCCTTCAGTTTGCAGCTCACGGCCACCCTTTGTCAGCCCTGCTCTCTGCCCTGGGATGCAGACCCATCTGGACTCCCTGGCCCTCTGCCTTCCTATTGGATTTGGTCCTGGGAAGCCCAACAGAAAATGGGAGGAGATTGAGGGTGGGATATTCATGCCTCTGAGGCTCCCTCCCAGCAGGTCCACCAGTCTAGCGATCCTTTCCGGGCAGATTTAGCTGCTCCCTCCTCCCCTTCCCCTGGCCCCTGAATGGTCAAGGGGACTAGCTTCAGGTTGCCGCCCTGGTCTTTGCACAGCAACCCTGATACTAGGAATAGGAGTCACCATTTACAGAAGCTTCTCTAGCCAGTCACTTTATCTACATGATTGTGCATAGTTCTAAGAGCAGCCCTTTGAGGAAGGCATCCCATGTGTCAGCTGAGGAAGCTAAAGTGGTGGCCGCTAAGCAGCTCGTTCAACGCACTCACTAGTAAATGGGGAAACAGGATTAGAGTCCCTGCTGAGTGGACCATCTCCCGTTGAAACCACAATGGTAGCTCCCTGGGGCCAGTATGGCAGGGAGCCATACTGCCATATCCCTCCACACCCCTATGGCAATCCTGATCCCAGCCCCAGTCTGACCCTCTTCCAAACCCTCCTACTTCAACCCTAGACTCCCGACCAACTGGGTCTTCCCCAAAGACTGGGTCACCCTTGCCCCCGTCAGTGCCAAAGCTGGGGCCCATCTCTTGGCTAAAATGCTTGCTGTCCAATTCAGAAGCAGCACATTTTGAATTCAAAGGGATATGAACCAAATGTCCTCAGCCCTGTCCCCGCTGTTTCTGGGTCTGTGTCTCATGTGACCATTTAGGTCTCCTCTTGGCACTAACCTCTCACCCCTTTCTCTTTCCCTCTTGTTTTTCCATTTCCCAAAAGTGTTCACAAGTTTCTGATAGATTAACAAAGAAAGAAATAGAACCTCCTGCTTTATAGACAATGAGTAAGAAATGTCATCAGTAGACATAATAGTCAACATAAACTACATAACACAATATTGAAATCAGCCCATGAGGGAAAAAGGCGTGTGTGCCTGTTCAGTCACTCAGTCGTGTCCGAATCTCTGCAACTCACGGACTGTAGCCCGCCAGGCTCTTCTGTCTATGGAATTCTCCAGACAAGAATACTGGAGTCGGTTGCCATGTCCTTCTCCAGGGGATCTTCTGGAGCCAGGAATCAAACCTACGTCTCCTGCATTGCAGGCAGATTCTTTACCCACTGAGCTACTGGTAAGCCTTGAGGGAAAATGAACAATTGGCCAAAAACTAAAGAAAGAATTAAATCTTCTTCATGAAGCCTAGATTTGCACAATGCATTCAAAAGAAACTGGACTTGGTAGAAACAATGGCTAAAAGCACACATATGTGCACGTGCACACACATGGGCACTCACAACAGCAGAAGGCAAATTATGAAGGGACAAAAAATTTGTTGTAAAATTTTGTTATAAAATTTAAACTTGTTGAAAGACGTGAAAGTGAAAGTCGCTCAGTCGTGTCTGACTCTTTGCCACCCCATGGACTATACAGTCCATGGAATTCTCTAGGCCAGAATACTGGAGTGAGTAGCTATTCCCTTCTCCAAGGGATTAAACCCAGATCTCCCACATTGCAGGCGGATTCTTTACCAGCTGAGCCACCAGGGAAGCCCAAGAATACTGAGGTGGGTAGCCTATCCCTTCTGCAGCGGATCTTCCCGACCCAGGAATTGAACGAGGGTCTCCTGCATTGCAGGCAGATTCTTTATCAACTGAGCTATCAGTGTTGGATGAATATAATTTCAATAAAGTAGCAAAGAAACAATAACAGAAATTATAATTAGACTGTATGAAAACCTAGAATTGAAATGTCATGTATTTGTTCTGAAAACTAGTTTCACAATGAGATTTTATCACTGTTAATGTAATTCTATTAAAACATAAATATTCCAAAGGTTTTAGAATCCAAATAGCCTCAGTCTTTAAGAGGTGGAGCCAAAATGCAAGAGCCAGAGACATGGATGGACCTAGAGAGTGTCACACAGGGTGAAGCAAGTCAGAAATAAATATTGCATGTTAATGCATATATGTGGAATCTAGAAAAATGGTAGAGATAATCTTATTTGCAAAACAGAAATAGAGACACAGGTGTAAAGAACAAACGTGTGGATACCAAGGTGGGAAGAAGAGGTGGGATGAACTGGGAGATTGGAATTGACATATACACACTATTGATGTATGTTTGTGCGTTAGTCGCTCAGTCGTGCCCGAGTCTTTGCAACCCCATGGTTTGTAGCTTACCAGGCTTCTCTGTCCATCAGATTCTCAGGCAAGAATACAGGAGTGGGTTGCCATTCCCTTCTCCAGGGGATCTTCCCAACCCAAGGATGGAACCCAGGTCTCCCACATTGTGGGCAGATTCTTTACCATCTGAGCAACCAGGGAAGCCCATACACTACTGATACTATGTATAAAATAGATAACCACTGAGAAGCTACTGTATAGCACAGGGAACTCTACTCAATGCTCTGTAGTGAACTAAATGGGAAGGAAATCCAGAAAAGAGGGAATATATATATATATATAGCTGATTCACTTTGCTGTGCGGTAAAAACTAACACAACATTGTAAAGCAGCCATACTCCAATAAATTTTTTTTAATGCCAGAGTCAAAATTGAGGATTTCAGCTTACTATCTCATTCCCAGTAAGCCCACCAGCACCCTGCCCTGCCATACCTTCAGACCCGAACTTGCATCTCAGCCCATGTTCTCCATCTAGGCCCCACCCCAGGGTCTGACCTCCAGTCTCACTTCCCCTTCAAAGCCTCCTCTCACTCTCTTCCTCCTGATACGAGTTTCTCATGCCTGACTGGTCCTCCTCCCTCTGATTATGAGTGGAGTGCTCTCTCAGGGTCTCCCTGCCCACCTGCCCAGGCCCAGACAAGCCCCAGAGACCCCTAAGTGATGTTAGCCCAGGAAACCTGGTTTCCCCCGACAGCACTGCAGCCTACCATTCATAATGTCCCTCCTTAGAAGCCTCCTGGACCTCACATGAACAAGATTCACAGATTCCCATCCTGAGCACTAGGAGCCGGGCAGACTCACTGAGAATATCAACCACAACAGAGCTAAGTGTCTCAGGTCCCTGCCAAATGTTGGATAATCTGAAGTATATCCCGTGTGTTATTTCCAAACCTGCTAGCAATCCTGCAGAGCAGGTATTAACCCCTTCTTTTAGAGGGATAATGGGCTCAGAAAGATTGAACAACTTGGCCAAGGTCACCCCATTTTTAAAAGGTGGAGGTGTAATTGGAACCCATACCTCACTGGACTCTGAAGTCCACCATGGTCTCTACTCTGGGAGTGTTCTCCACCCTGCTGAAAACAACCAGTGAAGTAGAGAGATGGAAAATAAACATCTGTAAGAAGGCTTAGATAGCTGCCAAGCAGTGAGGAACTGGGGTGCAGAGACTGTGAGCAGAGGGGAGCCCAGAGCAGTGACCCCAGCATGGGGCCACTTTCCTCTAGAGGATCCTAAGTGAGAACACAAATGAAAGCCTGAACCACAATTCCTAGAGATCTAGGACAACCTTTGAAATTTAGGGCCTACTAAGCATGTCCTGGTAAACATCCCAGACTTTCAGTTGAGACCCAAAAGCTACACTCTATGAGTAAGAGTGAACCGCTCATACTGTATCTGAAGCCTAAGATTGGACTGGATTAAAGTGATCTGGGATGATGGAGCCCCTAGCCTCAAAGGCAGCCATAAGCAAACATAAATCTTTTCTTTTTTTTCTAATTAGACTTTACTTTTCTTTTAATTTTATTTTTAAACTTAAAAACTGTAACATCATCCAAGATGAAAAAGCTCTAGAAATCTGCCATACCTATAATTAACAATAATGTATCATACACTTAAAAATTTGTTTAAAGCATATATCTGATGTTAAGTGTTCTTACCACTAATGTATTTTTTAAAAATTGTAACATCATCCAAACTCTCAAATGAACACTGTTTAAAATACAATGTTTGGCATGCAATCAAAAATAAGGAGATACTTGAAAAGGATAGATGACATGACCAAGATCTTGGAGAAAAAAATATACGATAGAAATCGCAGGCCCAAGGAGTTCCACGTATTGGAGTTACCAGGCACAGACTTGAAATTCTTGCTTAATACACTCAAGGAAATGAAAGATAAGTTTAAAATTTCAGCAGAAAACATAAGCTATAAAAAATTCAAATTCTGCAACTGAAACAAAAAAGGACATTGAGAACACAGTGGATACATTTAAGAGCTAATTAGGCCTGGCTGCAGAGAAGATTAATGACCTGGAAAGTACAACCAAAGAAAATATCCAGAGGAAAGCTCAAGGAAACAAAAGGACAGGACAAATCAAAAAACACCTAGGAGACATCTAAGATACAGCGATGATTCCAGACCCATCACTGAAATTCAAACAGCAGAGAAGCGGAAAATGGAGGAGATCCTTCTGAAAAGAGAAGAGCTGAGAATTTCCCTATATGTGAACTCTTCCCATTTAATCCATCCTAAATAATTCAAGTTTCTGGATTCTTTTGTTTTTACTTTCCCTATTCTATTTCCCATCATCGATTGTTCCTAACTGTTACTTTTTGAGATGAATTATGGTTCAGATATTGGCCACATGCAGCATTAGTGAATTAGGAGGCAACATTTTTTGGGAACTCTGAAAAACAATGATCTTTCCTCCACTGGACAGTAGAATGTGAGATCTGGAACTGCTGCAAATAGTTTGTGAGCATAAAAGAGTAGTCTTGGGAGGAAGATGATACCACAGACATAGAGAAAGTGGGTTATGCCCTCATTAGATGACTTAGTTAAGGCATGCCCAAAACCAACAACGTGCACACACACACACCACACATGTCTGTCTGATTATTTGGGTAATAAATTCCTTTTAAGCTGGTTTGTATCAGTTTGTGGACACTTACAACCAAAGCTACAAAAATGATATAAAATGTTGGAAGTAAAACTACTCTCCAGAAAATCTGAAATGAAATCTATCTTGAAGTGTATCAAGAGTCTCTTGCAACCACTCCGATATTTAGTATTGCCATTTTGAATTCTGTTTGTGACAGGCAAAACAATAATATTTTCTCTTTAGCTCAGACTTTCCTAGCTCTAATTTTTAGTGAAGTGGATTTTGTTGATAAACATTTGAATGTCCTCAGTTGTGTATTGTCATTTTGTGGCTGTGACTTCCTTAGACCTTAGATTTCCATCTTTTCCCCTTGCTTCCACTGTTCGATTTACCAGCTGAAAGCCAAACACTGTGGGGCGTGGGGCAGGAGCCCCGGAATCAAATGGACAGGCCTACGTCCTGGAGAGACTGAGCCTCTAGTAATGACGGACAAACAAGGGTGCAAACATCTGGACCAAAAGGCTGATGACAGCCCTGTAGAGGGAGATACAGGTTACGCTTATTAGGACTTCTACACTTTATTCCAAACAACTTTATTTGGAATAACTTCCGTTACTTAATCTTAAGATTTCTTTGTATCTGCTTTTCTTTTGCTTATTTTATTCCTCTCTTTCTCTGTCTTCATTATATTGATTGGATTTTCATTGTTTCTTTATGTTCACCCAAGTTTAAAAGTTATACATTCTATTTCTATTCTTCTACATTTACCATGTTTTACATGCACCTTTTACATTTATCATCTTTTACATGCATCATCAACTCAGTGGACATGAGTTTGAGCAAACTCCAGGAGACAGTGAAGGACAGGGAAGCCTGGCATGCTGCAGTCCATGGGGTCACAAAGAGTCAGACCTGACTGAGCAACTGAACTGAACTGGATGCTAATCCACTGCATTTTTTTAATTGGAGTATAATGCTTTGCAATGTTGTGTTAGTTTCTGCTATACAACAGTATAAATCAGCTATATGTATAATATATCCCCTCCCTCTTGAGCCTCCCTCCTGCCCCCGCCCCTATGCCACCCTTGTAAGTCATCACCAAGCTGAGCTCCTGTGCTTTACAGCAGCTTCCCTTTGGCTATCTAATTTACACATGATAGTGTGTATATGTGAGTGCTATTCTCTCAATTCGTCCCACTCTCTCCTTCCTCCACTGTGTCCACAAGTCCATTCTCTGTACCTGCATCTCTATTCCTGCCCTGCAAATACATTCTTCAGTACCATTTTTCTAGATTCCACATATATTCATTAATATATGAAATTTGTTTTTCTCTTTCTGACTTACTTCACTCTGTATGACAGACTCTAGTTTCATCCACATCACCACAAATGACCCCATTCCATTTCCTTTTATGGCTGAGTAATATTCCATTGTGTATATGTACCATATTTTCTTTATCCATTCATCTGTTGATGGTCATCTAGGTTGCTTCTAGGTCCTGGCTATTGTAAATAGTGCTGCAATAAACATTGGGGTACATGTGTCTCTTTGAATTATGGTTTCCTCAGGGTATATGCCCAGTAGTGGGATATCTGGGTCAAATGCTAGTTTTATTTTTAGTTTTTAAAGGAACTTCAATACTGTTCTCCATAGTGGTTATAATAATTTACATTCCCACCGACAGGGTAGGAAGATTCCTTTTCTCCACATCTTTGGGATTTATTATTGCCTGTAGGTGTTTTTATGATGGCCATTCTAACAGGTGTGAGGAGATATCTCATTATAGTTTTGATTTGTATTTCTCTGATAATGATCGATGTTAAGCATCTTTTCAAGTGTTGGCCATCTATATGTCTTCTTTGGAGAAATGTCTGCTCAATAACACACTATATATTAAGACCCATACCTAAGGCTTAATCAGCATCTTTATTCTTCAGTCAACTATTACATGGAGTTTACAATTATTTAACTTCAATCACCCTGGAGGAGGACATGGCAACCCACTTTAGTATTCTTGCCTGGAAAATCCCACGGACAGAGGAGCCTGGTGGGCTACGGTCTATAGGGTCGCAAAGAGTTGGATGTGACTGAAGCGACTTATCACACACACACAAGTTCAATCAGCCAATGAAGACTTATCATGTTATTGCTATATACTGATTCACTTCCGCTTCATTTTTAAGCCCTCTCTACAGATTAATTCTTTTTAACAATAAATGCTTATTTGGACTTACCAACATGCTTAGTAATTTCTTTGCTTAGTTTGCTACTTTCATATACCCCTTCTTCTGGACTCACTTTTCTTGTTACTGAGAAGATACTTTATTAAATATTAGCTGGGAGGCTGTGAGTAGTAAACATTCGGGTTTTGCTGAAAACTGTCTTATTTCATCGTCTTTCATGAATGACTGTTCACCTGGACATCAGTGATCAAATGGATAGCTCATCTTTCCCCAGTTACGTGGTGACTTTGCCCCGTCGTCTCCTGACATTGCTTGTTTCTTCCCGGTGGCCCACTGCCAGCCTGGTTAGCATTCCTGTTTCATTTCTTTGTCTCCTCGCCTGCTGTTTTTTCAGTTTTATATTGATGTGCCTAGGTGTTGATTTCTTATTATTTCAGTTTTTGGAACTTGATTTGCTTCTTCAATCTTTCTTCACTATTTCCTTCTCCTGGAGAGAATATGTATCTGGAACATTTCATTCTGTCTCCCAATCTCTTAACATCACTGTTACATTTTTCTTCTTCTTATCTCTTTCTGTTGAGTTTTCTCAGACTTCTCAGAAATCTCAGGGAGATTTCTACCATCTCCCTATTTCTCTCTGTGTAAATGAGAGATATTGAGTTGTGAATATTATTTAATACACTTTTATTTCTCAAGATCTATTTGGTTATTGTTCACCTCTGTCTCACTTTATGATTGTTTTTCTTATTTTACATTTTTAAATGTTTTGATCATACTTTTTTACAGTCTCCTTGTTTAATTCTAGATTATTCAGCTATTTCTAGTTCTTAGAATAGGAATCTTAATTGACTCTTCAGGAGTATTTTAACTATGAGGGACAGAAAATCCCACATAAAACAGACCTAAGTAAAAGTAAGTTAATTGGCTCATATAACTGAAAAGTCTGGGTTATCCTGGCTTTAGTCACAATTTGACTCAGGGCTGAAGCTAATTTCTCTTTTTTTCTATTTCTTGGACCCACTTCTGTTTCGGCTCTATTCTCAGACATATCATTCCTCATGAGTGACAGGAGAGCTGCCAGCAGGCCAGCAAGAGAAAACTTTTGCTCACATAACTCCTATCAGAGTCCTAAGATTGCCTCTGGTTGGTCCAGCTTAGATAGTGTGCCCACATCGACACCCACGACTGTGGTCACAGGAAGGAGAAACACGGACTAGCTTGGCCTGGGGTGGAGCCCCAGGAGCCCACCTTGTATTGAGGAAGGGCTGTTGGAAGAAGACAGGATAATAGATGCTGGGAGGAGTGGTGTGTGGATGAGAGTGTGTATGTGTGTTAGCCACTCAATCATGTCCAGCTCTTTGTGACCCGATGCACTGTAGCCCGCCAGGCTCTTCTGTCCATGGAATTCTCCAGGCATGAATACTGGAGTGGCTTGCCATTTCATTCTCCAGGGGATCTCCCTGACCTGGGAATTGAACCCAGTTCTTCTTCATTGCAGGCAGATTTTTTACCGTCTGAGCCACCAGGGAAACCCTTGGGTGAGAGTAAGTTTCAGTAAATGCTAAAAGACTAAGTGAATTTGGTCTGACTTTTATCTGATTCACAAGTTTGCCTTCTGCACATGCCCTTACACACACATGATACACGCACATGCACATACATAGAGTTAACTGCTCCCCCAGCCCAACAGCTCCATCTCCTGTCTTGGTAGACGCAAGTCCAGCCCAGAAAGCTCCTTTCCCAGTGGTTCTCACTGCAGCACTGAGCCTGAATCTCTCTGGCTGGATTAGACCCAAGGCCTTTCCCTGAACTCAACATGGTCACTTTGGCCATGCCTGGGTCACATCCTTTCCCTACATCCAGGGACAGGGGCAGCCCCACAGAGCTGCATAGTCTGAGAATGGAGGAGGGGTGGCCCCTAAGGATGGTGGAGTTCTTACCCCCAGAGAAGTGGGACGGATGCTGTCAGATGGAAAAAGGAGCTGTCCTTTTCAAAGAGAAACCCACCAATTCCCAAAGCCATCCCATTCCCATTGAGCAGCTTGGCTTGCCATGCCCTGCCTCCCTAGCCTCATCATGCTATGGACACTTTACAATTTCTCTAGTCAGTTCCTAGGTAGGTTGATAAGAAGTCCAGGGTTCCCAAGGAGGAGAAACATGTCCTTGAGCAAGATATAGTAGGTTGATAAGAAGTCCAGGGTTCCTCAGGAGAAAGGGGTCCAGAGCCCTTGAGAAGGGGAAAGGGGCCTGGAGCTCTCAAGGAGAAAAGGAGAAACAAATTCTTTTCTACATTCCTTTGTCTTAGTCAATAAAACATAGCTCAGTTGGTAAAGAATCCGCCTGCAATGCAGGAGACCCCAGTTCAAATCCTGGGTCAGGAAGATATGCTGGAGAAGGGATAGGCTACCCACTCCAGTATTCTTAGGCTTCCCTTGTGTCTCAGCTCATAAAGAATCCATCTGCAATGCAGGAGACCTGGGTTTGATCCCTGGGTTGGGAAGATCCCCTGGAGAAGAGAAAAGCTACCCACTCCAGTATTCTGGCCTGGAGAATTCCATACAGTCCATGGGGTGGCAAAGAGTTGGACATGACTGAGCAACTTTCACTTTCACTTTTCACTTTTCAGTCAATATAACAATGTATCTTGCTTGAGGACATGTTTTGCCTTAACAAGAACCTTCTGACTAATCCTGTCATCTTAAAATGTATATTATGGGAGTGTGTCTGGTAAGATCTTTCTACTGTTCTTTCTAATCTTGTTAATTTAAGATGTATGTTGTGGGAGTGGGTCTGAAACAAGTATATAAGACCTTGATAAGACTAGCTGGGGGCGGGCATTCTCTGCCCCCCTTCTGATGTCTATGTCAGGGACATTCTCTGTCCCTTTTTTTTTTACTTTAATAAAACTCTGCTACACAAAAGCTCTTGAGTGATCAAGCCTGGTCCCTGGTCCCGAAGCTAAATCTTCTTTGAAGATCATGAATCCAACACTGTAAGCTATCAGTATATCCCATCCATAGATTTATTTGGGAGCATTTCTCTAATTTCAGCCTGAACCACCGTCTAGGGTAGTGAGCTTCAAATGTGTTACTCCCTCTCCAACTATGTTGGTCCCTGGGATCAACAATTCTCATTTGTGCATCTTTAGAAATTCCTAGTCTAGAACACAAAATAGCTTCCATATCCCTCTGATAAACACCTTAACATCTTCAGGCCTCAGCAAGCCCCTCCTTCCCCGAGATGAGCCCACTCTGTACAGACCACACTCACCTCTGTGACCCGGCCCCTTCCTGCGTGGTCAGACAGACTCTTGCTGTTCCCAGCCCTGCCACTCAGAAGCAGGGAGACCTTTGGCGAATCACCTGACTTCTCTAAGTCCCACACCTGCAATGTCAGCATAAAGATATTCATCTGCAAGGTCAGGGGAGGATCTACTGATGGCACTGTTGGCAGGGCAGCCCAGGCACGTTGCCTGGCTCAAGGTCAGCCCTCTGAGTGGAAGGGCCTCCTTCTCTCCTCCCAGTGAGCCTGGCTTCTTGCTCAAGGACTGGCCAGTCCTTGGCCTCCAGCTTTAGTAGCCACATGTCTTTGAATCAATATAACTGCCCATCTGACCTTTGATCTCTGACCTGTGAAGCCTGCTCCTCCCCTGTGGGATTTCCCTGTTGGCCCATCTCCTCCTGTGACCCCTGACCCATGAACCCCAGGCATGGGTGCAGCCGCCCCAGAACAGGGTGGGGGTAGAAGCAGGAGAGGAGGACAGGTGATGTGGAGGAGGTGATGGAGGTCACGCCAGGGTGTCATCTGGAGGGAACATCTGTGGCTTCCATGTTGTCACAAAGCAAACAGCAGTGAGTTTTCTGTTTCACAATCCAGGCAGCTCGTTTCATGGGCCTTTGACAGTTCTTTCATGTCCCTGACAGTGAGGAGCTTTTCCCCCAGGAAGTTAGAAGGATGGCCACCCCCCACGGCCCCCCTCACCTGGTGACGTTCCGTGGCACACCCACCTGATGACACTCCTCAGTCACTTTTCCTGTGTGAGCAGATGTCACTGAGCCACATCCCTGCCACCTCCTCTTCCTGCCTCCCCAGGACCCCAACCCTGGGTCCTCTGCTCACAGAGGGCTCCTCATTCAGCCTCTCTTGGGCAATCTTTCCAGTTTTCAGTGAACGTTTTCTGCTCACAACAGCACTTCTTGGGGCCTGGGAGGGGGTGCAGGTGGGTGTCACCCTCTTGCTATGGTTTGAAGCACAGCCCACACACTCCTGGTTTGCCAGTGGGACCCTGAGACTATCCTTTGGTTTGGGGCTCATTAGTGTAGCTAATGTTTACTTCCTTCTCCTCTCCTGCCTCCCCCTCCCCTTGACTGCCCCCTGCCTTCCCTCCCCTTCCAACTCCTCCTCCTTCCTCCTCCTTCCCCTGCCTCCTCCTCCAGGGACCACTTCTGGTAACAGTCCCTCTGACAAAGCTGTGATCAGCCCCATGGGGAGGGGGCTATGATGGGGGCTGGGCTCCTGTCTGACCCTTTCCTGTCCCTCACCTGCTCCTGCTGCACCACCCTCTCCTGTTTACAGAGCAGAACCTGTCAGAGTTTGGAGGCAGAAAGAGCCCTTCTAATGGTTACAGACCTTCGCTGTGAAGCCTCAGCAGTTTTGCCCTGCTCCAAGCCTCTGCTTCCTTACCCGGGGAGCAAGGACACTAATGCCCACCTACACAGCTGCGGTGAGGGTTAAAGGAGGAGAAGGTGCCATGGAGTGGTTTCCAATCCATCATTGCAGCTCACGTTCACGACACGCTGACCACACCGGGGCACACGGAATGCAGATGAACTCATCCAACCTGCACCACAAAATCCCACAAGGCGCCCATCCTCCAGATGGAGAAATCACTGCACAGAGAGGTCAAGTAACCGCACAGGGAAACACAGCTGTTTGGGAGCCCAGGTGTCTGCCCCTTCCCTCCAGGAGGAAGTCACCCCCACATCTCTGAGACACAAGTTCTGGTCTCCCATTGCCCTGCTGGTGGTCAGTCATCCCAGTCTCCACTACCCTCTGGTCACACTGACCAGGGCTCTGCCTAGGGGGATGCCCACCCCCAAGCCCCTCTCACACTGGCCTGTGGGTGGCTCAGGACTCAGGCCTCCTTTGATTGGGCAGGAGACTGTGTTTCTGAGAAGATGGTGTCATAGTCAGGGCTGGGACGGGGCCAAACAGTGGCTCTTGGCCTCGTGTCCCAGGCAGGCAGCTCTCATAATGGAGTGGGCGGTGAGGGGACGCTGGGCACAGGTGCTCCCGGGAACACGTGGAAGGAGGAGCACCCGCGGGCAAAGGGCTGGGGAAGAAGGTGTCTGTTGTCTCCTCCTTCATCTCCGAGAACAATTCCCCTTTTGAGCTTCTTGGCTGGGAGAGTTGAGAGATTCTTTCTCCAAGGCTTCTTCTTGACAGGTTGATTTATCTGTTTTGGTAACTCGGTCTTCCTGAGAAAGAGAGGCTGTGCGCCAGGGCCGGTGTGAGGGCCCACCTTGGGGCAGAGGAGGGCCTGTCCCCCAGTCCCACGCGGCCTCGGACCCTCGGGCCACCTCCCTGCCCCCTGCTCCTGAGAGAGGGAGGGGGACCAGACCGGGAACCAAGAAGAGCATGAAAGCCATGGCAGAGTCTGGGTTCCTCCTGCTGTCTGCCTGGACTCTGCTGCCCAAGGCGGGCCCTGGACCCGTTTTCTGGATGGGAAACTTCTGCCTAAGGATGTGGTGAACACAAGGCAGAGATCAGATTAATGCTGAACTCAGCGCCTCCACTGCGGCTCCCAGGCACCCAAGGAAAGGACTCTGAGCCCCAAGGGCAAGGTGGGATGCTGAACCCGGTCCGAGGCAAGTGTGGCCTCCCCAGATGGGGTGAGACCACAGGCTGACAGCCTTCTTGGGGGCCCCCTCTCTGTCTCCCAACAGGAGAGCCCATTGCCAGTCCCTGCAGGGCTGTCCCCCACTTGTGCCCACAGCCCCAGCACAAACCCCCACCCACCTGGTGTCTCCCCATCAGAGTGCCCCCTCCTCCAGGTGGGGACCCAGGACACAAGCAGGGAGAGAGGGAAGGGTTAGGAGGGAGAGAGTCCAGAACCTCCAGAGGGAGGCTCAGGAAGCCTGGGGCCATTGAGAAAATCTACAAGGCAACCTGTGCTTGAAAAACCTAGCGGAAATAAAGCACAAAGTCAGGCCCCAAGAGCAATTTCTTTTCCGGGCAAGGAGACTGCATTCATCAGCCGACACCGCCTGGTCCTAGACCTGCAGGGTGCGGTGGGGCAGAGGGGAGTGGCAATGAGTCCAGGACCGAACTGGGGCTCTGAAGCCTGAACAGTACAGACCACCCTAGCCCTGAGCCTGCGGGTGTGTCATTGCTCCCTGCTGAGCCCCGTTCCCCACCTCTGTAAAGGGGGTGCTAGTGATGTTGGGTCAACCAAAATGGAACTTGGGTACACCCCCTGCCGTATTTTGTGTGTCCCCACAAATCACTCCAGGCCCCTCTGAGAGCAAGCTAGGAATTTGCATTCGAAATGAAACACTGTGGAAAGTGGTGCTTGCGTGCACCGCTGTGTCCATCTCGTCGTGACCCCATGGACTGTAGCCCGCCAGACTCCTCTGTCCATGCGGTTCTCCAGGCAAGAGTACTGGAGTGGGTTGCCGTTTCCTTCTCCAGGGGATCTTCCCGACCCAGGGATCGAACCCACATCTCCTGCACTGGCAGGCAGATTCTTTACCACTGCGCCACCTGGGAAACCCATGGAAGGTGGTGGTAGGAGGGTGATAAATGAGGAATTTGGGATTAACAAGTACACATCACTGTATATAATACAGATACCAACAGGGACCTACTGTGGAGCACAGGGGACTCTACTCAATATTTTGTAACAACTTATAATAGAAAAGGATATGAAAAAGAATATATACGTATGAATGTATGTGTGTAACTGGATCACTGTGCTGTACACCTGAAACTAACATGACATTTGTAAACCAACTATTCTCCAGTTTTAAAAGAAGGAGAACACTGTGTGATCAGGGGCAGCCGCTGGCCCCAGGCGGGCTGCTTTAGGAGCTGCTTCGGTACCACCCAGGAGCCCTTTCCTCCTGACCTGGAGGGGGCTTCCTCCCACCCCCATGCTGTCCTCTGTCCTCAGGCCACCAGGTCCCCTGCTGCACGGTAACCTCAAGGCCGGGGCTGCTCAGGCAGCAGTGGGCAGTCTCCAGGCCCCAGCTGCTCTGCTCCTGAGCTGTTCTTGACCTCCTGGGCCTCTCCCAGGCCTTGGGCCACCTCTGGGCCAGTCCTCACTGCATGCTCTGGGGTCATCCCAGAGGTTTTGGAGGCTTGCTGACCCTTGTGGTCCCCCTCTTAACTGAAAAGATGGATGCCCATGGCCACACACCTGGAACCTGCACCTGGGGAACCCCCACAATCTTTCCACTCAGCTCCTTGCCCTCTGCTTTGGGGATTCTCTCTTCACACCTCCATGTTTCGCTTCAACTCCTTGCAGTTTAAAAACCATAATTTTAACTTATTTTTTAAATTGTGGTACAATATCCATGACATGAAATTTACCATTTTAACCATTTCCAGTGCAGCTCAGTGACAAGGACATCCACCATCACACCATCTGTCCCTAGGATGTCCTCATCAGGCAGAACTGACACTCTGTCCCTATTAAACCCATTCCCCTAACCCAGCCCCTGGACCCACCTTCCTTTCCCTTGAAATGTGACGACTGCAGGGACCCTGTCTAAGGGTAGTTACAGAGTGTTTGTCTTTCTGTGACCAGCTTCTTCCCCTGGGTGTAATGTCCTCGAGGTTCATCCGCCTAGTAGCAGGTGTCAGAATGTCCCTCCTTTTCAAGGATGAATAACATCACATTGTGTGAATGGACCACATTCTCTTCATCCCTCCATCCACTCAGGTCCTTCTGCACTGTGGACCTGGGGCTGCCCACCTGGGTCCTGCCCCAGAGTGGAGCTCTGCCCTTCATGCCCTCCCTACCCATCAGGGTGGCAAGGGCCCCCCAGCCTTGCCTTTCCCTGCACAGGGAGACTGGTCAGGTGAGGCCCTTCTGCCCCCTCTCTCTGGGAGGTTGCCACTGTGGGTCATCCACAGGCCTTGCTCTGCTCACTACCCCTCCCCACAGGGTGCCATCACAGCCAGGCACTTTCGCCACTGGTTTTGCCCCATGGGACCCCAAGCAGGATGTCAGGGACACATGTATAGGAAGGGGACTCAGGAAAGGGCCACGCACACCCCAGGGAGCCCATCTCTCCCTCCACGAGTGAATGAGCCAGCCTTAGGGGGCCTTCGCTGTGCCCTGAGGACCTGGACCCGAGAGATGCCTCCCACCCAACGCCACTCAGCAGCTCAAAGTCCAGCGTAGGTGCCTCGATGACCCTGACCTCGAGTCCAGCCAAGCAGGGCTTGAATCCTGGCCTGCTCCAGATGCCTGCCAGGCCTTCAGAGTCCCCCTTCTCAGAACCCCAGTCCCTCCCCATCCATCTTCTGCTGACCTAGGACGAGCCGAGGGGGCCTGAGAGCACAGGGGCCCTGGAGCCTCAGCAGAAAAGAGAGGAAGAGAAAGCAGGACCACACCCCCTCACCCCCTCAGGAGGAGTTCCTGAAAGCCAGGCCCCAGGGCCCCAGCCACCCACCCACTCAGCACAGGAGGGCTGTGTGCTCAGGGCTCAGCCCCTCCCCCTGCTGGGCAGTCAGGCCCACAGTCCAGGTGTGCCGAGGTGACCCCACCTGCACTGTGCTGGGAAACCTGAAGCCACCGTGGTGACGGTGCTGAAAGCCGCACACAGCCCAGCACCAGCTGGTGCTCCAGCACCCAGGAAATAGACACGAAACCTACAAGGCAACAGGTGATGGCACAGTCCCGTCCTGGGACCGGAGCTTAGGTACTTACCGCCTCTGTTTCAACAATTTACTCGATTGTTAAGTTTAACATGTGATGACGGCTCTCAGTGTTCCTTACCATCTGACGGCTAGTCGGTTCTCAACGCCTCCAGCATAGCACTGCCCACCCCGATGCTCAACCTCCTGGCCAAGGTTTCTTGCTGAGGTTGGCTTTAGATCTGAAGTTCTGACCAGAGTCCCCAACTCCTCTGTGAATAGGGGGGCCCAGTGTCATTCCTACTGCCCAGATGAGACCCCGAAGCTCATCACAGCCTCACACACTGCCCTCACAAGGACAGTGCCACTCAATCTGTGGTCCCTGGGTGTCGGGGCCGGGCAGGGGGGGTGCCCTGCTGAAATCCCAGGCCCAGAAAGTAGATAGGCAGTCAGCAAAGTCAGTACCAGGGGACAGAGAGCAGTCTGGGCCCAGGGCCCACACACATGAGGACGAGGGCGTTGGGGCCAGGAGCCTCTGATCCTTCCATCATCGTGGCAATCTCAGATTTCCCTGAAAGGAGAGAGTATAAAGCCCAGAGACACATGGCACATGTGTCCAAGCCCCTTGGCACATGCTGTAAGTTGATCAGGTGACACGTGGGTGACAAACCAGCAGGCCACAACAGTACACCTGGTGCACCCACCACCTGAAGCCCAGGGGCAGCCGGTGAAATGGGCACCTCCCTCTAGGGGCACCCAGACCCTCCTTTTGGCTCTTTTCCACTTGTGCCCCTTCCAGCTCTGCCCTCAGAGAGCTTCTGCTCTAAAGAGGAAAGAAATAAGGTGCAAAAGGGGCGAGGAGACTAGAGGTTGCTTGCTCAATAATCTCATGTGATGAAAGAAAACACCCACACTCACTGAAAAGGGCGCCACTGATTCTGATAGAGCTTAGGCCGTTTGGGGTGGGGGTAGGGGTTCTATTCTTTTTTAAATATGTTTGACTTTTTCAGCAAAAAGTCATCCTACCCCAGAGGGAGGATGCAAAATAAAAATCAATTCTGGTTTCTTCTTTTTTTTTTAATCTAAGATGACCCACGTTCCTTCTTTAAAAGCGAGAAGTTTCTATTCACGATATACAGCCAATCAGTTCTTTCCACTCTGACCTCAGTTTGCATCAGACCAGACATCAGTCCACCCAGCCTCCAAGCCTGAATGAGCATCTGCTAGGAGCATCCTTCGCTAGGAGCTGATGGCATGTGGTCAGCCCCGGCAGCGTGGCTTACAAAGAAGAGCTCGGACAGGGGAAGGAGTGGGAGGCAGCCTTGGTGAGGTGATGCAGGCATGTCCCAGGAGAGCATGGAGGAATACCCGGTTGCCCGACCCAGATAAACCCAGGCAGAGGGAAGGGTCCCCCTGTAGCCAGGGCAAGAGAGAGTTTTCTTGAGTAACATCTCCCTCTACTGGTCACTTAGGGTATTATGGGCAGGAACCCTTGAATCCTTGGACTGTTGCAGTTTCACAGCAATGAACTAACACCTCTCCACCTTAGCACCACAGGTTGGAAAGGATGAAAACAAGGGTGGATCTGACCCACCTGATTCAGGGATTAAGAAGTGCAAGTCCCTAGAATTATCTTCAGACACCAAAAATACTTGTTGTTTAGTCACTCAATTGTGTCAGACTGTGTGACGTCATGAAGTGCAGCACACCAGGCTTCCCTGTCCTTCACTCTCTCCCAGAGCTTGCTCAAACTCATGTCCATTGAGTTGGTGATGCCACCCAACCATCCTGTCCTCTGTCGTCCCCTTCTCCTCCCTGGGGGGGATGAAACGATTTTAGACAGGACAGAGCTCACGTGGAGGGATCCAGCTAACCACTTGACAGTATCTGGGGAGCACACTTAGAGCCTGCCTGTCAGGCATGCATTTGGACCTACACAGAGACCACCTTTGCTTCACCAGGGCCTCCTTTTAACTCTGAGTCTTTTGCCTGAGAAACCACACTTGCATCTGATCAAGCCTCTCAATGCAATTACTAATGGGAGAAAATACAAAGACAGAAGAACTGGCTCGGCCATAACACGGGGATGCAACACACAGAGTCCAGACCTTCCTGTGGGAAACTCTACAGGACAAACAGCCAGTTTCTCCAACAAATAATTGGTGCAGGAAAAATGAAAAGGTGGAGAGGGATATTTGGATCAAAGAGACTTGAGAATGGAGTGACTGCCAGGAGATATTGTTGAACAGAAAAGCAAGAAGTGTGAATGAGTATCTACCATAGGAGAGAAAAGGGAGTGAAAAGGGCAATATGCATACACCTGCTCATTTGTATAAAGGAAACACAGGGAGGATAAACTGACTATGACAGTGGTTACACGCAGCGGTGGGAACCAAGTGGAAAAGACGGGTGAACAGGGCACGGGGCTTGGAGGGTGTGATACTTGAATACACTAACTTGAATAGTTCTGATTTTTAGAATCGTGTTAAGAGTGCATGCACTCAAGACATTTTTTTGAACTTTTTATGTTGTATTGGTGTATAGCCAATTAACAATGTTGTGATAGTTTCACGTAAACAGTGAAGGGACTCAGTAATAGGTATACATGTATCCATTCTTCCCCAAGCTCCCCTCCCATCCAGGCTGCCACATAACAGTGAGCAGAGTTCCATGTGCTATACAGTAGGTCCTTGTTGGTTATCCATTTTAAATATAGCAGTGTGTACATGACCATCCCTAACTCCCTAATTATCCCTCCCCCCTAGCAATCATAGATTTGTCAAAACCTTTTTTTTTTTTAATCAACAAAGATGGAAAGAAGCCTCAAATGGAATACAATAAGTAAACAATGAAATTAAGAGTTTTACAAATGAATTACACATTTACACTGAAGGGGAGGGAGGGGAAAACTCATCTAAGAAGCTTTGGAAAACAATATTTCTATTATAACCTCTGAGGCTAAAAACATAAAGACCTGTGCTGTGCTATGCTGTGTCAAGTTGCTTCAGTCGTGTCTGATTCTTTGCGACCCTAAGGACTGTAGCCCACCAGGCTCCTCTGTCCAGGCAAGAATACTGGAGTGGGTTGCCATTTCCTTCTCCAGGGGATCTTCCTGACCCAAGGATTGAATCCAGGTCTCTTATGTCTCCTGCATTGGCAAGTGGGTTCTTTACCACTAGCGCCACCTGGGAAACCTGTATACATCTATTATTCCCTAAGGGGTAGGTGTATTTTTCACAGGGGTACAGGAAAGCAATTCTGGATGCATGCCCAGGAGAGGGCTTTCTGGATCACATGGTAGTTCTAGTTTTACTTTTCTGAAGAACCTCCATACTATTCTCCATAGTGGCTCCACCAGCTTACCTTCCCACCAGCAGTGTAGGAGTGTTCCCTATTCTCCACACCCTCTCCAGCATTGGCTATTTGTAGGCATTGTGACAATGGCCATTCTAACTGATGTGAGGTGGTACCTCAATGTATTCAATAGTTTTGATTTGCATTTCTCTAATAACTAGCTATGTTGGGAATCTTTTCATGTGTCTATTGGTCATTGAGAAGGCAATTCTAAGACTAGTTTATGTGCATCCCAGAATCGAGCAAATGGGTAAATACATCATGGATAATAAGATCCAAGTCACTTGGATGGAGGAGAGGTTGGAGAGGTTGGAGAGAGGAGTTTTAAATAAGGAAAAGAGAAGCTAGAGGGAACCCTTTGGTGTTGGATTGGAGATGAGGGTATCAGCATGAAATCACGACTTTTAATATGCATACAGATATGCATACTATATGTGGTATGCATATACTAATAGCATATACATATAATTCATGGTTTTCAATATATATACATGTATCTCCTATACATATATTATGTATAATAAATACACATATACATATAATACATAACTAATCGTACCTACATGTAACTCATAGGTTTTAATTTTGTTGTTTAGTGAGTTTTTTTTATTGTTTTGTTTAGTGGTTAAGTCATGTCTAGCTCTTTTTGAGACCCCATGCAGGCATTATATATCTATGTATATAGTCTGTGTGTATATATATACATATATACACACACACACACACACACATATATATATATGTGTGTGTGTGTGTATACTACATATATACACAGATATATATATCTGTGTATATATGTAGTATTCTTGCCTGGGAAATCACAAGGACAGAGGAGCCTGGTGGGCTACAGTCCATGGAATCACAAAGAGTTGGTCAAGACTGAAGTGACTGAGCATGCACACACGAACACATACATACATATATATGGCTTTTTTTTACATACATGTTTCCTAGCTTCATCTGCTGAGATGGCCCAAGTGCAGTGAGCACACCCAGCACCTAGATCTTGGTTCCTACTCACCATTCTCAATGAAGCAAATCAGGGCTCCTTAGAGAAATAGCTCACTCCAGGGCTAACTCAACAAAGGTCCAAGACGAGCCTGGAGCATCTTGTGATGGCAGAGAGCAAAGAAACACTCAAAAATGATAAGGACATGTCAAAAGGACATGGAAGCTTGGACTTCCCCGGGGGTCCAGTGGTTAAGACTTGACTTTCCAGTACAGGGGGTGCAAATTCAATCCCTGGTCAGGGAGCTAAGACCCAATGCCTTGTGGCCAAAACACTAAACACAAAACAGAAGCAATATTATAACGAATTCCAAAAAGACTTTTAAAATGGTCCACATCAATAAAAAAAAAACTAAAAAAAAAAAAAGATATGGAAGCCAATCTGAGAGAGCTCCCAAGAGCCAAACCTGGGACAATTTGAACAACAAAATAAAAGGTGATGGTAAAGACCTGTAAGACACTGAATAAACTAAGAGTCTATGAGTTACACCAAAATAGACAAATGAATGAATACATAAATGAGGAGAAAGGAAAAGTCTTCCTCACAGAAGAAATCGCAAGCATTGAATGTAGAAGGAAGGATGGACACAGAAAACTGACTATTTAATCAACTCCTCAGTAACCATTTTTTCAAGCAAGAATCAACAAAGAATTCTAAAATAAGTAGGCAAAAGAAAAAAGATGAAAAACAAAACGTTTACATGGTCTTAAAATACCTTCCCACAGACTGTTATTAATTACAAAGCAAAAGAATGATAACTTCACAGTAGAGAAATCAGAGATCATGTGTCCCCAAAAGGGTACACTGAAAGGATGCGGGTGCCTGCCAAAAATGCATAACCCAAATTTAATCAGGAGGAAACATCAGACAAACCCAAATTCTACAAAACAAGTGGCCAATACTCGACTCCTCCTCGCCCAAAAAGAAGATAAACCAGACTGAGGAACGCCTCCAGATGAAAGAAGACAACTGAACTGGCAAAACTTAAGTAAGATCTGTAGATGAGATCACAGTATTTCAAGCATGTTAATTTCCTGATTTTGATAGTTGTGCTGTGGTTATGTAACACGGTGAGGTTGGAAGAATCTGGGTGAAGAGTACAATGGGAATTCTTTGTACTATTTTTGTGACTTTCCGGTAAGTCTGAAATTATTTCAAAATGAAAAGTTGAAAAGGAAGATCCCAGAGGGGCCTCCCTCGGTCACTCTGGGTGGATCCTGATTCAAAAAACCTGGAAAGGAAATTCAGCCCCCTCTCAGATAACTGGGCATCTGATTCTGGGCGTTTGCTGCCACCTCCGCATTAGTGGCCCTGCCATCTTTTAGTGATGTGTGCTGAGATATTTTTGGATGAAATGATGTGGTGCCTGAGATTTGCTTCAAAATAATAGAGGGCAGCAGGAGGTAAGGGTGTGGCTGGGGCAAGGGTGGCCAGGAGTTAACTGTTGGGGTTGCTGGGTGGGTCCCAGTGTTGATAATACAGTTCTGTCTGTGTGGGCTCGAGAGTCTCCAAAATAAAATGTGTTTGGAAACACTGCCCAGAAGCAGATCTCAGCCCAGACAGAAGAAGGGAGAAAGAGTGTTGTTGTTGTTGTGCAGTCGCTCAGTCTTGTCCAGCTCTTTGCAACCCCATGGACTGCAGCACACCAGGCTTCCCTGTCCTTCACTATCTCCTAGAGTTTGCTCAAACTCATGTCCATTGAGTCAGTGATGCCATCCAACCATCTCATCCTCTGTCGTCCCCTTCTCCTCCTGCCTTCAATCTTTCCCAGCATCAGGGTCTTTTACGATGAGTCAGCTTTTCACATCAGGTGGCAAAAGTATTGGAGCTTCAGCATCAATCCTTCCAATTAATATTCAGGGTTGATTTCCTTTAGGATTGACTGGTTTGATCTCCTTGCTGTCCCAGGGACTCTCAAGAGTCTTCTCCAACACCACAGTTCAAAAGCATGTTGGGCAGTGTTGAAAGCGTGTTGGGGTAGCCGGTATTCCTCCCTGGATCCTTCCTCTCTCTGTGCAGGGCCATTCGAGGCCTTGGCCAGACTGTCTGGGGCCTGTTCAGCCACCTCCCATGCCCCAGTTTCAGAGGTTTGCAGTCACCTGCTCCCACTGGCCAGGAGAGCAGACTTCAGAGCCGGGACCACTTGTCACCCGGCCCTGAAGCTGCCCCTCCCCCACTCTCTACTGCGTTCCCTGTCCATAGGCAGCACAGCATGTTTTCATGACAGCTGAAATTTCCCTTCTTTTTGTGCTTCCTCTGACTCAAGCCACACGGGGATGTTGGAGGGTGGAAAGTAAGTGTCCTCCGGGCCCCTCTGGGGCCATCTCTGTGGACAGAAGCATCTTCTGTATCTCAGGATGCTTGTCATTCCAACCCCCTCTCTCCAAACACCACTCACAGCCCTGAGTCACCAGGACAACCAAAATGTGCTCACACTGCTGGGAGCTGCCACACTGGTCTTGCCTGATCTTGGTCTTCCAAACGTGTCCTGTAGACAGACAGCACACGCCCTGTCAGATCAACACTGGGGAGGATGTAGTGAGAATAGTGTTCTTACTACACCACCCTTCCAAGACCAGGCAGGAGGGTGGATGTGAGGGTCCCAAATCCAGAAGCCCAAGACGGCCTCTCGGGACCCAAGGGCAGCCCTAAGCCCACTCCACCTCACCCCACCCATCACCTCACATCCCTTGAGCTCCAGGGAGAGGTGGGCTGCAGTCTGAGCACCAGGGATTACTATACCTGGGAGAAGTCGCCTGGTGAGTTCCCTGCCCACCCCCAAGTTGGCACAGAAGCTGTAGAGAAAGCTTGAGACCAGAAGGATGTTGGGAACAGTGATAGGACAGCCTCATTTCCTGGGGCACAAGTGGTACCCAAGGCCAGATTTTGTCTCACACACACGCACACACACAAACACACAACACACTCATTCTCACATTCACTCTCATCCTCTAAACTTTGAGCCAGTGCCCATGATCAGTGAGGAGTCAGAATGCATTAAGGTTTGTATTCTGATGGGACAGATGCATGAAATAGACACTCAGTTATGGAAAAGGAAGCAAGCAACCCCCCTTGCATCCCTGACTTTGTACTCTGTAAAAGATTAAACCTATGTGGTTATCATTTCATGCTGTGTGAAAGTCAACTCGTTATGCTGGTCACCTTTAACTTATACAGTGCTGTCTATCAACTATATCTCCATAAAACTAGAAGAAAAAATAAAAATATATGAGAGTACATTTTAAAAAGATTAAAAAGAAGGAGGCGGCAGCACATTATGAAATGCCTGCCACGGTGAGAGGTTGCCCTGGGGGTCAGCATGGAGCCTGGAAAATCAGACAATCATAGAGGGTCCATGGCCTGCAATCGGGCACACACATCATGCTGTAAGTCATGGGGCCTCAAAGGTAGGTTCTGGGGAGTTGATGTGTATAAACTTGGATTGGGAGAAAGTAAACATGTGTACTTTGGTTTTTACAATTTTCTCCTATGCTGTGACTTTTAGTCACTGAATGTACTTGGGGTGGAGTAGTTAGATAAAAACATTGAATTGTGGGGACCTGGGAACACACTTAACTTTTACAATTAATTATTACAAAACAATCCCTCATTTTTAAGCCTCCCTGCTGTCAATTTCCTGGAAGGTGAATAGGAAATAGACCTCTTTAGGTGGGGCCTCTGTACTCAATAGCCAGTACTGGTGGGCTCATCCTGGCCCAAGCCCACCACCTCCAGACACCCCATCCCTACCTTCCAGGCCATTCTTTGTGTTGTTTTTTTGTTTTTTTTTTCTGGAATGAAGAGTTTCAGTGGGATCAGATGCTCCAACTGTGGCATCAGGGCGCCACCTGGTGGTCAGTCTGTACAGTGCCATTCTCCCAAACCATCAGCTATGTGCGATGGTATGTGTATGGGTGTGTATGGGAATGAGAGAGATCACAAGAGGAGGGAGTTTCAAATCCCAACTCTGCTACTTACTTAGTAATTGACCTTGGATAAATCACTTAAGCTGGATGAACTTGCTTTTTCATCTGAAAAATGGGAATAACATTCCCTCCTCATAAAGCTGTTGGATGCACGTATAGGGCATAGAGGAGGCCAGTCATAAACTGACACTGATTCTTCCATGCATGGTCAGCAGGGATAAAGGCGGAGGTCTTCTACCAACCAAGTGCCTGCCCTACCCTGACCCCCACACCACCACCCAGAGCAACACACAAGTTATTGCCTCCGAACTTGGTCTAAGGCTTTCACTAGTTCATACTTTAACTGAGGCCTGCTGTCTCCCTTTGGAGCTGGTTCCATATCAAGCAGCGTTAAGGGAGGCTCATCAGGACTGGGGCGTATCTCCAGCACCCTTGTAGATGCTCAGGGAATAGAGAAGGACAGAGGAACAGCAAGCAAGAGCCAGCCTGGTGGGCAGATGGGGTGTCTGGGTGAATCGCTTCCATTAACTCCCAATTAATGGCTGAACTGGGGTTTCTGCAACCATAAAAAAGGGTCCCACTGCAAAGCCAGAGGTGGAATCTCCTTTCCTGATAAGCCTCAAGGTCCCTTTCTCATCCACCATGATACCTCGTTATAACTGAAGAAGATAAAACTATAATTCAGAAAGACACATCCACCCCATCAGCAGCACTATTCATAACAGCCAAGACATGGAAGCAACCTAAATGTCCATCAACAGATGAAAGGGTAAAGAGGATACGGTAAGTATATACAGTGGAATATTATTCAACCATAAAAAAGAATGAGATAATGCCATCTGCAGCAACAAAGATGGATCTAGAGATGATCACACTAAGTATGTCAGACAAAGACAAACACCGTATGATATCACTTATATGTGGAATCTAAAATATGACACAATTGAACTTACCTATGAAACAGAAATGGACTCTCAGACATAGGGAACAGACTTGTGGTTGCCAAGGGAAAGGAGTACAGGAGGGATGAAGTGGGAGTTTGGAGTTAGCAGATGCAAACTATTATATAGAAAACGGATAAACAACAAGTTCCTACTCTATAGCCCAGGGAACTATATTCAATATTCTGTGATAAGCCATAAAGGACAAGAAAATGAAGAAGAATGCATGCATATGTATAACTCAATCACTTTGCTGCGCAGCAGAAATTGACACAACACTGTCAATCAACTATACTTCAATAAAATAAAAAAAATTTTTAAGCTAAAAAGGAAAAAAAGATCTGGGCATTCTGTAGCCCAAAGCATGGAGGGCCATAGGGGTTTTGGGATCATGGACCATGGACCCGTGGTAGAAACTGAAACTATCTCTTGGCTCATTCAAACTGTGCCCAGAACTGTTAAAACTGAACATTCTAATTCACTTGCTTCTCTTCACCTCTTTTCAAGTTACGACTCTGTAGTTCATTCTGATTTCTGGTTGTATTAACTTTTGTCAATTTTCTGGTCACTGTCAATTAGACCACATTTCTTGAGGCTCCAGTTTGAGGTCAGCCTTTGACCTAAAACAGCTCAGAACAATCTGGTCCTTCCTTCCTGTCTCCTGGACCATCCCAGGCGGGACCACCAGCCCATCACCTCCCTGCATCTCCCTCTGCCGTCACCCACGAGTTCTGTCCAGTTTTCCTAGGCCTTCTGGTCCTCTCTGGGAGCCCAAGGGGACTTTCTCAAGTCAAGGTTTCTAGATATTGAAATCAGTGCAGCTGCAAGGGAAACCAATGACACAGAAAAACAGTTATCATTGTATTGTACATGCAAAAGAGTAAATGCTGCAAAGGTGTACTGAGCAGCCTGTGACAACTGCACTGTGAGATGAAAATATCTGTGACTGAGGACAGAGATATGGGTCCTTCTAATAAAACTGTTTCCGCCTCCTTTTTTTTTTTAACCTAGGTACTGGAAGGGAATGTGACATTCCAGTTAAAGGTTCACGAAAAGAAAAGTGTAATTTTTTCCCATCTGAGTTGTGGCCACCCTGAGTTCTCTTCTTGGACCCTCAGGGTCCAGGGACCCACATGAAGACCCTCTGAGCCAATGATCACTGATCTGCTGCCAGAGCATGACTGTGGGAGACCCTTGCAGGCCGGTGCTCGCTGAGTGCCGGCCAGGGAAGAGCATGGCCCTTGGAGGACAGGAGGCTGTTCTGACACCTCACTGTGCTGATTTCATTGCCACATGGAGCAGGGCAGCCTGGACTAGCTGGAGGGGGCCTCATGCCCTAGCTTTGGGCTGGGGGGAAAGTTGAAACTGCATAGGGTCCCCAGGGTGCTCTGGGTCCTGCCCATGCAGTTTCCTGACCTGAGTGCAGTACCCTCGTGATCTTTGCATCTTAAGGGAAGTTAAACATCTATGCAAACTTTATTTTTAAAAAAAAAAAAAGCAAAAAAAAAAAAGTAAGGAGGGGATAGAGGGCTGACCATAGGGTCCTCTTGAGGGAGAGATGAGCCCTGAGAATGGAGTCTAAGGAGAAAGGGGCAGTTTGGGAGCTGTCCCTGGAGAAGATGGGAGGGGACGCTGAGCAGGGAGAGACTGACTGGAGGGTGTGAGGAGGGCTGGGAGAGGCCTGAGGGTGGAGCAGGCCTGTTCTGATGATGTTTCCAGCCCTGTGCTGGGAGGGCCAGGTGGGAATGTAGGTCCCGCCCTTCTGTATCCATGGCTACAGAATTCTGACCTGGGCCAGGGGGTAGTGAGCATCCCTCTATCGTACACTGGATGTTATGGCAGGGGTTGGGGTACCAAGATAACTGAGACAGTCAGCACTCTCCCAGGGCCCACAGGGCCGAGTAGGGCAGAGAGGAGAGGCACACGGTGTTAGGGCCATCTGACCCAGTCCAGGAGGTCAGGGAGGAGGGCACACAGGCTGAGACCCAGGGCAAGAGTCGGATGTGGCCAGGAAGAGTGAGGAGTCTGCCCAAGGCCCTCTGGGGAGATGGCAGAGCAACCCCAGACCCCGCTTCACACTTTGAGTTAGAGATCTCATCCCACCTGCTCACTGGCTTATAAGACCCAAAGCTGTTGTCCATCTCAGGGACAATCTGAACATCAAAATGGTGATGGCTAAGCCAAAAGGGAGCATCATTTTATGAGAGAAGGCAGTAACCAGCATCTCACTTGATGCTGCTGTTTCGTCCTGTTGATTTTATGTTCTTTAATGCTGTCAGCTCTTCCTGCTCTAGGCCTGACCGATGAATAAGTCAGTTGAAATCAGCTTCTCCTCAGTTATCTGCAGATTCGTGTGTTTTATTTCACATGAAGCTTAGATGACTTTCTGGAAGCACAGAAGTGTGACATAAAGAACATCACACCAAGCTCTTAGGCTCGGGACAGAACAGCAAGAGAAAAACACTCTGACTTGGCACAAATTCTTCCACTACCTCAACACTTCCAGCCAATGAAGAAACCAAGACCCAGCCATATATTTACCTGCCTCTGTATTTCTCCCACATCTGTTGTGCTTCACTTATATTGAGCTATAAATAAAATGTCATCCTCCAGGGGGAAAAAAAATCACTTTACAAATGCTTTGTTCAATTGAAAACAGGCAACATTTTTGAAGTGAAAAATTTCACTTTGTGAATTTGTTATTCATTTGGTTGTTAACCTGTGAGAAGTTCCAGGACATTCCTCCTAATGGGAGTCACTGCTCAACCAGCTGACTTGGCAGTAGCTAGGCGATTTTATGGCCACGAGGCCTGAGTGCAGAGGGAACTGTGTGAGCCAAACCACTGCCGCCTCTGCCCTCTCCTCGTTCTGCAGGCAGGCACACAAGGCGACAGGCAGAATACCAGCAGGAGAGAGCCTCCAGGAGCCTGCTGATCCAGGGACCTCCTTGGCCTCTGAGACCTCTGCCCTCATGGGCCACACCCATGACCAAGGAGACTCAAGTTTAGCTTTGGGCTTTGAAGATCCCAGGCCACCCACATTTTCCACACGGGGGTGGCCTGGGGTACAGTGGAGAGGGCAGCAAGTCCTACCTGGGGTCTGAGATGGTCCAGGTCATCTTATAAGAGGTATCCCAATCCCCAGACCAGCCAGCAGACACCAGCCACCTGGGAAGGGGCCTCCGCATCCCTCTCTCCATCTCAGGGCCAGCTTGCAAGACACAGGACTCAAGACAGGAGCTACTGAGGCGATGTGGGCGACGGGTGACCTTAGTGTCTGCTCCCACTCTCCACCCAAGAGAAGGCAGCCAAGGGAGGAGGGTGGAGGCAGCATGGAGGCCCCCGCCTTCACTCCGCTGATGGACTTCACATTCTTGCAGCCTCTGCATCCCAAATCACAAATCTAACCTCCCCCAGGGCAGAAGGAGCCATCCTCCCAGCCCTGGGTCAGCAGTTCTACTGGGTACGACCATGGTCCTCTCCTTCTGAGAACTTGGGGTGACAGCCTCTGCGTTGGATGGTGTGACATGACAAGGTGATACGGAGGGAACACCTTTCGCCCCAAGTCTTACAGTCCCACACGCTGGGGGTCTCTGAGGTCTGGGATTAGGTGCTGAGCTGGAGGCAGAGGAGGAGCTTGAGGCTGGTGTGCATTCGAGGCGGGGGCGGGCAGCTGTGGGCAGAACCCACTCCTCACCTGACACTCTGGCGGCTCCTGTGCTAATAAACCTATCTCATCATCTTTGTCCCCTCCACCCATCTCCATGTCCTCAGGTCTCAGGTCTGCTCCATCCCACTCCTGCTGGAAGGCCTCCCCTCTGCGGACAACAACGCTCCCAGCTCCAGCAGGAGCACCCAGCACCGAGCTCTCTGCCTGCTTCTCAGCTCATCCCCTTCAGCCCCGAGGGGGAAGCCCCACTTCTATTCCCCATTCCCAGCTGCAGAAACTGAGTCTCAGAGCAGTTACTCTGAGTCAGGGGGTCACGGGGGCGGGTCATAGCGGGATTCTCATGCCCAAGATCTTGCAGGCTGCCTCCCCAGCAGGGCTCTTCTCTCTGGCCAGCTTCTGGGGTTCTCCATCCTGTCTCCCAGCGCACTCACTGCTGCCTAAAAACAACAAAAAAAAACAGTATGGGGTCATCTTGTGGAAAACCTAGATAATACAAAAGTAAAGAAGGAATTAAAACTCACCCACCTTTGCATCCCCTCTTGTTTGGCTCTGCTCTTTGGTTACTATAGACACAGGCTGTATGCACGGTTTCTCAGACTTTTTTCACTTATATTTCACTTATATTGAGAGCAATTTTCCCATCGCGAAATATTTGTGGGTAATGTCATTTTCATGGCTGCTCTGTGCTCCATGGGACAGCTGAATTAAATTGTGTTCAGTGTTAAGGGATTATAACATTCACTTTCAAAAGTCTGGCAATGGGAAGGCGGGGTGACTCAGAGCTGTGAGGGCTCTTATGTGCTCCCTGTTGGGAGGGTAGAGCCATGCAATGGCTTTTGAAAGCATCCGAGCATCTGGGTGCCGCTGAAGAGCTCTGGCTGGTACCACCCAGCCGCCTGTCTCCTTGGGATATGCCTTAGCAAAAGTCACCAGCACGGACTCCTGCAGATCAGTACTGCAAGGCCAAGGGCCTCAAACATAATGTGGATGCAAGCAGCTGGAGAATAAACTCTATGCTGTTTATACCAAATTGAAAAGCATGCAAAGCAACACTGTGCTTTTTAGAGATACACGTATTCTAGAGGACTGAGCATCGAGTTCGGGATGGTGGCTGCCTTTGGTGAAGAGAGGCAACAGAGAAATAGTTGGGATGGGGTGTGGACTCTACCCGGCTACCCACTGGATATGTTGATTTATGCAGTTGTGTTATTGGGTACGTGGGGCTTCCCTGGTAGCTCAGTTGGTAAAGAATCCACCTGCAATGCAGAAGACCCAGGTTCAATTCCTGGGTCTGAAAGACCCAGGTAGGTTTTGTCATTAGGTACATAGTTTTTACATTAGCAGATTAATTTTATTTTGTAATACATTAATCAAGAAAGAGAGGAAAGGGACCAACAAAACTGACAAGCTTTTAACTGGGAGTACGAGAAGAAAAAGAAATTAAAGACTAGATGAAATGGAAATACATCCTGTGTTTGTGGGTTGGAATACTTAATATGGTTGAAATGTACATACAAGCCAAAGCTACCTACAGATTCAATGTCTATCAAAATCCTAATGATGCTTTTTTTCAGAAATAGAAAAACCCATTCTAATATTCATATAGAATCTCAAGGGGCCCTGAATAGCAAAAACAATGCTGAGAAAGAACAAAGCTTATTTTAAACTTATTACAAAGCTACAGTAATCAAAACAGTGTGGTACTGGCATAAAGGCAGACCAGTGGAATAGAGTAGAGAGATCAGAAATAAAGCCTCACATATATGATCAAATGATTTTTTAGAAGAGTGATGCAATTCAATGGGAAAAGACAGTCTTTTCAACAAATAATGCTGGAAAAACTGTATATTCACATGCAAAAGAGTAAAGTTTGATCCTTACCTAACACCATATACAAAAATTAACTAAAATGGATCAAATGCCTAAACATAAGAGCTAAAGCTATAAAACTCTTAGGATAAAATATAAGTCAAAGCTTCACAACATTTGATTTAGCAACAACATTGTGATTATGACACTAAAGGCACAGACAACAAAAGAAAAAGTAGACAAACTTGACATTGTGAAAATTTTTAAATGCTGTGTGTATTTAAAAAAAACAACTATCAACAGAGTAAAAAGACACCCCAAGGATAGGAAAAAAATTGCAAATCATATATCTAATAAAGGATTAGTATGCAGGATGCATAAAGAACATCTAAAACTCAACACCAAAAAACCAAATAACCCAATTTAAAATGGGCAAAGGAACTGAATAGACATTTCACCAAAGGAGATATACAAAGGGCCAGTAAGCAATAAAACATGCTCACCATTACTAACCATTAAGGAAATGCAAATCAAAACTACAAAGGGGCTGCCCTGATAGGCCAGGGACTCAGACTCTGCTCTCCCATTGCAGGGGGCCCAGCTTCAATCCCTAGTCAGGGAACGAGATCCCACATGCCACAACTAAGAGTTCTCATGCTTCGGTTAAGACCTGGCCCAGCCAAATAGATAAATACATATTTAAAAAAAAAAAAAAACATTAGAAAAACTACAATGAGATACCTCCTCACACCCATTAGGATGGCTACTATCAAAAAGGAAAGAAAGAAAGAAAGAAAGAAATTCTCAAATGTTGGTGAGGATGTGGAGAAATTGGAACTCCTGTGTATTTTTGGTGGGAATGTAAAATGGTGCAGCTTCTGTGGAGCAAAATATGCTGCTGCTGCTGCTAAGTCGCTTCAGTCGTGTCCGACTCATGTATGACCCCATAGACGTCAGCCCACCAGGCTCCCCCGTCCCTGGGATTCTCCAGGCAAGAACACTGGAGTGGGTTGCCATTTCCTTCTCCAATACATGAAAGTGAAAAGTGAAAGGGAAGTCGCTCAGTCATGTCCGGCTCTTAGCGACCCCATGGACTGCAGCCTACCAGGCTCCTCTGGCCATGGGATTTTCTAGGCAAGAGTACTGGAGTGGGTGGAGCAAAATATGACAGTTCATCAAAAAATTAAAAACAGAACTACCATATGATCCACCAATCCCTCTTCTGGGTGCATATCCAAAAGATTGAAGGCAGGGCCTCAAAGAGATATTGTACACACATGTTCAAAGCAGTATTACTCACAATAGCCTAAAGCTGCAAGCAACTCAAGTGTCCTTCAGTAGATGAACGTATAAGCAAGATGTGGTATACACATACGATGGAATATTCCCCAGCCTGAAAAAGGAAGGGAATTCTGACACATGCTATAATATGCATGAATTGAAGATGATATGCTTAGTGAAAAAGTCCAATCACAAAAGAAAAATACTATAGGATTCCATGTACACGAGACACATAGAAGAGTCACACACACAGAGACAGAAAGTAGAAGGGTGCACGTCAGGGGTTGGTTCATGCTCTTACTTCACTTTAATTTCGTATCATTAATTTTCACACCTCTCCAGCTTTGACTTATATGTCAACATTCATGATTAAAATTGTGTGACGCTTGCATGGTCCCTGGACAGAGAAAACTGTGACACGTTTCACCACATATACAGCTGATCTTGCGAATTTGTTTGGTCACATGTCCTGGGTTTATTGGAGGAGAGCTGGTCTATGGGTGATAATGCATCGGGGTTTCCCTGTTTTACTTTCTGTAAAACATTCTTCTGTTCTACTTTCCTTTCTCCCTTCCCCAGGCTGGAGTGGGGCTTTGAAGGCTCTCTAGGGTGGGGGGCAATAGGACAAAGAGTGACGTTGATTTGAAAGCAGACTCTAGCAGTCTCTGTGAAAACACATCAGTTCTAATTCCAATTTTTAAAAATTGAGGAGTTAGAATCAAGAAGTAGAATACTTTCTGCTAGGTAGCCTGTGGGCTCCCTGTGGAGGATCCCTGTCTGATTCATTGCTGGATCCCAGAGTCCAACGTGGGGCCTGACCCAGAGCAACCCAGTTCAGTCAGAATCCACTGAACAAATACTAACGATCTCATCCAATACTAAATTCTGTGAGGGACTTTCCTGCTGGTTCAGTGGTTAAGACTCCATGCTTCCACTGCGGGGGATGTGGATTCAATTCCTCATCAGGGAACTAGGATCCTGCATGTAGAGCAGCTCAGTTAAATATATAAAGGAAACAAGATTAATTTAAAATAAATAAATTCTGTGATTCTACTAAGGAGAGAAGTAAGGAAAAGATGAGATTTCTCAGGATCCTTGACTTTGTACTGGGACTCCCATGAATGAACAGTTCTGGGTAGATCCTTCAGCTTCAGGCTTGGCTTGATCCAGGGGTGTACACAGTGTCAGGCACTAGATTCGATTCTCTCCATCTCTTGCCTTTTCTTCTCTCTGAGTTGCCTTCTGTCTCAGGAGGGATACTTGTCAGGAGAGGGCAAAGATAGCCCACAGCACCTCCAGGTGATATTCCAACAGCTGAGCAACCTTAACAGAAAAAAACCTGTTTCCCTCTAGTTCCAAAAAGGGGAGGCTGTGCCAAGAAGCAGAAAATAACTGAGGTCCTATATTCAATACCCCGTGATAAATCATAATGGAAAAGAATATGAAAAAGAATGTATATACAAGTATAACCAAACCACTTTGCTGTACAGAAGAAAGTAAGACAACATTGTAAATCAACTACGGTGGTGGTGGTGGCTTAGTCACTAATTCGAGTCCGACTCTTGTGACCCTACAGACTGTAGCCCACCAGGCTCCTTTGACCATGGGATTTTCCAGGCAAGAATACTGGCGTGGACTGCCAGTTCCTTCTCCAAGGAAAGCAACTATACTCCTATTTTTTTTTTAAGTGGCAATAACTGAGGTTCAATCTGCAGGTTAAAGAAAGCAGAAACACAAGTCAATTTCCCTGTGAAGCTGGACTTGAAGATAATTAAGAAAACCTATAAAACAATGTGTCTTGCACTTTCCAGCTTTTTTTTAGCAGAGATGACTTGGGATCCAGAAGAGTTTAGGGGCAGTAACATCCGCCCGCAGGACTGGCTACCTAGGAGAACCGCTGTTACCCCAGAGCACCATGGCAGATGGGGACAAAGAACTTCTGTTACGGCTACATAGAATTTCAGTTCTTCTTCACAACTTACAACCCATCGCGGATGAAAAGTACATACACAGCCCGCCCCGCAGGGTGGTGGTGTCCACTCTCACCCTGGCACAGAAGAACCGTCCAAGGGCAGCCAAGCAGCCTCCCTTGACCCTGGAACACTCAGCCCAGTGGCTCCACAGAAAGCCCGTGGCTAGGGCTTGGCCAATGAGAGTCCTGCATGCCTCCCCCAGTGGTCAAGGTGATTGGCTCAGGGAAGGACACGTGATCCAAGCTAGGCCAACCAATCAGAAGCTTCCAGAGCACTCGGAAGCAGGCAGGATCTTAGCTGGAGCTGGCTGCTCAGGGGGCCCCTGGGAGATGGCTCGTCACCAGCACCCTGTTTCTGACCAAGAGGAGCAGGGTCAGAAACAAGGCACTGGAGGTACTGTGTGGCCAGAGAGCTCCCGGGCTATCTCCTGAGGACACAGCCTCCTACACCCTTTCTCTCCCGGCACAGATCCCTTCTCCGTCTGCTACCATTTCTTTGGCCTCCAAGAGGACGTCGTATCTTACTGATGTCACCCCAGGAAGCGCCTCAGGCAGCCCTACCACAGGCTGGAGAGGAAGGAAGGGGCTCCAGCCCACAGGTGAGAGACTGTAAAGCCTGCTGAGGAGAAGGGGAGAAACAAGCCTTCAAGCAGTGTGAAGATAAAGTGGGAACATTTTGGTTTTCGTTTTGGCTGAGGCCACAAAACAAGACATTTTCAAGGCAAGAATACTGGAGTGGGTTGCCATTTCCTTCTGCAGCGAATCTTCCCAACCCAGGGATCAAACCCAGGTCTCTCACATTGTAGACAGACGCTTTACTGTCTGAGCCACCGGGGAAGTCCAAAACAAGACATACCTTATGCTAAAGGACTTGCAAAAAGTGGGTTAGAGGAAAGCAGAGGTCAGGGAGGAGGCCCAGAAGAGCTTTTGACTCTTGAGAGAGTCAGCCGGCAGAGCAGCCTTGGCCACCCCCTCTTCCCTAGGCTGCACCAGGGTATGAGCTTGCAGATCCTTCCCCGGGTTCCCCCGCTTCCACCCGACTCCCACCTCCTCCAGGCCTGGCCAGTGGTCTGGCTTGGGGCACAGCCTTCTCACATGTGAGGCAGGTAGATCTAGCTTCCTTGCTACCACCCCAATAATTGCAGGAACCACTGTCTCATGGTCCCCACACCTAGTCATCCTCATCACCTGCCGTCCCACTGGAACAGTCTTAAGAGACAGCAGAGACTTGCTGGTTGAGATCCAGAACTGCCTCCCAGCAACCCCCAGCCACCACAGGCTCACCCTGAAATGTACCAGAGAGGGGGTTCCATTTCTGGCCTCTCCTGGACTGCTATCTGTTTCTGTTAAGGTTGGGGAGAGTTCCCATCTCTCTGCAACATGTCTAAGCCCCCAACTTCTATTCTGGGGCTTAAAGAGCCTACAATCCCATTGGGAGAGTGAACAGAGTTTTTGGGACTGGAAGAATCCTCCAGTTCAGGGAATCCCCTCCCTGGCCCGGGGAACAGGAAGTCTCCCACAAAAGGTCCGTGTTTCTCATTCTTTCAGACCCACCCAGGTACGCTCCCCTTTCTTTCCTTTTCTTCCTGGGATCTGGGCACAGGAAGCCCATGAGGAAGTATACCCCCCAAATGCTGTTGTACAGACACAGCCTCATTGCTGTGAGTGTTCGAGGGGGAATAGGGGGAGGGGAAGGGCTTCCCTGGTGGCTCAGAGGTAAAGTATCCTCCTGCAATGCCAGAGACCCAGTTCGATCCCTGGATTGGGAGGATCTGGAGGCGAGTATGGCAACCCACTCTAGTACTTTCCTAGAGAATCCCTTGTACAGAGGAGCCTGGCAGGCTGCTGTTCATAGGGTCGTACAGAGTTCGACGCGACTAAGCAGCAGCAGCAGCAGGGAGATGGTAAGGCCCTGGGAGAGCAATTGGAACCTTTATGTGGTGGTGAGGGTGTGGGAACACGGAGTGACACTCTGCTCCAATTTTTCCATTCCAAGACTTTGAAATTGGATCCCGCCTCTGAAAGGGCGGCGTGAAATTCTGCCACCAGCTGGCAGTGTGGAGCTAAGAATCCAGTCATTCTGCGCGGTCCTCGCCAGCGGGACACACATTCTGGTTAGGGAACTTGGATTCCAGCTCTGCCTTGTGTGAAGTGTCTGGGACTTAGGATCGCTGCGGCCCCTCCCTGTACAAGGGAAAATAACCCAGCATTTACTGAGCATCTTCAGTGTTCCAGACACCGTGCTGGGCCCTGGACAAACACAAGTCTTTAAATTGCCGCAGAAGCGATGAAATGGCATTTTGAACCCGTTTTGTATCCAAGGAAACCGAGGCTGCAAGGAGGTTAAGTGACTGCTCAGTTGCAGAGCCAGAATCAATGCCAGCTGTCCACATGCAAAGCCAGAATCAATGCCAGCTGTCCACATGCAAAGCTAGTGTTCATTGTGCTACCTCCCTAACGCGGCCTGAAATGACAGAGTCCCCTTGGCTGTCCCCTTCTTTGGAGGCAGAGGGGTGGAACTGGAGGCTCCCCAGAAGTACAGAGGGATCCCCTGACCACCATATGAGGAAACACCACTCAACTGCAAGAAAACCATGCAAAACAATAAGACTTGCCTAGTGTCTCAGATCTGCACTTCGTTTTATCTTCATGTCCCATCTGCACTTCCTTTTATTTCCTGAAATCTCACCTTCCCTTACATCCTTTCATTTTATGGAAGAGCGAATTGCGATTCAGAGGGGTTGATCCCTTGAGTAAATGCCCGGAGTGTCCCGATCACAACCCACAACTTCATGCTTGTGTACAACACACTCTAATTGCATCCCTTGGTTGGCTGAAATCAGGGTGGACATCTCTGAGTGTGCTTAGAACTCCGGTCCCGTGTCTGCTGGTGAGTTCATACAGGAAGGTAGGAGCCCAGGGGGTGGAAAAGGTGGGAAGGGATCCAGGAAAGGTAACCAGGGGACTTTTGGGAACAATTGGATGGTTTGGGGCATCCTGGGTCCAACCAGTCCCCACTGAAAGAGGGTGGTGGCTGGCAGGTCTGCGTTTGAATTCTGGTGCCACTTACCAGCTGCCCAGGTTTTAGTTTTCTTTTTTCTAAGACTGGGGATGATAATCATGGTCTGTATCTCAACACATTTTCTCAGGATTAAATATAAATAAAATATATTTAATCCCTGACACCCACTAAGATGGCTCCTACCAAGATTCTTTACTGTCTGAGCCACCAGGCCTTATCAAAAAAGCAGAAAATAGCAAATATTGATGAGGTTGTGGAGAAATTGGAATCCTTGGGTCCTGTTGGCAGGAATGTAAAATGGAGCATTTATGGAAATCAATATGGAAGTTTCTCAAAAAATTAAAAATAGGAAATTTCTTGGCAGCCCAGTGGTTAGGACTTGGCACTTTCACTGTCATGACACTGGGTTCAGTCCCTGGTCAGGGAACTAAGATCTTGTGAGCTGCATGGCACAACCAAAAAATAAAAATAGAATTACTATAAGATCTAGCAATTCCACATATTTACCCAGAAGAATTTAAAGTAGGTCTTGAAGAGACATTTGCATACTATGCTTGTAGCAACATTATTCACCATAGCCAAAACAAATGTGAAGGCAACCTAAGTATCCATTGAGAGATGAATAGATAAGCAAAATGTGATATATATATAAAACAGAATATTATTCAGCCCTTCCTTAAAAAGCAAGAAATTCTGACACATGCTGCGACATGGATGAACCCTGAGGACATTATGCTAAGTGAAATAAACCAGTCTCAAAGACAAATACTGTGTGATCTCACTTGTATGAGGTTTCTACTGAAGTGACATAGCAGTAGCAGTAGAATAGTCAAATTCATAAAGACAAAAAGTGGAAGGGTTGTTGCCATGGGAATGGGAGAAGGTGGGAGAGGGGTTAATGTTCAATGGGGACAGAGTTTCAATTTGACAAGATGAAGAGTTCTTTGGGTGGATGGTGGTGATGGATGACAGCAGTGTGAGTGTACCTAATACCACTGAACTGTAAACTTTTTGTATATTTGACCACTATTTAAATACAAAAAAATTTAAATGGTCACATTATGAATTGACAATAAAAGACATTAGTATATGTTATATATATATGTTATATATATATATATGTTATATATATGTTATATATATATATAATACACACACACATACACATATATATGTGTGTGTGTATGTGTTTTAATGAGCCTCTGGGTGACTTGATCCAAGGCCGCTTGTTCTTCGCTTGTGGATACAGGTTCTTTGAGAGATGGAGTCTATATCCCTTTCCTTGAGCTTGAATCTGAATGGACTCGTGACTAGCTTATCACCAAAACAATGCAACAGAAATGCCACAGAGTGACTTAAATCTAGATCACAAAAGTCCATTCAACTTCTGCCTTGTCTGCTGGGTGATTTGTGTTGGGCCCCTGAGCTTGAAGGGAAGAGTCTGAGCAGCTCCCAGGGCTGCCATGCTGTGAGGAAACTTAGACGTCATAGACGGTCCACGTCTAGATGCTCCTGGTCAGCAGTGCCAGCTCCAGTCCTGGCTGGCAGGTTCAGACAGCACAGGGCAGAGAGAAGCCATCCCTCCTGGCCCTAGCTGAACTCCTGACCACAGAATCCACAGGCATGGTAAAAGAGTTGTTTTTAGCTGTTAATTTCCTAAGTGTCTACTGTTATACAGCAATAGTTACTAGAACACTCACATCACATATGGAAACAGTGTCCCTTTGAAATCTCTGTGTGACGTTTGACACTTTCCCTCTCCCCATCTCCTCCATCTGGGCTCCCTCCCTCCCTCTTTCCTTCCTACAGAGGCACAAACAAGTAAATCTAAAATGTCTTCTGAGTGTGACCCCAGATTGAATTACTAAGGATTCCTGCAGCATCCTCTGCTGTGGAAATGTTCTCTGAGTTCATGTTTTTTGCTTTTTCCTTCTTTTTTATTTTTTAAATTATCAAAGTATGATAACACACCTACAGGAGACTTGGAAAATACAGAACAAATTACATATAGTTCCACTATATATTGCAATTACTTTTTAAGTAGATAAGATTTTTGGTTGGAGTTTCAATATCAACTCTTCAAAATTAATAGAATGAATAGGCAGAAAAGTAGAAGGATATAGTGGACCTGAAAAGCACTATGAACCAATTCAACATGATTAAGATTTATTTTCACACAACAAATTCTATTAAAATTCCCATAGATTATAAACTGGGAGACAGTAGAACATATCCAGGGACATAAAACAAAGTGCAAAAATTTCATGGTCTAAAAGTATTGACATCGTACAGAGTCTGTTCTCTGAGTTCATGTTTGAAAATGAAGTCAAGTCAGAATATCACTCAGCCATAAAAAGGAAAATTGTGCCACTTACAGAGATGTGGATGCACCTAGAGACTGTTGTACAGAGTGAAGTAAGTCAGAAAGAAAAACAAATACTGTATATTAATGCATTTATATGGAATCTGGAAAAAACGGTACAGATGAACCTATTCGCAAAGCAGAAATAGAAACATGGATGTTGAGAACAAATGTATAGATAACAAGGCGGGAAGAAAGGGCGAGTAGGATGAATCAGGAGATTGATATATACATACTATTGATACCAGTATGAAATAAATAAATAATGAGAACCTACTGTATACCCCAGGGATCTCTACTTAATGCTCTGTGGTGACCAGAATGGGAAGAAATCCAAAAGGAGGGGATATATGTGTTACGTATAGCTGATTCACTTTGCTATACAGTCGAAGCTAACACAACATGGTAAAGCAACTATATTCCAATAAAAAAAAATTTTTTTAAAGAAAATGAAGTCAGGTCACCACCCACGGGAAAAGACTTTACTGGGCACGTTGTCCATTCAGAGCTCTGTCATCAGACCTTCTTTCCCCACTGGTGCCCTTTCTTGTTGCAAGAATGCTCTCTGGCCCTCTGGCTTTTCCAGGTTAAGCCCCACTGGACACGTGCCTCTAGCAGCTTTGCTCTGAGCATCACTCAGCTCTGCTCTCTGCTGGGTGAGGGAATGGGTCCCAACCCTTCCTTGGAAGTGTGGGGGGCTGCCAGGCACATGTGCCACCACGGTTTGGTTGTGACTGTGCTGTGCCCACAGGGCACAGGCGAGACATTATTGGGGGTGGGTGAGGTTTCACTCCCTGCACTGCTGCACACCAGTTTATCCCAGGCAAGTCACTTTGGTCCTGGGCTGCCCTTCTGTTTGTTGTGTTTGAGGTGACAAGCACCAGCCCACTCAAAGGGCCCAATATGTCATTCACTGGACAGTGATGACAGTTTTGACACTTGAGCTGCTGAAGGGGACAAAGAAGACCCTGGCTTCCTGAAGCTTAGGTGCTTGCAGGCAAGGCACATGTCTGAAATCAACCAAGTACATGAGCGGATTTTCACATGTGAGAACTACCGTGGGGAAAAGAAGGGAAGGGAGGTGCTGGGGCACACTGGGGAGGGGGTGGTCACAGTTGGTGACCTTGAGAAGATGACATCTGAGGGCTGTTAATTATGCAGAAATCTGCAGGTTTTCACTAAATCATATCTGACATTTAAAAATAATGATTACCTGAGCTGACCGCCCAGCTCTTCTGCCAGAATCAAAGCTCTACCCAGGAACTTGACCCCTGTCACATTGTCAGCAGTGATATTTTATGACAAAGCTTATACAGTATGGTCAGAGTCATGTGGTTTCTAAATGATCTGTATCTCCTAAAAATCTATGCTGTGGATGCAACCTGAGAGGGTGTCACTCTGTCATCTGTGTGTCTGGACTCCTGCTCTATTCACTGGGGCCAGAGGCCACCCCTTAGACCCCTTGAATTCTGCCACCATGCCCCTGGGTGACAGGAGCAATGGAGCCCAGCGGCCCCCTTTTTGGGTTGGTTTAGTCACTCAGTCATATCCGACTCTTTGTGACCCCATGGACTATACCAGGCTCCTCTGTCTATGGGATTTCCCAGGCAAGAAAACTGGAGTGAGTTGCCATTTCTTTATGAGGTGCCAGTTTGGGGGATCTTGTAGGTTGTAGCCCTTAATCTTCTGCATCTGAGCCCCTCTCTTTGATGGCAGTCTTTCTGGAACACTGAACTCCGGACTTGCCATTAGCATTTCATTCTGAATGAAGCTTCCCCCCAGCAGGCATGATGCCCCAGGGGTCGGCAGTACTGAGGGCTCTTGAAGCGCACTTTCCCGTGAGCGCCACTAGCTGCCTGTGGCCAGTTAAGTTCAATTGTAAATTAATTGAAAATAAAGAAAAATGCATCCATCAGTTGCAAAGTTTTCAAGTACTCGAGTACTTTAGTACTTGAGTAAAGTAATTGAGTACTCAGTTGCAAAGAAGCACATTTCAAGTACTCAGTAGCCACAGGTGAGTCGCTGGTGGGTTAGATAGTGCAGGTATGGAATACTGTTACCTTCACAAAAAGTTCTCCTGGGAGTCCCTGATCACCTGCTGGTTGAGAATGGAATGCAGGGATGCAAAGATCCCTTCCCCCCCTCCCCACCCTGGCCTCGGCCCTTTCCTCCTCCCCGACAGCGCACTCTTCCCTGAAGGGACAGAAAGTGAAAGTTTCACCAGGCTATTCTGTCTGTCCATGGAATTCTCCAGGCAAGAATACTGGAGTGGGTAGCCATGTTCTTCTCCAGAGCATCTTCCCGACCTAGGGATCAAACCCAGGTCTCCTGCATTGCAGGCAGATTCTTTACCGTCTGAGTCACTTACCAGACAGAAGGCAGCTCTTTCAGCTAAATTGGAATCCAGTTCTTTCTAACATGGCTCTGTGGGCATTAGGAAGCAACACTGGTCCTTTGCAGGAAGACTGCTGCATTGGAGGCTGTTTTGCAGCATCCTCGGTGTCTGTCCACTAATGACAGCAACCTCCCTCCTTCCCACTGTGATTACCAAAAACGCATCTCCAGACATGACTGCATGTGGGGCTTGGTGGACTGACCCCCCATGACAGTAAGTCCCGGTGGCCTAGCTGAGTGGGAGGTGGGGGGCCTGAAGGATCTGCAGGTTTTCTGAGGTCAGACACCTGGAAAGATATTTTAGGTTCTCAGAGGCTAGACAAGGATGAACAGACCTGGGACAGCTCAGCCCCTTGGATGGGCAGTTTCCTCCTCTGGACAGTGGGCTTGCCACCCACTCATAGGGCAGTGAGAAGCATTAAAAGAGACAATGGATGCAGGGAACTAGCTCAGTTCTTGGTCCTAGATGGGTTCGACCACTGCATTTTCAAAACTTTAGCCTAGTGGATTTGGAAAGCCTCCGTGTCTTTCTCAAGGATTGGGTGGGCCCTGGGCGGGTGGCAGTGAGGAGGAGATGGTGTGAGAGGGAGCCCTGAGGCCCCAGCCCTGGAGCCTGCCTGTCCGGTTGCCCCAGGCTCTCTTCCTCCCTCTGCGAGGACTAATGGTGCTCATAACCCTTGGGGGCTGGTTGTGTTTCTCCCAGCACTTGCCCAATTCCAAGGCTACTGTCAGTTACTCTCAGCCCCACGCCAGGAGTAAAGGAAGAATTAGAATTATCTGGAGGAAAGAAAACAGTGAGTCTGCTGCCCAAGGTCAATGATGCCAAGCCTGGGGTCGCCTGGAGTCACCTGGGTCCTCATGTCCTTAAATATCACATATTAAATCCTGTTTTTTTCATGCTTAAAATTCTTTGGGGGTCTCCCATTGCTCTTGGGGTTCATTTAAAAACCTGTGGGACCCGGGCCCTGACTATCTTCTAGCCTCATTTCTCTCTCCACACTGTGGTCCTTCCTACTTTGGGGTCTCTGCTAGGCACACTCCCTCCCCCACCCAACACACACCTGTATGAGTTTAAGGACTCTGCATTGCAAGCCCAGCCCAGTGCCTGATGTGTGGAAGAACTTCGTAATTATTTTATGAAATGAACACCTATCTTAATGGGTGAGTGTGCAAAGGTGGGGAAATAAGACCTGAAATTAACTGCTTTGGCCTAAAGCCATTGTTACCATTCCCCCAGGTTCCTCACCAGCCACATCCTCTCACCCACCAGCGGATTCACATGCGCATTCTCTCTGGACACCTGTCACTTCCAAAGCCACAGAAATGACAAAACCAAACTGAAAAGCATGTCAAAACCCCAGCAGGTCAATCGATCAGCAAAACAAAGCCTTTTTTCATTAAATGCTCAAAGCTTTGGGTTCCTGTTCTAATCCGCATCTCAGATGTCGCCCCGCCCTCCCCACCCCAAAGGCATCCTGGACCTTCGAAGCCTGAGCAACCGACTAGTGGGAGGGGGAGGAAAGCGCCTGGAAGCCTGGCCACTGGGAGATGCCGCCCATCAGTGCTTCAAAAAGGATGGGCCAGCGTCCAGTCCCAACAGGCCTTAAAGGGGTAAGGAGGGCCAATTCATTGTTGGTGGAAGTTGAAAAGCCCTTTGGAATTACTTTGCAAAGTTTAACATTTACCACTTGTCCCAGCCATTCTACACTGAGCTTTACATCCCAAATGATTTTCACACTCTGTACAAAGATCTATGCCCCAGATGTTCTTTGTGACACTCTCCATCATCGAGAAAACAGTCTGCCCATCAACAGAAGGACCCAGCACATCGTGTGCATCACTGTGGGGTATGGGGACGTTCTTAGGACAAGGAGTCTAAAAAAATGTTAAAGGGAAAAAGCACCTTTCAGAACAATAAACTATCATACGGTTTACGTCTATATATATTTGAAATAATGAGTTGTTCTAGGATGTGAAGGGGAGTTGATGGGCTGTGGGGTCATAAATGAGGGAATGGCTTCCAGGAGGGACATTCAGCAGACACTGGAAGGAGGAAATGGGGAGAGAGGAGAAGATGCCCAGTCTTGAGAAAGGAGGTGAAAAGGCACCAAGGTGGGTCACATGACCCTGCCAAAAAAGTCAGGGTCCTTGCTGGGTACTGGAGGGGGGACCCAGGCCATAGAAGAGGGTGGGGGCTCCTGGAATCACCTAGGACCCCTTGTCCTGAGAGAAGGAGTGAGGCCTTCCAAACATTGTAAACAGGGAGATAACAGGGCGAAATGTGGAATTGCTGGTGTGTAGCTGTAAAAATTATCCCCACCCTCTCTTAGGAAGGGAAAATGCTCAGAAGCATCCTTAAGCTGAGACAGAAGTGGGCTGGAAAGGTGCCAGGAGCTGTTGGGGGGCGATGCTCGGCCATGTCCCGAGAGGGGCACTGGTCTCTGCTGCCAAGCGAGATGACGTCTGCGACCCCTGGACTTGCCGCTCTGCACTGTGTGGGGCCTCTATAGGTTGACTCAGAGGGCAGACGTGAGAAGACGACACTCAGGCATCGGGGAAGGTAACTCAAGACCGCAGAGGAGATTTAGTCCCTGAAACGCAGCAGATGGCTCTCTTCTCCTGATAAGGGGCTGAGGGTGGGAAATGGACCTTTAACTTCTGACTACAGAGCCCTTGTGGTCGTGATCTACTCAGTTGCCTTGGGTTAGGCTTCCCCATCCTGATTCAGTATCAGGATGTCCTGTGTTCGGGGAAAATGTGGGGAGCAGATCCTTTTTATGCCATAAAAGTCACTGGAACCACCAACTCCAGTCAGTGCCAGTGATCTTGGATCGGTGTTACTATTGAACCTGCCCCGAAGGGAAACATGAAGGATACTATCCCTATACACTCCACATTTGCAGACAGAGGAGGATATGTAACCAACACCACCAGGGATGCTGAAGGAGGGGAGAGGTCTTTAATGCAAATGCTTTACAACAGAGTGCATTTCACGTTCATAATCTGAAATGCAGTAAGAAAAAAAAAATGACCTAAGCCACTGTTTCAGAATCACCCTTTCTAGTTGTTTGTCCATGGAGGGGATTCCAGATCCCAGTCAAGGCCAGGATGGCTGAAGTCAGGTGGACTTCTGCCCCACAGAATGCAATTCACTCTCATTGCATTTGCATTTATGCGCTTCATAGGACTAGGGATTTGCAGGAGTTATGGCAGTGATTTCCTAGTCCAACACAACCACTAGCTCATACTCATAATATGTGATTTTTTTTAGAAAGGAGGAGACTGTGTGCCGGGCTCTGGGCTGGGCACTGTGTGTGACTCCTTCATTTAACCCTTATAATCATTCCTTGTGGTGGGTCCTGTGATTTGCCCACTTTGCAGATGAGAAAGCTGTGGCACAGTGAGCTATTGCCTCTAAAAGTCTTTGAACTTATTTTAAATACAAAATTTTAAAAAGAGAAATGGATCCTTTCTCAAGTGGGAGTGTAAATTGCTGCAGCCACTATGGAGAACAGTACGGAGGCTCCTAAGAAAACTGAAAAATAGAATTGCCATGTGATCCAGCAATCCCACTCCTGGACATGTATCCATAGAGAACTCCAATTCGAAGAAATACACGCACCTCTATGTTCACAGCTTCCCTAGTGGCTCAGACAGTAAAGAATCTACCTGCAACGTGGGTGACCTGGGTTCGATCCCTAGGTTGGGAAGATTCCCTGGAGGAGGGCATGGCAACCCACTCCAGTATTCTTGCCTGGAGAATCCCCATAGACTGAGGAGACTGGCAGGGCTACAGTCCGTGGGGTCGCAAAGAGATGAGCATGATGGAGCAACTAAGCACAAACACACTATGTTCATAGCAGCACTATTTTGTAATAGCCAAGATTTGAAAATAACCTAAGTGCCCATTGACAGATGAATGGATAAAAAAGATGTGGTACATATATAATGGAATACTACTTGGCCATTAAAAAGAATGAAATAATGACATTTGCAACAACATGGGTTGTTTAGACTTTAGAGATTATCATACTAAATGAAGTCAGACAGAGAAAGACACATTCCATATGATGTCACTTACATGAAGAGGAATCTCAAAAAGTGATATAAATGAACTTATATATAAAACAGAAATCGACTCAATCACAGACAATGGTTAGCAAAGGGGAAGGTGCAGGAGATAAATTAGGAGTTTGGGATAAACATATACACACTATTATATATAAAATAGGTAAATAGCAAGGTTTTATTATATAGCACAGGGAACTATATTCAATATCTTATAATAACCTCTAATGAAAAAGAATTTGAAAAAGAATATATATGTATAACTGAATCACTTTGCTGTGCACGTTAAACTGACACAACATTGTAAACCAACTATACTGCAATTTAAAAAAATGGTTAAAAAGAACCCTCTAAGAAGAGGTATCAACCAGTATGATATTGATTTGATGCTGAGTACATAAGACCTATGTTATCTGTTAGTCAGTCATGGATTTCTTTTGGAAATTGCTTAAGACAATGATTTTCAAAATGTGGTCCCCAGACAAGCATCATGTCATCATTGACACTAGAGACCTTGGAATGCATATTCTCAGGCCCCACCCAAGATGGACTGAATCAGAAGCTCTGGGTGGAGCCCAGCAAGCTGTGCTTTAACAAGCCCTCCAGGGGATTCGGATGGTTAAGGCTTGAATTTAAAAGAAATTAAACCATCAATGGTCCCTGACTGAATCCTCCTGGGATCTTTCAGAACTAAGTGGTTCCCCTGAACACTTCTTGGAGCTAGAAATCAGTTCAGTGCTTCTCACGTTTGAAGATGAACAGAGTCTCTTTCGAGGCTGGCTGGGCCCCACACCTAGAGACTCTGACTCAGGTCTGGGATGGGACCTGAGAATTTGCATTCCTGATGAGTTCCCAGGCTCTGCAGATGCTGATGGTCGGGGAGCACACTTGGCGAGCAACGGAAGGAGTCAGTGCCCAGGGAGGACTATGGCCAACTCAGAAAGCCCCCTTCACATGGATCCCTTTTTACTTCCTGAAATAAAAGAAATAAAATAGCTCTTAGATCCACTAATAATTGGAGTGTCTACTTATTGAGCTCCTACTGCACACTAGACCCTGGATGGGAGCATTGGTTTCACACTGGAAGATTCCAGAACTGCAGTCTGATCCAAGAGAACAAGCATTTATTTCTTAAAATAAGAAACAGATTTCTAACTGTGAGGGGAGGCAGTCTTCTGCATTGCAGGGAGATTCTTTACTGTCTGAGCCACCAGGGGAACTCCCTAACATTTTATTTCTAACTGTGAGACTGCCATCTTTGAATGGAAACTGAGAGGCAGTTACAAAATAGGAGCCAATATAGTCACAGCCAACGAAGAAGTGCATCCGGGGACAGAGTAATGGGTTGAGGGTCTCCTCTCTACAGGTTCCTGCTTCTGAGAGCCCTCGGTGTCCCTTTGAGGCTGGGTTCCCTGCCCATCTCAGGCTCCCTCTGGAGGAGGGAAGTCATACCCAGGAGGTCGTTCTCTGGTGCAAAGGGCAGGAGGAAGATGGTTTAGGGGAGTGTTATGGGGTATCTGTAAACAGCCGGGAGATGACAAGTCCACACAGGTCTCTCTGGTCACTCCCGCACACAGAAAAGCAGATAGAAATGCCTTAGCAGGCCTGTGAGGTGTTAGCTGGGAAGGGCCACGCAGGATCCTCCAATGGGATGTATGAATATCCAGAGGACAGTGTGTACGTGACTTGCTAAGATTTTCTTTTTTAAGAATGCATGTTTAATTCAAGCACAGTCCCCAAGATCAGCATTGATGGTCTTTTACCATTTGTCTTTAAAAATCTCGAAACCAATAAATCTCAGTAAATTATCTTAAGAGATCTGTCCAAGCATAATTTTGGCTCTTATTGGTAGAAAACATATTTTAAGATGGAAAAATAAACATTATGAAACAAAATGACTTTCTCAGTGGGTCCTTCACTGAATAGGCCTAGGAGTCAAGAGAAAAGTGATGTGAAAAGAGAACAAGCATGAGCTGAAGACCTACTAAGTGTTAGACACTGGGACCTTGGTCCTGTCTTTGTTTGAGGAAGACACAGAACTGAGGTTAGTGCATGACTGTGTATCACAGGTGATAAAGCTGAGAGAGATTAGTGTACAGGAAGGGCGTCTAAGGTGGGGTTGTGGTGGGGACAGGGGACACAGGGCTCTTGGGAACAATAGGGCTGGTTAGATGAAGAGGACAGAGCAGGGTTTGACAGCAGGGATGGGTGCCCTGATAGGAACCTGGTCCTCTGTGAGGACCACAGCACTTTCAATGGCTAGAGGGCAGTGGGATGTGGAGTGGGCAGTGGCAGTGGGCTCTGACACTGATGGTGTGGCCCTGGACCAACACACTGCCTGGCAGACAGAAGGGATGTCAAAATAAGAGATACGCTTAGAAGGGAGAGGGTGAAGGACTTGGGAATTAATTGAATGTGAAGAAGGGAGGAAACGAAGGGCATCAGGGGAGCTCTTGGATCCACCAATAATTAGAGTGTCTACTTGTTGAGCTCCTACTGCACACTAGACCCTGGGTGGGAGCATTGGTTTCACACTGGAGGATTCCAGAACTGCAGTCTGGTCCAAGGCTGTGGCTAGGGGATCCATCTTGAAGCAAGCACACTGTTTAATTTGAATCTCTTGATTATTTTGGGTTGAAGGAAGAGTGAGTGATTAAGATAGTAGAGGTTAGCCTCTCCCAATCATCCCAAGTAGGACCTCTACTAAGTTCTAGGGATTCCAAGAAGATCAAAATGTTCTCCCTGCCCTTAACAGACTCATAATTTAGTAAGACAGGTGCACTGACAGATAATTAAAAAGTAATGTGTCAGATATGTTAAAGAGACACACACATGATGCCATGGAAGTCTGTTGGAAGGTTATTTAATCCACTGGCAGAAGAAGAGTGATCCAAAAAGGCTTCCTGGAGGAATTGACACAGGAGTTAGTTTTACAGCTTTCTGCACAGGTCCTTCAGGTGTGGGGCTTGGCTTAAGGTTGGCCACTTGCTGGGGTAGTAAATACTGAAAGAGGAACAGGTTGGAGAAAAAGGTGACAAGTTCAGGTTCAGACAGATTGCCTCTGAAGCTGCTGTACAACTCTAAAGAGTGACGTCATGTAGGTATTGGATACGCAAGTTCAGGTTCAGACAGATTGCCTCTGAAGCTGCTGTACAACTCCAAAGAGTGATGTCATGTAGGTGTTGGATACGCAAGTTCAGGTTCAGACAGATTGCCTCTGAAGCTGCTGTACAACTCCAAAGAGTGATGTCATGTAGGTGTTGGATACGTGGGTTTGCCACTGGTCCCATTTTATAGATGGGAAAACTAAGGCTCAGACTGGCTAAGTACCCTGCTGACTGACAGCAACATAGCTGGATAATCACAGATTTGAGCTTCAAATCCAAGCCAAGGGGTGCTGGACGCCAGTCAGCTGTCCTGTGGCCCTGTGGGGAGCGCCCCAGACACACGCTTGGTGGCCTAGTCAGCTGGGCCATCAGTCTAGAAAGACCTTTCAGAGAGTTTCTGAAGATGATCAACAGAAGGGAGAAGATTTAATTAACGGGAAGAGGAGGGCAAAAAAAATGACTCCTATTAGAATGAGCTCACGTTCTCTTGTCTGATTTCCTTTAGATGGTGAGATAAGAAGGAAAATGGCAGAATTTCAAGTTCCGCCCAAACCACCAGGAACCCTTCCCAGTGCCCAGAACCCACAACCTTCGCCCCCCACATCGCCCTCCCACCGACATGCCACCCTCAGGGCCTACCCCAATCTTGCCCTCTGTGACGTGAGCCAGTGGCATCTTGGAGAGAGGCCCAGGAGGCTCCCCCACAACCAGCCGCCTCCAGAGTGGGTGAGCAGAAAGCTTTGTGATGTTCTTCCCCTCCGTTTGGAGAGGAGGGAGACTGAGGCCCATGTTATGGGGTCTTGAGTTTCACACAGCCCAGCCTTCACACCTTCCTCCTGGCCTGACTTTTACTTGGAGCAATAGCTCTCAATAACAACCAGGACAGGCAAGTCACATATGCCCATAATCAGAGCCACGTGGTCCAGAGAGGAGTAGGGACTAGGATTCAGGAGCAGGGGATGGCCTGACTCAGGACCTCAGCCAAGTCAAAAAGAGGACTCATGTGGACTAAATCATTCCCCTTTCAGCAGACAGTTAGCTTCTCCAAAATTAACATTAAAATTTTAACAAACACCAAATTGGTTTTTTCCCATGACTCCACTGTAAGATTTTCTTCCCTGTGTGTTTGCTGGTGGTTTCTGTCTTATTAACAGTAACTGTCTCAAGGGGCCCTGTTTGAGGCTGGCTTGTTGGCCACTTACCCCTTGTGTTCAGAAGGACAGCTTTCTTTACAGGAAGCTCCTGGGGGTTCCTGCTCTGCACCCACACTAACCACCCAGCCCTCCTCCTGCCTGAGTCCAGGCCCCTCCTCCTGCCCGAGTCCAGGCAGGTGGCTGGCATCCCTCCCTCCTTCAGCCAGGTTGCTAAGGAAGGATTTGGCTTGAGCAGTTGCTTGACAACAGGAACCCCCATTACCCACCCTCACATCCTCTACATGACTACATGCAGCATCACCCAGAGCAACCCCAGATCCTGGTTCAGAGGCTGGGCATGGGCCCCTCAAGTTCACAGAGTCATTTTTATGTCCTCCCCTTGGCCTCCTCCTGCCATATGAGACCAGCCTCCCCTGCTCTCCCCTGTCCCTTAGCTTGAATTTCTGACCCTGAGATGAAGCAGAGTGCAAATACTTTATCTGGCACGTCTACAAAATACCAGCATGGGGGAACTATTAGTGTGCTGGTGCTGCCATAACAAAGCACCACAGACTGGGTGGTTTAAACAACAGAAATTTATGGCCACGTAGTTTTGGAGGCCAGAAGTCCAAAATCAAGGTGTTGGCAGGTTTGGTTCCTTCCAAGAGCTAGCTTCAGGTGGTTTGCTAGCTGACTATGGCATTCCTTGGCTTGTGGGAGCATCACCCTGATTTCTGCCTTTTTCCATATGTGTTGTTTCTCCTGTGTGTTCAAATACTCTGTCCAAATTCTCTCTTTTTATAAAGATAATGGAAACAGTCACAGACTTTATTTTCTTGGTCTTCAAAAATCACTGCAGATGGTAACTACAGCCACGAAATTAAAAGACGCTTGCTCCTTGGAAGAAAAGCTATGACAAACCTAGACGGAGTATTAAAAAGCAGAGACATCACTTTGCCAACAAAGGTTCATATAGTCAAACTATGGTTTTTCCAGTAGTCAGATATGGATATGAGAGTTTCCATAAATATGGTTGAGCACTGAAGAATTGGTGCTTTTGAACTGTGGTGTTGGAGAAGACTCTTGAGAGTCCCCTGGACAGTAAGGAGATCCAACCAGTCCATCCTAGAGGAAATCAGTCCCTGAATATTCATGCTGAAGCTCCAATATTTTGGCCACCTGATGCGAAGAACTGACTCATTGGAAAAGACCCCGATGCAGGGCAAGATTGAAGGCAGGAGAAGGGGACGACAGAGGATAAGATGGTTAGATGGCACCACCGACTCAATAGACATGAGTTTGAGCAAGCTCCGGGAGTTGGTGATGGACAGGGAAGACTGGCATGCTGCAGTCTCTGGGATTGCAAAGAGTCGGACACGACTGAGTGACTGAACACCAGTAAAGACATAGTCGTATTGGATTAGGGACCATCCAAATAATCTCATCTTAACTAACTACATCTGCAGCAAGCCTAATCCAAATAAGGTCCCATTCTGGGAGACTGGGGGTTAGGACTTTAACATATGAGTTTTGGTGGGAAGAGATGCAAGTCAGCTCATAACAGGGGTGAGAAGAGAAACAGGGGAAGGAAGGAAGCTGATATAGAGCTTACCATCCAGCAGTTTTCAACCTTGGGCAGCTGTTATCCTACAGGGACTTGGGAGACAGTGGGGATCCCTGGTGGGATAGATGTTGAGTGGCTTGTCCCCCAGCTCCCATTTACCCATGGCAGAGGCTGCTCTCAGGGGACACAGTTCCTGGGGGTTTCCTGCTGCTGTGCAGACAGAGTAGCCCCCAGTGTCCAGACAGAACTTCCCCTCACAAGCCAAAAGACAGGGGTGCTGGCAGCTAGACCTAGGGCTGAGCGGGTAGTGCCCAAAATGGGAAGGGTGATGGGATGTGTTGACATGTCACCAAGCCCCTGCCCCGACTCCCAAAGCCTTCCTGTTCATCAAGTCTATGAACACAAATTTGGCATCTGGATCATCACACAGGACCCAGAGATGATGGGTCTCCTTAGTCTTCAGCATCTTCCCTGAGATCGGATACACCACCATCTACTATGGCCAGACCCGGTGCTCACATTTTGGAGGAAAACCATACCCAGGGGGAGCCTTATGTTTTATGACAGGGTGGTCGAGCCCAGCCCCTGGAAAGCTGGGATTTTAGAGACAATGAGGGTAGGGCGAGGGGGGCTGGGGTGAAGGCTGACTCTGAGTCACCAAGCCTTGTTCTTTCTACACATTAGCACAGCCAGGATCTCTCCCCCAGACACACCACCTGGGCGGGCCTGTAGCGTGCTTTGGGAAGACAGGCAGGGGCAGGCACGGGAGGGTCTCACCTTCTGCCAGTCCCGTCTTTTACATGAGGTTCCCCGGGCAGTAGGCAGGGGACCAGGAGCCAGGCCCCCAGGCGCTGCTGTCTCCTCCAAGCTTCGTCCGAGCCTCAGCCTGTGCTGGATGCCTGCCCACCAGACCAGGAGCAGGGCGGGGAAGCAGGCACCACCACAGAGACAATCCCATCCAACTCCTTCATTCTAGACGTGGAAACATGGGCCCACAGGCAGAAGTGAACTGCTACAAGCCTCACATCGACTCCATCATGATTTATGAGGCCATAGTTAATAATCAAACACTTAAGATCTATTGAACAGGCCCTGGCATATTAAGAGCTCATTAGAAATTTTCTGATTTTATCATCAGAACGATTCATAGTAAAGTGTTATTTACTGTCTCTGTGTGACAGATGCGAAAACTGAGGCCCAGATGAACTTGGCTGAGTGTGGCTCTGGGTTTCTGGGACAGGGCCACCTTAGGATGGGCTGTGCAGCTCAGGCAGGGTGGGGAGCCCCAAAGCACACAGGCCTACCACATTCCACCTTGGCTCAGCCCCAGCGACAGGAACAGACAGGGAGCACCCTGGGGCCTGTCTGCCACCAGATCAAAGCACCAGGGTGGGGGCCGCCAGCTCTGGCGTGCAGAGCAGAGCAGGGCGGCAGTGTCTGGGCCAGGGAGGCCCCACAGCACCCAGCAGAGAACCACTCCCATGCCAGGGCCCCCCTCACTAGGTGCCCAGGAAGGGCCCTGGGAGGGTCCTGAGAGGAGGCAGGGAGGCTGCAGCAGGCCTCTTTTGTGGGTTTTGCTTGCCCATTGGAAACCCAGCCTCCCCAGCTTCTAATTGTTCCCCGCCCCATGCCCAGGGCTGCCAGCAGAGTGCGGGGCAGCCAGCAAAGTGTCCACGAGCAAAGGCTGAAACGTAGCTGTGGGAAACCAAAGCACTGCCAGGCACATGCAGTCAGAGCTTGCCCCTTGGGTGTCCCCTCACCCACTGCCACCCTAAAAGCCATCTGATGAAAGAGGCCAGGGGTCTGCACTTTGTAAAATCTTTTATTTTATTTTATATTTTATTTTCTCCAGCTTATTGAGGTATAATTGACTTACAACACTGTATCAGCTTTAGGTATACAGTATAACAATTTGATGCATGTAGATATTACAAATCCGATTATCACAATAAGTTTAGTTAGCATTCATCACCTCACACAGCTATAGAATTGCTTTTCTTGTGATGAGAGCTTTTAAGACCTACTCTCTTAGCAACTTTCAAATATAAGATAGAGTCTTGTTAATTGTAGTCACCATGCTGTACATTACATCTCCAGGACTTATAAGTGGAAGTTTGTACCTTTTGACCATCCATTTCACCCAATCCCCAAGTCCCACCTCTGGCAGCCACCAATCTGTTTTCTGTTTCTAGTTCAGTCTTTTAAGATTTCACACATAAGTGAGATCATGTGTTATCTGTCTTTCTTTGACTTGTTTCACTAAGCATAATGCCCTCAAGATCTATCCATGTTGTCACAGATGGCAGAATTTCCTTCTAATGGCTGAATAATATTCCATTATGTACATCTATCACATTTTCATTATTCATTCATCAATTGATAGACACTTAGGTTGTTTCCATGACCTTTTCTTTAATTTTTATTTTATATTGCAGTATAGTTGATTTACAACGTTGCATTAGTTTCAAGGGTATAGCAAAGAGATTCAGTTATACATACATATATACATATGTATGTATACATGTAAATATATATATATATTTTAAGATTCTTTTCCCATTTAGGTTACTACAGAATATCAAGTAGAGTTCCCTGTGCTATATAATAGGTCCTTGTAGGTCATCTAAAGCTGAAACTCCAATACTTTGGCCACCTCATGCAAAGAGTTGACTCATTGGAAAAGACCCTGATGCTGGGAGGGATTGGGGGCAGGAGGAGAAGGGGATGAGAGAGGATGAGATGGCTGGATGGCATCACCGACTCGATGGACATGAGTTTGGGTGAACTCCAGGAGTTGGCGATGGACAGGGAGGCCTGGTGTGCTGCGATTCACGGGGTTGCAAAGAGTTGGACACGACTGAGCAACTGAACTGAACTGAACTGTAGGTTATCTATTTTAAATATAGTAGTGTATATATATCAATCCCAAACATCCAATTTATCCCACCCCCAACTTTTCCCCTTTGGTACAATAAGTTTGTTTTTGAAGTCTGTGAGTCTTTCTGTTTTGTAAATAAGTTCATTTGTATCATTTTTTTTAGATTCCACGTAGAAGTGATATCATATGGTATTGTCTTTCTCTGTTGGATTTACTTCATTTAGTATGATTATTTCTAGGTCCATCCATGTAACTGCAAGTGACTTTATTTTATTCTTTTTTATGGCTAAGTGATATCCCATTGTGTATGTGTGTATGTGTGTGTGTGTATTCCACATCTTTATCCATTCATCTGTTGATGGTTTTTGCCATGTTTTAACTATTGTAAATAATGCTGCTATGAAAAAGAGGGTGTCCACATGTTTTCATTTGCTTAAGATGTATGCCCAGAGATGGAATTGCTGGGTCATATGGTAGTTTGCCAACTTTTGAGGAAGCTCCAAGGGACCCTGTGCTTTGCAGCAGGGGAAAAACTCTTTTACCTACAAAATTCGGGCCAGTTAGGTACTTGTGCTAAACAGAGCATCAGAGCAGGAAGGGCTAAGAGATCACCCCATGTTGTGTGGAAGGGGTCCAAGAGCACATGGACATTCGATGACAGGTCTGGCTACCATGTCTCAGCCCCAGCCCTACTCTGTCCATGCCTGCATTTGTTTCTACCACTGCCATGACAAATTGTTACAAACTGTGCTTAAAATGACACGAGTTGTGTTTTTTAATTTTTAATTTAATTTTTGGCTGAGCTGTGTGGCATGTGGGGTCTTACTTCCCTGGCTAGGGATTAAAGCTTTGCCCCTGTAGTGGAAGTGCAGAATCTTAACCATTGGACCACCAGATGCTGAAGCTGGAGACCTAATGCAAAGAACTGACTCATTGGAAAAGACCCTGATGCTGGGAACGATTGAAGGCATGAGGAGAAGGGGGTTACAAAGGATGAGATGGTTGGATGGCATCACTGACTCGATGGACATGAGTTTGAGTGAGCTCCAGGAGATGGTAAAGGACGGGGAGGCCTGGTGTGCTGCAGTCCATGGGATTGCAAAGAGTTGGACACAGCTAAGTGATTGAAGAATAGCAACATGAAATGGTGATATTTTGATTCTGTCATTCCTTCCTTGTTTATCAGTTTCTCCTAAAAAGAGAAACTATATATATATATATGTATATATATATATATATACATATATATATACATTTTTTTTCATTCAATCTGTCTTCACATGGAGATATTTGGATGATTTCCAATTCTTTGCTATCATGAATAACGCTGCTATTAGTAGTTTTCTGCATGTATTTTATTTTATTTATTTTGGCTGCACTGGGTCTTCATGGCTGCACACTGGCCTTCTCTAGTTGTGGCGAGCAGGGGCTACTGTCTAGTTCTGGCACAAGGGCTTTTCACTGAAATGGCTTCTCTTGTTGCAGAGCATGGGCTCGAGAGCACAAGGGCTTCTTTAGTTGTGGTGCACAGACTTGGTTTCCCTGCAGCATGCAGAATCTTAGTTTCCTGACCAGGGGTTGGATCTGTATCCCCTGCCTTGGAAGGTGGAATCTTAACCACTGGATGACTAGGGAAGTCCCCGCATATGCCTGTTTGTACTGTGTCTGAGATAGATACCTAGAAATGAGATGTGTTTGTCAAAGGGGTAAATGCATATGTGATTTTGCTAGATATTGCAAATTTCTCTCTATCAGGGTTGTCTGTTTCGCATTTCCACTGGCAATGTATAAGAGTGTCTGTTTCTCTACAGCCTCACTGACAGATTTTGATGTCAAACTTTGGGTCTTTGTCAGTCTAATAACTGAGAAACAGTCCCTTGTCTAGTTTTAATTTTCAGTTTTCCTAGTACAATTTAGGTAAACACTTATTTCACCCACCCATTCCTGATGCCAACTTTATCAAAATTGAAATTTCTATACACAACTGGGTCTATGTCTGGATTTTGTATTCCATCCCAATGGTCTATCTTTTTATCCACTCATCAGTACCAAATTGTTTCAATTATGCTGCTAAGTTGTTTCAGTCGTGTCCAACTCTGTGCGACCCCATAGACAGCAGCCCACCAGGCTCCCCCATCCTTGGGATTCTCCAGGCAAGAACACTGGAGTGGGTTGCCATTTCCTCCTCCAATGCATGAAAGTGAAAAGTGAAAGTGAAGTCACTCAGTCATGTCCGACTCTTAGCGACCCCATGGACTGCGGCCCACCAGGGTCCTCTGTCCGTAGGATTTTCCAGGCAAGAGTACTGGAGTCGGGTGCCATTGCCTTCTCCATGCGTCAATTATAGAGACTGTTTTAAAAAATTAAAGTACAGTTGAGTTTTGGTTTCCCCAATGGCTCAGTGGTAAAAAATCTGCCTGCAGTGCAGGAGATGCAGGTTGTCTCTGGGTCAGGAAGGTCCCCTGGAGAAGGAAATGGCAATGCATTCCAGTATTCTTGCCTGGAAAATTCCATGGACAGAGGAACCTGGTGGGCTACAGTCTATGGGGTCACAAAGAGACAGACACAACTTAGCCCCTGAGCACAGTCTCGGTGGTGGCATGAGGGATCTTGGTTGTGGCGGGTGAGATCTTTCGTTATAGGCTTCTCTCTAGCAGCATGCGAACTCAGTAGTTGTGGAGCACACGCTTAGCTGTCCCATGGTATGTGGGATCTTAGTTTCCAAACCAGGTATTGAACCCACATCCTCTGCATTGTAAAGACGATTCTTAACCACATTAGGGAAGTCCCCAAGGCTTGCTGTCTAATACACCCTGTGGGTTGGCCTCAGCTGTGGACCAACACCCATCTTGCCACACCAGTCTCCTGCTTCCACTTTGCAGACAGCCTCCGCCACATGGCCTGACCCTGGGTGGCCCCTAAGCCATCTCTCTCCTTCTTGGATTGATTCAGAGGCAGTGAGAGTTTGCCTCTCCCCTTCTGACTTCTGGCAAAGGAGGCTCCCCAAGTAACCTGGGTGCAAAATAAAACCCTGACACCAAATGTTTAAAAAGATAACTTGAAACGTTGAAGAAAAATAATGGATATCGGAGGAGGAATCAAAGGAGAGAAATGATGTGCATGCATTTGGGAAGATTTGAGAGTAAACGTTCTTTTATTGAAGCCCGCAAGCCAACTCTACGTTATCTTTCTGCTGAATACAGTGGAATGGATGGAACCCCAGGAGGTGGATGCCTTGGAAACTAAGCCATCTCCCACACTATCCACTGCTTCTCAGTAACTCCTTAGAGAAGCAACTAATTTCAGTTAAATTCAGTATACTATGGGCTGGATCAGTTCAGCATCTTATAAAAATTTCATCACATTTTAATTAGGAGTCTTTCATAATTTTTTTCACATATAAAAATTTTTATTTTTGTGTACATCCAACAGTCAAAATGAGTCCAATGACCACCCATAAGTTTCCTTATGTTTCTTTGTTATCCATTCCTTCTTGCCAATTCCTCTGCCCCTAAGCAAATGTTCATCTGATTTTTTTTTAATTCAAGTATAGTTGATTTACAGTGCTGTGTTAGTTTCAGGTGTACAGCAAAGTGATTCAAAGTATATGTACACATATATAAATGTATGTGTATATATATATATATATATACACACACACATGGGCTTCTCAGCTGGTGCTTGTGGTAAAGAACTTGCTTGTCAATGCAGGAGGCATAACAGACCTGGGTTCGATCCCCCGGAAAAAGAAATGGCAACCCACTCCAGTATTCTTGTCTGGAGAATCCCATGGACAAAGGAGCCTGGTGGGCTACAGTCCATAGGATCGCAAAGAGTTGGACATGACTGAAGCGACTTAGTATGCACATGTGCAAATATATATATACATACTTAAGTGTACACACACACACATATACGCTCTTCAGAATCTTGCCACTCCCCACAGAGAAGCTGAGTCGAGTTTCCCTTTCTTTGAACCTAGGCAGAACCTTGTGTCTCAATGAATAACATGCAGCCAAAGGATGCTGGGTGACTTCCAAAGTTTCCCAAAAAGCGACAAGGTTTCTGCCTGGATATCTCTTGTGATGCTCACCCTGCGAACCCAGCTACCACCATGCTGTGAGGAAGCCCAAGGTAATCTCAGTAGTGCGGCCACATGGAGAGGTCTAGACCAAAAGGAACCAAGGCCCCCCAACCAGCAGCCAACATGAATAAACAGCAGGCATGTGAGTGACCATGTCTTCTGATGATACCAATGCCAGCCTTGGAATCTTCCAGCTGAGGCCCCCACACTGTGGAGGGAAGACAAACCATCCCTACCATGCCCTGTCCAAAATCCTGACCCACAGAACTTTAGAACATAATAAATGGCTGTTTACACCATTGAATTTGGGGGCAATTTGCTACACAACCCTAGTGACTAGAACACTGTGTGATGATGCCCAAGCCACATCTCTCTTGGGGCTAGATTTTCTTGTCACCAGGCTCTTTTTACAGAAAGAAAAAGGGAAAACTGGAAAAGTACACCTCCACCCTGTTCCCTCTGCTCACTGACCCTCCCTCACTTCTTTCAATTCCCCCAGCTTTACTGAGGTAGAATTGGTGTAATAAAATTGTACCTCATTAAAGTATTCTGTTGTTGTTATGCAGTCACTAAGTCATGTCCAACTCTTTGCAACCCTACTGACTATAGCAGGCCAAGCTCCTTTGTCTCTGCTATCTCCCAGAGTTTACTCAAATTCATGTCCATTGAATTGGTTATGCCATCCAACCATCTTATCCTCTGCCACTCCTTTCTGCTTTTGCCCTCAATCTTTCCCAGCATCAGGGTCTTTTCAATGAGTCTGCTCTGCGCATCATGTGGCCAAAGTACTGGAGCTTCAGTTTCCGAATCAGTCCTTCCAATGAATATTCAGGGTTGGTTTCCTCTAGGATTGACTGGTTTGATCTCCTTGCAGTCCAAGGGACTCTCAAGAATCTTCTCTGGCACAATTAAAAAGCATTAATTTTTGGCACTCAGCCTTCTTTATGGTCCAACTCTCACATCCATATATGACTACTGGAAAGCTCATTTGTTGTTCAGTTGCTCAGTCATGTCTGACTCTGCAACCCCACAGACTGCAGCACGCCAGGCTTCCCTGTCCTTCACTATCTCCCAGTTTGCTCAAACTCGTGTCCATTGAATCGGTGATGCCATCCAACCACCTGACTCTCTGCTATCCCCTTCTCCTCCTGCCTTCAATCTTTCCCAGCATTAGGGTCTTTTCCAATGAGTCAGCTCTTCACATCAGGTGTCCAAAGTATTGGAGCTTCAGCTTCAGCATCAATCCTTCCAATGAATATTCAGGGTTGACTTCCTTTAGGATTGATTAGTTTAATCTCCTTGCTGTCCAAAAATGGACCTTTGTTGGCAAAATGATGTCTCTGTTTTTTAACACACTGTCTAGGTTTGTCATAGCTTTCCTTCCAAGGAGCAAGCATCTTTAACTTCATGGCTGCAGTCACTGTCCACAGTGATTTTGGAGCCCAAGAAAATAAAATTTGTCACTGTTTCCACTTTTTCCCCTTCCATTTGCCATGAAGTGATGGGACTGGATGCCATGACTTGTTTCTTCAACATTGAGTTTTAAGCCAGCTTTTCACTCTACTCTTTCACCTTCATCAAAAGGCTCTTTAGTTCCTCTTCACTTTCTGCCATTAAAGCGGTATCATCTACATATCTGAGGTTGTTAATATTTCTCTGGCAATCTTGATTCCAGCTTGCGATTCATCCATCTCTGCATTTCTCAAGATGCACTCTGCATATAAGTTAAATAAGCAAGGTGACAATATACAGCCTTGTTGTACTCCTTACCCTATTTTGAACCAATCTGTTGTTCCATGTCCAGTTCTAACTGTTGCTTCTTGACCTGCATACATGTTTCTTAGACAGGTAAGGTGGCCTGGTTCTGCAGTTTGTTGTGATCCACACAGTCAAAGGCTTTAACATAATCAATGAAGCCAAAGTAGTTTTTTTTTTTTTTTTGAATTCACTTGCTTTTTCTATGATCCCATGGATGTTGGCAATTTGATCTCTGGTTCCTCTGCCTTTTTTAAAATTCAGCTTATATATCTGGAAGTTCTCGGTTCACATACTATTAATGCCTAGCTTGAAGAATTTTACCTTACTAGCATGTGAAATGAGTGAAACTGTATGGCATAGTTTGAACATTCTTTGGGATGGCCTTTCTTTGGGACTGGAATGAAAACTGACCTTTTCCAGTCCTGTGGCCCCTGCTGAGTTTTCCAAATTTGCTGGCATATTGAGTGCAGCACTTTCAGAGCATTTCAAATCTTTTAGGATTTGAAATATCTCAGCTGGAATTCCATTACTTCCATTAGCTTTGTTCATAGTAATTCTTCCTAAGGCCCGCTTGACTTCACACTCCAGGATGTCTGGCTCTCGGTGAGTGACCACAGCATCATGATTATCCAGGTCATGAAGGCCTTTTTTGTACAGTTCTTCTGTGTATTCTTGCTACCTCTTCTTAATCTCTTATGCTTCTGTTAGGTTCTGATAGCTGTGTTGCTATCACCACAACCCAAGTAACAAATGTATCCCTCATCGCCCAAAGTTTCCTGGTGACTCTTTTTTTTTTTTCTATGTGGTAAGAGCACTTACCACTTAAGAAATCACTCCAAATCACTGTGGATGGCGACTGCAGCCATGAAATAAAAAGACACTTGCTCCTTGGAAGAAAAGCTATAACAAAGATAGAGAGCGTGTTAGAAAGCAGAGATTACTTTCCAAAAAATGTCCATATAGTCAAAATGATGGTTTTTCCAGTAGTCATGTATAGATGTGAGAGTTGGACTATAAAGAAAGCTGACTACTGAAAAATTGACGCTTTCGAATTGTGGTGTTGGATAAGCCTCTTGAGAGTCCCTTGGACAGCAAGGAGATCAAACCAGTTAATCCTAAAGGAAATCAACCCTGAATATTCTTTGGAAGGACTGGTGCTGAAGCTGAAGCTCCAAATACTTTGTCCACCTGATGAGAAAAGCCAACTTGTTGGAAAAGACCCTGATGCTGGGAAAGATAGAAGGAAGAAGGAGAAGCGGATGACATAGGATGAGATGGTTGGATGGCATCACTGATTTAATGAACATGAGTTTGAGCAAGCTCCAGGAGATGGTGAAGGACAGGGAAGTGTGGCATGCTGCAGCCTGTGGGATCACAAAGATTCGGACACGACTGAGTGATTGAACTGAACTGACTGAAGAACACTTAATATGAGACCTTCTTACACTGTTGGTGGGAATGTAAAATTGATGTAACACTGTGGAGACCACTATGGATGTTCCTTTAAGAACAAAGAACAGAGCTTCCATTTGATCCAGCAATCCCACTCCTGGGCATACACCCAGAGAAAACTGTAATTCCAAAAGGTACATGCATACCAATGTTTATTGCAGCACTATTTACAATAGTCAGGACATGGGAACAAACTAAATGTGTCATCAACAGAAGAATGGATAAAGATGTGGCACATATATACAATGGAATATTACTCAGCCATAAAAGGAAACATTTGTGACATTTGCAGAGATGTGGATGGATTGAGAGACTCAAACAAAGTGACATGAAGTCAGAAAGAGAAAAATAATTATCATATGTTAACGCATACATGTGGAATCTAGAAAAATAGTGCAGATGAGCCTATTTGAGCAGAAATACAGACACATAAATAGCAAATGGATGAACACCAATTGGGAAAGCGGGGGTGGGATGAATTGGGGGATTGGGATTGACATATATATACTATTGATACCATGTATAACATAGGTAACTACTGAGAACATACTGTAAAGCACAGGATGTTCTCCTTCATGCTCTGTGGAGACAAAGAGGGGATATGTGTATACATATAGCTGATTCATTTTGCTGTATATCAGAAACTAACACAACAATATAAAGCACCTTAACGACAATAAAAATTTTTAAAAATTTATGAGATATACCCTTTACATTTTTTTTCACCCTTTACATTTTTAAGTAGACAATTCCTTCTTGTTAATGACAAGCACAGTGCAGGCATTCTGTTTTGTACAGCAGATCTCTGGGATTTACTTATCTTGTGTAACTAATTTTATACTGATCCAACAACTATATTTCCTTATCCTCCCAACTTCATCCCTGGTAACAACTATTCTACCATTTCTATTGTTTTTTTGTGTTGTTGTTGTTTAGGCAGTAAGTCAATGTCCAGCTCTTTTGCAACCTCATGGATTGCAGCCAATCAGGATCCTCTGTCCATGGGATTTCCAGAGATTACTGGATTATAGATTTCCCAGAGAATACTGGAGTGGGTTGCCATTTCCTTCTCCAGGGGATTTTCCCTACCCAGAGACCCAACCTGGGTCTCCTGCATTGGCAGGAGGAATCTTTACCACTAACCTATGCCTTCGATTATTTTAAATGCCTCAAATAAGAGGAATCAGGCAGTGTTTGTCCTTCTGTGACTGACCTATTTCACTTAAAATTTCTCCCAGGTTGATCTCTGTGACTGCAAATGGTAGGATCTTTTTTATTTTGAGGATAATATTCCATGGTATGTTTCTTTCACATTTTCTTCATGCTTCATCTAATGGCATATATTTGGGTTGTTCCTATATTTTGATTATTGTGAATAACATTGCAAGGAACGTAGGAGTGCAGATATCTTTTCAAAGTCCTAACTACAGTATTTTTGGATCTATAACTGAGAGTGTGATGACTGGATTTATTTCTATTTTTGTGAGAGATTTCCATGGTATTTTCCATAATTGCTACACTATTATGTACCATTTAAATTTCATTTTACATTCCCATTGACAGTGCACAAGGATTCTGTGTTTCCTACAAACACCAATACTTGTCATTAACATCTTTTGGTTTTTTGATGATAAACACCCTAACAAGTGTGAGTTAATATCGCCTTGTGGTATGTTTGTTTGTTTTGAGGAGCTTGCAGGCTCTCAGTTCCCCAACTAGGGACTGAACTTGCACCCTTGGCAGTAAAAGCACATGGTCCTAATTACTGGACAGCCAGGGAATTCCCACCTTGTGGTTTTTTTTTTTTTTTCACCTTGTGGTTTTGATTTGCATTTCCCCAGGATGACCGAAGCTGAGCACCTTTTATATATCTATTGGCCATCAGTAGGCCTTCTTTGGAGAAATTTCTGTTCTCCTTTGCCCATTTTCTAGTCGGGTCATTTGTGTTTTTGCTATTGAGTCTTAGGAGTTCCTTATTTATTTTGGAAATGAACTCTTTGTCAGTATATGGTTTGCAAGTATTTCCTCCCACTCCATAGACTGCCTTTTCACACTGTGGATTGTTTCCTTTGCTGTGCAGAGCTTTTATACTTAATGCCATCCCACAATTTTTCTTTTTTAGTCCTTCATTCCTTCTTCCTGTCAGACAGTGCAACCTCACTCCCTCAGATAAGCCTTCTCTGTGTTCCCCACTGCTGCCTCCCATGCTAGGTTAGGTCCCCTATGGTGATCTTTTGGTGCACTTTGTATGTCTTCTTTACCCAGTTTGCAATTATACATTTGTCTATGTGTGTTTTAAAATATTTATTATTTATGTATTTGACTGTTCTGGGTCTTAGTTGTGGCACGTGGGATCTTTAGTTGTAGCATGTGAACTCTGAATTGTGGCATGTTAAATCTAGTTCCCTGACCAGGGATTGAACCAGAGCTCCTTGTATTGGGAGTGCCGAATCTTAGCCACAGGACCATCAGGGAAGTCCCCTAACTGTTTATTCATGAAACAATGAACTCCACGAGAAGGATCTCGTTCGTCCCACTCACTGTGATGTCGCATCAGTTGGCATGGTACCGGGCACACAGAAGGATGTGGACTAAACAAAGTGGGACTCACCCAAGGTCATACATTTAGCGCTAGACTTGGACTACGACTTTGTGTCTAATGTTCATTTCTCTGCTCTGCCGGTTTGCCTCCACTCCACACCTTCTATTGCTTTTTTTTTCAGTGCCTAGACTTCTGACCATCTAGAGATCAAGGCGTGATGTTTACACCTTCTCCTCAAACTGAAAAGATTCCATCTTCATCTCAACAGCCACCTCCTTGCCAAAATAAGCCAGAAAAGGTTATGAGGGTGCCTGCATTCCAGCAGGACTGGAGCGGGACTGAGAAGAAAAACAGAGAAAAACGAAATATCCTAAAATGTCGATTTGTTTAAACTTCTTCACAAACTGAACAACACAAGGAAACCAACAGAGACAAGCTTGTAATGAAGTAATCACCCAACGCTGCTAATATTCCAGTAACATGAAATGATTCTGCACATTTCCTGGGGTAGATATGAATAGGGTCATTAAAATATGGCCAAGGAAGGGAGGGAGAGTTTACTTTTTCTGTCTCCTTAGAGTCTGTGTCTGAAAGCTCAGCAGGAATTTAAACAAATAGCACGGAGGAATGGTGAATCTGATCATATTTAAAGAGAAAGCCCTTCCAAACTTCTCTTTCCTTTGATAAATACATTGACTTCTCCAAGATTTGTTTTTTAAAAACCCTGAAGGGTTTTTTTTTTCTTTCAGTCCGGAAAGGCTACTTGAGAAAAACAAAATTAGCATCAGATTGTTGTGATATTGTTCTGCATATATTTTTTCCTCGATCAAGAAGAAATTGTCCTGTCATCTAAATGAATGTAAGGAAATTAAAAGGAAGGTGAGTAATAGGGAAAGGGGATCATAATGCTCTCTCTTCTGTTAAAATGTGGAAAATAAAGTTAGAGAAAGGCTGGTCAAGTCAGTGGCACATGGAAAGAGCTACTGACAAAGGGAGGTCACATCAGTAACACAGGCTTGTGAAAGGAGGGCAGAACTGGGTCTCTGAGACTTTAGTCCCATACATTCTATACAAGATGCAACTGTAGAAAGGGCTGAAGAGAGAGAGATGCTCTCAACACCCTTGGCTAAACTAATGGTACAAACTACTGAACTCATGGAGGATGGCAGTTCAGTGCTCTGACCTGGTACAAGCTACTTCACTTAAAGCCTCAGTCTTCTCACCTGTAAAGTGGGGGAGAAGAAAATCTACTTCCTGGAGTTTTGTAGGTTATATAATTCAAAAGAAATAATACAACATGTCACCTAGCACATAGTAAGTCGTCCACAACTGTTAGAAGGAAAATTTGGAAACTTGTGCCGGTGAGGGTCCCCTTTTTGGAGGAGGATCCTCAGCTTTAGAGAGGTTGGAGGCTGGCCATGGGTTGGGGGGCACTTCAGCCAGCTGTCCCCTGCTTCTTCCAGCTCTTTCTGGGCTGCGGTGAGGCCTGAGGCCCAAGGCTTGTTACCTAGTTTGCTTAAGCAAGTTCTTTCACACACACACCCATACACACTTTGGTCCAAAAGTTCAGTGAGGTTTTTTTCTTCCTTCTTCCTCTGTTGTTGTTGGGTTCTGATTACTTCCATCTGGTTGCGGCAGCTCGAGTGGAGTCTCTAAAAACAAAACAAAACAAACAAAAACCCTTCCTACCAAACACACAGGCACCAAACCTAGAAGGCTGCTACGTTTCTCACCAGCAGGCGCCCAGAGGGCGACTCGTGCTAGCCGCGGCGGGGGGCGCAGGCCGGACCCCGGCACCTGCGCGCGCTGGTGGCTGCCGGAGAGTCGGCGTAGAACCAGCCCCCCCAAAGCCTGCCTCCCTCCCCGCCAGCCCTCCAGTCCCCCGCTTCCGCCCCGGCGCCCGGAGAAGCGGGCGCACTGGGAACGCCGACCCGGGCATCTCCCGGCGGAGGGGAAGAGGGAGGTGGGGAGGGCGGGGGATTTCAGAGATTGAAAACAGAACCGTCCCAGCGCCTCGGCTCCGGAGCTCATCTGACTTGAGTTAGCGACCCCCCACCCACCCCGGCGCCTTAAAAAAAAGTGTTGGGGACTGGCGCGCTCTTTCGTTCTCTGCTGGAACTTTCTTCGTAGGTGTGCTTTCTCTCTAGGGCGCTGAGGAGGGTCCTAGGCCGCCCCTCCCCTCCAGGTCCCCGGGATCCCCTCCGGGAGGGGGCGCGCGGCTCGGGCGGGGGCGCGGCGCCCTGTGTGCCGCAGCCGTGCGCGCGGGGGCGCTGCGCCGTGCGGGTGCGCGGCGGGCTGGAGCGCGGGAGTGCCGGAGCTCGCCAGCCGAGGCAGCACGGCTCCGCGGACTTTTTTTCAAACTCCCATCAATGAGTCTTCGAGGAGGAGCGGGAGGCGGCGGCGGCGGCGGCGGACGCGAAGGAAGACGAGGAGGAGCGGGAGGAGCCGTAGGAAGGAGCTCGGGCCGCCCTGCGCGCCGGAGCCTAGGGGAGCTGCCCGCTCGCCGGCTGTAGGGGCTGCCTGGCCCCCGCCCTCCTCTCGGTCCCCTCCCCTGCCTGGCCCGCAACGCCCCGGCCGGAGTGAGCCCGGGCACACGGCAGCCCGCGGTGGATCGCCGCGCCAACCAAGTTGGGATGGGGTCCCGCAGCCACAGCCCGGCGCCCCGGAGGCCACCTGCGTGCTAGAGGCAAACTTTTGTCTCCCTCGGTAAAGTTGCTTTGGCCTTCTTTTGCTTGCTTTTCGTCGCGAAGTGCCCCCTACTTCGGCCGAACTCGGGCCGACTGGGATGCTGCGCCGTCTTGGAGCGTCCCTCGGCCGGGTACCCGCGCCATGGCACGGGGATTCGGGCACCGGGGGCTAGCGCGGCGGCCCGCGTCCGGGTTCTGACTAAACCAGGCTGGGACCTAAGGGGACTCCAGGGATGGAAACTCGGGACCAAGGGGGCGATTTTGCATCTTCCTTCGCACCTGGGGGAAGGAGCCTGCCTTCTTGGGGAGCGCGACCGAGCTTGCCTCCACCCGGTCTCCACCGCCCCCTAGCCCGGGGCTGTTTTTTCGGGAGTTGGGGGTAGGGCGGGGAGACTGGGATGCTGCGAGCTCCAGCGGTGGGCCGTGGGAGTGTGTCTCCGGGGAGTGTGCAGGGGGTGGAGGGACTGAAGCCGGCCGCTGCGAACTTCTAACTGCACTTCTCCGCGCTGCCCGTCCCAAGCCCTGCCTTTCTTTCTTTCTCGCTCCTTCCTCCCCTCCTCGGGCCCTGTCGCCCCCTCCCCCTCGGTCAGGCTTTCCCTCCCGCCTCCCTCCTTGCTTCTCTCCTCCTCCTCCTTTCTTGCCCTCCGCTCTGAGATCCGCTTGACTTCCCCGAGGGATCCTCACGTAATCTCTCGCCCTGTCCTCCGGTGTTCCCCCGCCACGCTCTTTCTTCCCCGCCCCCACTCATCGTCCACCCCGCCCCCCCCCCCCGCGTCTACCCCCGCGCCGCCGGCAATCTCTCAACAAGTATATTTGCTGAGGAATTTGAAAAATCCACTACTGCAACTTGATCTGTGTGCGATGGATGGGGAGCGGCGCAGAGAGAGTTGGGCGCCAATCCTATTAAGGGTTTAGAAAGGGGAGCGTTTCCCTCAGACGGGGCCCGGGGAGGGGGGCCGCTGGTAGGAGGAGAAGGAAGGGAGCGCGTGCGTGTGTGTGTGTGTGTGTGAGCGCGCCCCCCATGTCGGGGGAGGGGGCGCTGGAAGTGCACCCAACTGGGTGCCTTTTCAGCCCGACAGTAATTGCTGTCACTTCCTAGGAAACCCGACTTCCACTACGCGAGGATCTGGAGATGGAGCCGGAGCGCCTCACCCCGGGTGCCCTGTCGCAGTGGCGCTCGCGGGCTTTGGATCTCCCGCAGGGTGCCTCCCTCCACTCCCCTCTCTTTTGTGTCTTTTTGGTGTGACTTTCAGAATTGATCCCGGCCGGGGAAGAGTCGACCTTTTCCCGGAGTGTGGTGCTGGGCCGCGGGGATCTTTTACTGCGCTGCTCTGCCTTCTCGCTAGGACATCCCGCGCGGCGCTCGGGCTCCTGGGAGGACTTTGCAGCCCGGTGGCCGCGGCCGAGTCCCGGGACCCCCGCCCTGCCGTCCTCGCCAGGCGTGTGAAGGTTTAATCCCGACAGCTCCAGATAAAGGGAGCAGTTGTAAAACGCTCATATGCTGTTTGCCGACGAGGCTCAGGGGGATGTTGGAGCATTTGAAAGTAAACGGTTCCCTCGCAAGCGGCATAAAATAGTGTTTAAACAAATATTGTATTGGCGTGCTCAGGGGGCTCGGTGCCAAAAAGGAAAGTAAATAAACGCTGAAATCCAAAATATACAGCGATGGAAAGCCACGGAATAGGCGGGCTGGTCACCAATCTCCTGAGGAGATCTGTTTGTTCTACCACCTGACCCAGAAGCCCCCTCCCCGCCCACTTCCTTACCTTGCCTGGGAGTTTCCTTTCTTCGGTGGCTTCCCTGTCCCGTGGGGGCCTCAGAGCGACTTTGCACTTGCCTCTGCCCGGAAAAAAAAACTCATTGTGTAGCTACCCGGGCTGGTCTCCCCAGGGCTGGCATGGGCACCCTAACTGTGCCTGGCTGCTTTGACTTCTGGTGGCCTTCAGGCTCGCCCCAGCTTCTGGTCTGGCCAGGGTCACTGATTCTATAGGGAGGCAGGAGGCATCCAGACCACTGCAGATACATCCCTTCAGGACCCCACCTCTTCCCTTCTTGTGCCTCTTTCTTCCTTCATCTTTCCTGCTTTCGTTTTCTCAGACCTACTGCTTCGACCCTGATGGCTGAGGGTTCTCCCCAAGATTTAAGGTCCCAGTCAAACCCCAACACGTAGAGAGTTGTCACTTGTCTGAGTTTCAGAAATTAGTTCTGGTTTGTGATATTTAGGATGGTTTGTATTTCCCCTCTGCTGGGAGAAATAAACTAATTTTGTGAGGTTAGTTAGTGATGGTAGGGGGATTTAAACTCAGGCAGGAAGCACTCCAACGGAGGTGAGGCCCCCACTCACCCAGGAAATAGGCCTCAGGTGACCTGACTGTCCCTTGGCTAGGCATCTGAGTGAGACTGTAGTCAGCTCAGTCTGTTTTCAAAGTCAGTGGGCTGAGAATGCCAATAGGAAGGAGGAAGACACTCCCAAATCAGGCCCGGGCTCACTGAGGACCAAGGCAGGCCTGACTGTTAGGGAGAGTTTTCTTTTCTTTTCTTTTTTTTTTTTTTTTTTATCATTCTCCATGGGAATGGTTTGGAGGGGAATTTGTACAGGGTTCAGACCCCTTCAGCAGAGCATCCCAGGCTGCTTCCAAACTCATATGGACCCTGCCCGTGGCCTTGGAGGGGACTTTTTGGCTTGGCCCATCTTGAAGGGTATGTGGGGTTAGAGAGGCCCTTCTGGCCAGGCAGCCTTAGAAAGGAGGGCTGGTGTGTGTTCTAGGAGGGCCAGTGTGTGTTCTTGGGGATGCTCCAGCTCACTCATGGAAGAGGGGGCTACAGGGCTGCTTGTCAATGACTCCTTGCCGGGCTGCAGGGGTCTTGGAGGCTGTGTACTGTAGCTGGCTTGTTTGCACTGCAGACTGAAAGATACACAAATGCTTCATGCTTTGTGTACTCCCACAAGTGCCCTGTACACAGTACAGCCCTTAGGGTTGGATTAGCCAACCTGGCGATTCAGCAGGCAGGCTGACAAAATTGAATATTTGCCTAAAAAACACCCTTCTTTCAGCAGGACCTCTCTTGACCACCCAGAGGAAGGCAGAGGAACCTTCACCCTACAGATGCCAGCAAGTCCCTCTATCTGGGACCAGGCAGTTTTCATGGGCACTTTGAAAGACTGTGTGACCCCTACACACCCAGCTGACTTGTGGAAGCACAAAAGGCGAGCCCAGTAGCTTTATGGACTCAAGGGGTAGGGCAGCCTGCCTTTTCCTGGGAAAAGTGTGTTCAGCCGCATTTCCTTTTATCCCGTGACGCTGGCTCATAGGCCAGCTCCAGGGAGGTGGAGCTACCTGTCCTGCTTCTTTAGGATGCAGAGGGGTTCTACCTGTGCCAGGCCCTGTTTCCTGGTGCTCAGGGATGGTGCTCGGACCTAGCCGTGGAGGGCTGCAACTGTATCCCCTGGAACCTTTGAAAAGGAACCCCTCCCCGGGGTAGCAGCTCCCTGCTTTCTTCTTTTCAGTAAGTGTCAGAGGCGTGCACGCTTGAAACATGTGAAGAATACCAAAGAGGAAAACTGTACTCTTAGATTTCAGAAAATTCAGAGAAGCCACAGAGGTGATTGTACAAGCCACCAGAATAGGCCCGGTTTCAGTGATAAAGGCTCACTGGCTTCTAAAGAAGGCTGGAGGGGAGGCTGCTCTTTAATTGTGGCCTCAGGTTTGTTTAAAAGATGGTTTGGGAAGGGGTCCTGGGACGGCTTTGTCATTTGGCAATGTCTTTTGGTAAAGAACAACAGCTTCGTTGGTTTTAAATAAATCCTTGCCACCAGATTTAATACTGCGTATTCCAAAATGAATTTGAATGTTTGCTGTGGACTCCAAAGGATTAAAAAAAAAAAAAAAATCATCGATCATTGTTTTTTTTTTTCTTTCCATGTTTTTTTTGATCATTGTTTTTAGGTTTGGAGGGTGACCAAAATATCCTAAACCTACAAAACTATGTTTAACCCCCTGGGGGAATACCCTAGTGATAACAGCAGACTTTCTGCCTGTTTAGTATTTTATTTTCCTCATGTCCTTTATCAACAAAAGCACCCTCAATATAGTTGCTTGTGTTCTGCTTCTAGCTTTTTAAAAATCATACTGTGTGAGGGAAAATAACTCACTTAAGATGTGACCAAAGAGTTCATATAAACTGTTTTTGAGATTTTTGGTTTAAAGTGCATAAGTTCATGTGGTTTTGTGTGTGTGCATGTGTGTCATAAAAAGCCCCCCAAAAACAGGTTGCCGGGCAATGTGTTTTAACTGTGAGTGCCCGGTTTCAGGCATTAGCATAAGAAAAAAGTTTTAGTGCATTTCCTATTGTCTTGAAAGAAGAGTTTCAGCAAAGGGAAGGAAAGCCGCAAAAGGGTGATGGTCCATTGAGATTCTGCGGCAGCCCCAGCTCGTCATCTGGCCCTGAAATCTGTGATCGGATATCACTTTTATCTCAGTTTTCCATTCTCCGGCCTTTTTCACACGTTCACTTTTTGTCAAGGTTTATTGATTACGTTTTCTTCTCTGCAAATCTGTGGAAAATTTAATGAACCAAACACAGCAGTGAAATAAAAGGGACTTTTTATTCATTAGCAAGGGATTGATTTCCCCCCTTGGGCGGAGGGCCCCTGGCCTCTTGAGAGGTAGTGAGCGAGTGAGAGGGGGGAGGGGGTGGCCCTGCCCCCGGGCTGAGGCGGGGCCTCCTGGCTGACCAGCGCCGTCTCAGCCCCGGACTCCCGTCCGCACTCCATCCTGATGGTTGTTCTGTGCCAGCTGCAGACCTCAGCCTCGACCTCCGGGATCCGGGTTCCTCTGGGATCGGGGCTCCCTGGGCTTAGGGGGCGGAGTAGGGATGGGGATATTTGTGTTCACCCTGGCAAACCTCTCGAGTGCCTGGGCCTTCCCCGGGACACAGTTAAGTAGGGCCCTTCCTCCAGCCCCGGCTTTCAGACCTGTAATTAAGCAAAGCCCCTGGTGTGATTACGCTGTGCTGACTCGGCTGGGTTCTTTGGAGCCGCTTCCCTCTACGAAACAGAGTGAACTTTAGCTCTTTGTAGCGGCTTCCTGGGTAGCCTGGGGTCGGATTCGATTGCACGTCTGTCTGTCTGTCTCCCCGACACCCGCTTCGCCCTTCTCTGCCCGCTTTGTCTCCTCCCTGTCCATCTTCCTTTCCCCCAGTCTTCACTCTCGCTCTCTCTGTCCCGCCTCTCCCCGCCCTACGTCTTCTTTCTCTCCTCGCTCCTGTCTTTTCTCTCTCCCTCTCCTCTTTCTTTAGGCATCTTTTTATTTCACTCCCCCTCCGCTCCCTCCTCCGTCTCCCCGCCCCTCCATTTTCTGCCCCGCGGAGGGCTGGCTGCGAGGCCTCCGGGAAGCCGCGTGTCCAGGCCACCGGGACGGTGCCCGAGTACCGGGACCCCTCCGCGCCCCGAGCGGCTCGCGCGCCGGCGGCGCCGCGTCCCTCCCACCTGCCCGCCGGCCGGGTTTGCGGCGCCCAAACAATGGCCACATTGTCCTGGCCGCGCACCGGCCGCCCCCGGCGAGTGGCGGCAGGCCGGACCCTGCTCGTGGCGGCTCGGGAAGAAAGCCAGCGGCCCAGATCCAGATCGGGCGCCTTTGGCGCCGGGTGGGAGACCGGAGCGCGCCCGCGCTCACCTGGGGAAGGCGCTTCTCCCTGCCCACGGCCGCTGGCCCTCCCTCCCTCTTCCCAGTGGCTCCCCACCCACTTTTCCGAGAAGAGAAGGGGATTCATTCGACTTTAGGTGACAGTTTGCAGAGTGAATTGAGAGCATTTCACTAAAGCCAGGAGAAGAGGGGCCACGTTACCAAACTTTTGGCGGCATCAGAAAACTTTTTCCAGAAGGCATATTTGCGAGTGACTGGAGCCACGAAGGCCTCCTTTTGCCCTATCCATCCGCCTTCTCCCACCAAGGCAGGAAAGTAATGGTGGTCACTCAAAATAGTATCCCCCGCCCCCCCCCCCCAATTCGTCTTGATCTGTAGGGATTGAAGACCTCTTAGCGCTCAGAAAAAGAAGGATCTTTGAATGCTGAGGATGTTAAAAGAGCGTCGGTCCCGGGTCCAAGCAGACGCTTAGCAATGCTCCTTTGTGTTGTGGACAATGCAATAAGTCAGCCCGACTTTTGAGCCACATTTATAAGGAACTGTAAGGGCCGCTCAAGTACACTTGTGCTAAGTTGAATTGATTGAAATTTAATGGCGGTTAGTGGCGATGAATGGTAATGATTTCCCAGCGTATCTTTGGCATACTTGACATTAATAACCGGAGTGTGTGTGTATACCCGCACCGGGAGCCTGCCACACACGTGAGGCGGGAGCATTATTCATTTTCTGAGATGCCAGCCCTTCGCCTCCTTCCTCTCCTCAAATCCTTTTCCTTCTCACCATAATTCAGTTGTTCAGATGATGTTAAAAAAAAAAAATCAAAGGGAAAGAAGGAAAGAGAAAAATCTTTCTCCATTGAGTCCGTACATCATGTCAATATAATTTTGAGCTCATGATTTTTTTCAGTTCCTACATAAATCAGCTTCTAATATACAGAATGTGATGAATTTGTTTTAGCTGCCACCATGAATTAATATTATGCAAATAGAAGCTTTGCAGGTGAAATGATTTACTTAATAATTTCAACTTCTAATATTTAAACTCATTCATTATGTTGGGAGTTAAAAAAAAATAAGTCCATATTTTTCAACCTGTGATGGGGAGATTAGTATGCAAGTATTTGTGGCATAGGTAGGCCTTGATGGCCAGAAAATAGCTCTTAATGTGTTGATTCTTTCTAGGAGGATCTATAGTTCACCAAGCAGAGGTTTAAGAAGCAGGGGATGGAAGTGTTAACAAGTGCCTTCTGGGGGAGGACATAAATGCATGGAAATAAATCCAAAGTGACCATCACTGTAATACGTCTCCTGGGACTGTACAGGCTCTACTTTGGTAACCTAGCTGGGTTTTTGCTTTTGAACTAGTCTTGAAGGATGAGTCTGTCTAAGCCAGGTGTAGGCTGAAGGGGTTCTGATGCCCCCTGCCCCCATCTTTGTCACTGGTTTGTCGAGACCATCTTAAGACGAGTTGTTAATAGCTGCCCATGAAGGTGGCAGTGATTTAGAAAGTTGGGCAGAGGACTGCCCCACCAAAAAAAAATGCTAGGAAGACTTTCCTGTATGTATCATCTTTGCAGGATGTGTTTTCTTCTGGAAAAAGTTGAGGAAGAGAGTAGAAGTGATGGATAAGTGCCCTGTGATGAGTAATGAGCCTGAACCCTTGGGTTACCCTCCAAGAGTGTGAGACCAGTCACTTAGGAGCTGGGTTGACCCGGTGCAAGTCGCTTGGCCTCTCTGTGGAAGGGGCGGGACTTGGCAGGTGTGATCTCTCAGATCCTCCAGCCACAATTTCTTGGGAGTTAGCACACCCTGCCTCTCGCAGTCATCATTAAGAATCAGACCTCATGCAGGGTTGGTGGGGGGCACCAAGGTCTGGACAGAGTGTGAGGTCTTGGTCTTTGCCTCTGCTTTTGGGGAGAGTGTAGTGAGGCTCCTCTCAAGGAATAACCCTCCTTCCCTCACCTCCCCGCCTGTCACTACCTAGTCAGCTGTAGTGCTCAGAGCTCCTCTGGGATATGGTCACTGGGTGAGCGGGCGTGGGCTGGACGTGGGGACATTGGTGGGGGTGGGGGAAGCATTTGGTCTGCAACGGCCTTTTCAGACTTTCCTGAAGGCTACTGCCAAGTTGAAGGGTGGGCTGACACATAAATATGTCTTGGATCTCTGAAGATAAGTGTCGAGTTTTGACTTGCCTTCTCCAAAAATTGAGGTCATCGTGATCAGATGATGGGTTGAAAGGACATTACTCAACCATTTCTGCAGATAGCAGAGTGTTGTGCAGGGGTGATACATTGTGTGTCCAGGCAGCGACAGAGTATTTAGGGCTGACTCTCACTGTCTATGGAGATCAAGGTGAGGGGACATCACTGATGGTCGCTGGCTGAATGTGCCTCATTCATGTAAGGAGAGAAGAAATCTGACTCAGCAGTCACTTAGCCAGGAGTTGTCAGGTGCGCTGGCGGCAGGATGAAGCAGGGTGACAGGGTTTGAATGTGATTTGGATGTCTTCATCTTTCTAAGATATAGTACTCTAATGTCTTTATATTACTTACATGCATGAATGTAGTATCGATATGTATCCACTCTTCAGGTTAAGTATGGTGGTATAGTCAAGTCTTGTCTGACTCTCGGCCCCATGGACTATAGCTCCCTAGGCCCCTCTGTCCTTGGTATTCTCCAGGCAAGAATACTGGAGTGGGTTGCTATTTCCTTCTCCTATGTTAAGAATGTGTGTGTGTGTGTGTGTGTGTGTGTGTGTGTGTGTGTGTATACATGTATACACACACATTCAGAAGTCTTTTAACTACCAGATCCCTTTATGAATTAGATTTTTTTCTTCTAAGATGCACTTAAACAAAAAGAACTAGCATAGGAGAATGAAGTCAGAACTGGAAATGAGTTAAAGAGGCAAATCTGAAAAGAAAGCCTCCAGCGGGCTTCGTTCCTGCCAGGGATTCAGGTGGAAAGCTGGTTAAATATGTAGATTCTCAAGCCCCTCAGCCTTTTCGATGGTAAAGAATCTGCCTGCAGTGCAAGAGATCCAGGTTCAGTCCCTGAGTTGGGAAGATCCCATGGAGAAGGGAATGGCAACCCACTCCAGTATTGTTGCCTGGAGAATCCCATGGACAGAGGAGCCTGGTGGGCTATAGTCCATGGGGTCTCGTAGAGTCAGACATGGCTGAGCTGAGCTAGTAACACTTTCACTTTCAGTTTTCAGGCCCCCCCCAGGGAGAACCTACAGACTGTGAATTCCCTTGGAGGGGACCCTGAGATCTGCATTTAATCAAGGATTTTTAGGGCAAGGTGATGGGGATTTAATGATTTCTTCCTGTGATGCTCTTCACCTCACTGATTTTTGCATTTAATAAAGGGAGAGCATTTCCTTCTGTAAGACTGGATGGATAAGCAGCATTTAGACTGCCCAGCTATTTGGTGGACTGGAGGTTGGGGCAAATAAGCTAGCTGAGAATTGAGCTGCTTCTGCTCCAGACATCACAGAGAAATGGGCTGTCTTTCTGAGACTGTCAGCCAGCTCCGACAATCCCACAGTCTGCTGAGAAAGATACCTGGAGAAACCAGAGAGCAGCGAGCTTATTAAATCAGCACCTTAGTTTCTGTGCCATGGGTTCTTGACCTGAGGGTCCTTTGGATGGCTCCTTTGTTTCTTTCTGTATAAGAAACTATACCTGTGCATCATGATGGCTGGTTCCTTGCTTCAGCTGGCAGAAGTCCGACCCTTTTTGGGTCTAGTTCAGCATTGGAGAGTTTGAGCAGGTCTTTGGTAAGAGTGACCCAGACTGAGGTTTGACTTACCTGTGGGTGTCTTATGGTTCCCTGAGAAGGGCAGGAAGGAGATACAGACTGAGTGAGAGGAGCTGGTGTGGGATATCACGGCCTCCCAGCCGTGATGGCCTCAGGCCTGGAGCTGGAGAGAGCCTACCATGAGGGGGATGGGCTGGTGCAGGGGGCCTGCCATGATGGGCATGGGCTGGGTGCAGGGGGCCTGCCATGAGGGAGATGGACTGGTCTAGACCTCCCAGGGCAGATTGAGGGCACACTGCCCACCTATGCCCCTGGCACTGGGAGGCCCGAGGGAAGTGGGATGAGGCCTGGTGGCATTTCTGTGTCCCTGGTGTCTGACACCTGGGTGCCTCATTCCTTTCTAGATCCGGCCCTCAGTCCACGGACCCCCAGACTACTAGTGCCCAGCTCCACTGTTCTACCGAGAGCAGCTGCGGTCCCATACTAGAGTGCTGCTCCTTCATTGACATGCCTCTTCCCTTGTCCAAGGACCCCCTTGCGTGGGTGGTTATTGGTGGGCAAGAAACATGGAGGTAGCATCAGGCTGATGGCCCCTTTGGAATCTTGCCTGGAGGTTGGTTGGTTGGACTAGACGTGACCCATAGACCTCCTAGCCCCCATCCTGCCCATGGTATAAGTCCTGTCCTTGCTTGCAGTGATGTCAGCAGTGAGAAGCCAAGCCCCCAGACCACTCCCCAGCCCTGGGCACCCACTAACCTGCTTCCCAGAGCACTGTGTGTCCCTCTCCAGCTGCCTAGCCACCTGCCCAGCCAGGCCGACAGCAGCAGCGCAGCACTTGGGCCAGACCTGGTCCCACCCACTCTCCTGTCCAGCCCAGCTCACCCTGTGGGTACCTCCCATTTCCCCAGTAGTCCAGGCCCACCCTCACCCTCTTTCTTCTGCTTCTGTTTCCTTAGATTTCATTTCTGTTTTATTTAGGTTTGAACATCCATCTCTTTGCTTGGCTCAGGCTCTATTCAGGTCTATACTTTGGTTTAGCACCTGGGCATTCAAGCAGAGCCTTCCCTTCTGATGTAAAAATATTAACAACAACAAAATATTTTCCCCACAAGATCTTAAAACTAAGACGTAATTTTTTTTCACATTTTTTCTTTATAGAAAACTTATGAAATAGGAAATAGCACAGAGAGGAAGATTTTGTCAAGTTTCCTTCCAGTCTCTCTTTTGTTTCTAAGGAATAATTTTTTGGCTGTATATTTTCTTACAAAGTTGAAGTTACATCATAACTTAATTGTAACAGTAACTTCACTATAACATTATCTCATGGATAGTCCACATTATTAATGCATACTCTTTATGTGATTTTTATTGTCTATCTAGTATTCCTTTATCTACTCAAGCATATATATATATACACTTCTTCTTTTAATTTGACTATGCCGTGTGGCATGTGGGATCTTAGTTCCCCAACCAGGGACTGAACCTATGCCTCCTGCAGTGGAAGGGTGGAGTCCTACCTACTGGTTCACCAGGGAAGTCCATCCATAAACATATTTTATTTTACTCTATTGTTGGGCATTTAGGTTTTTTTCCTATCAGTAGTTTTTGCTGTTGTAGATAAACACTGGAATAGATATCTTTGGGTGTAAATGTTTACCTGAAATTCTAATCATTTCCCTAGAATAGATTCTTAAAGGTGGAATGACTTGGCCAAAGTATTTGGACAGCTGTTCTTGAGGCCCTCAGTAGGCCTTAGTAGGTTTCCAGTAGTATTTTTCTAGCTTTTGTGGAGAGATAAGTGATGTTAGCTTGAGGTTTTCAGAACAGCCATGTACAAATCAATGTAAAGCAATTAACTGAGTGCCTTCTGCCAGCCCAGTGACTTGCAAAATATGGGCTCATTTTGCAGATGGGTAACCTGAGTCTCAACATGGCAACAAATTTGGAAAACTCAGCAGTGGCCACAGGACTGGAAAAGGTCAGTTTTCATTCCAATCCCAAAGAAAGGCAATGCCAAAGAATGCTCAAACTACCGCACGATTGCACTCATCTCACACGCTAGTAAAGTAATGCTCAAAATTCTCCAAGCCAGGCTTCAGCAGTACGTGAACCGTGAACTTCCAGATGTTCAAGCTGGTTTTAGAAAAAGCAGAGGAACCAGAGATCAAATTGCCAACATTCTCTGGATCATCGAAAAAGCAAGAGAGTTCCAGAAAAACATCTATTTCTGCTTTATTGACTATGCCAAAGCCTTTGACTGTGTGGATCACAATAAACTGTGGAAGTCTGAAAGAGATGGAAATACCAGACCACCTGACCTGCCTCTTGAGAAACCTATGTGCAGGTCAGGAATCAACGGTTAGAACTGGACATGGAACAACAGACTGGTTCCAAATAGGAAAAGGAGTTCGTCAAGGCTGTATATTGTCACCCTGTTTATTTAACTTCTATGCAGAGTACATCATGAGAAACGCTGGACTGGAAGAAACACAAGCTGGAATCAAGATTGCCGGGAGAAATATCAATAACCTCAGATATGCAGATGACACCACCCTTATGGCAGAAAGTGAAGAGGAACTCAAAGCCTCTCGATGCAAGTGCAAGTGGAGAGTGAAAAAGTTGGCTTAAAGCTCAACATTCAGAAAACGAAGACCATGGCATCCGGTCCCACCATTTCATGGGAAATAGATGGGGAAACAGTGGAAACAGTGTCAGACTTTATTTTTCTGGGCTCCAAAATCACTACAGATGGTGACTGCAGCCATGAAATTAAAAGACGCTTACTCCTTGGAAGGAAAGTTATGACCAACCTAGATAGCATATTGAAAAGCAGAGACATTACTTTGCTAACAAAGGTTCGTCTAGTTTTTCCAGTGATTTTTCCAGTGGTCATGTATGGATGTGAGAGTTGGACTGTGAAGAAGTCTGAGCGCCGAAGAATTGATGCTTCTGAACTGTGGTGTTGGAGAAGACTCTTGAGAGTCCCTTGGACTGCAAGGAGATCCAACCAGTCCATTCTGAAGGAGATCAGCCCTGGGATTTCTTTGGAAGGAATGATGCTAAAGCTGAAACTCCAGTACTTTGGCCACCTCATGCGAAGAGTTGACTCATTGGCAAAGACTCTGATGCTGGGAGGGATTGGGGGCAGGAGGAGAAGGGGACGACAGAGGATGAGATGGCTGGATGGCATCACTGACTCGATGGACGTGAGTCTGAATGAACTCCGGGAGTTGGTGATGGACAGGCAGGCCTGGCATGCTGTGATTCATGGGGTCGCAGAGTCGGACGTGACTGAGCGACTGAACTGACTGACCGACTGAACCTGAGTCTCAGAGACATTGGATGATCTCCATGCTTACCTGGGAGGTGGGAGGCAGAGCCCTGAGCAGAGGCAGATTTACTGATGCCCAAACCAGGACCCTATCCTGAAGCTGTCTTCTGAGCGCTGCCCTGGTCTGCCTGGTGCAAAGGCTACAGCACTTATTCTCAGCCAGGGCTGTTTGTTCCCCAGGGGACATTTGTCAGTGTCTGGAGAAATTTTTGGTTGTCATAAAGGCGGGGTGGGCAGTTACAAACCTAGACAGTGTGTTAAAAAGTAAAGACATCATTTTGCTGACAAAGGTCCATATTGTCAAGGCTATGGTCTTTCCAGTAGTCATGTACAGATGTGAGAGTTGGACCATAAAGAAGGCAGAGCACCAAAGAATTGATGCTTTCGAGCTGTGTTGCCAGAGAAGACTCTTGAGAGTCCCTTGGAAAGAAAGGAGATCAAACTAGTCAATCCTAAAGGAAATCAACCCTGAATACTCACTGGAAGGACTGATGCTGAGGCTGAAGCTCCAATACTCTGGCCATCTGATCTGAAGAGCCGACTCACTGGAAAAGACCCTTATCTTGGGAAAGATTGAAGGCAGAAGGAGAAGAGGGTGACGGGATGAGATGGTTGGATGGTATCACTGACTCAGTGAACATTAACTTGGGCAAACTCTAGGAGATAATGAAGGACAGGGAAGCCTGGCATGCTGCAGCCCATGGGGTTGCAAATAGTTGGACATGACTTGGTGACTGAACAACAACAGTGGTGGTGTTGCTCCTGACATCTAGGGGGTAGAGGCCAGGGATGCTGCTTAGTTGCCAGCAGTGCACAGGGCAGCCCCCATGACAAAGGATGAGCCAGCCCAAATGTACCAATGCTGCAAGTGAGCGATCCTTGGTGAAGGTCATAAACAAGGCTTGTGACTCTCGATGGGGGTCACCAGCAAGGCCTGTGACCCTGGGTGGAGGTCACCAGTGAGGCCTGCTGTGGGGTTTCCCTCTCTGGCTGACACAGCACAACTCTGGGGCCAGGGTTTTCCAGGGTTTTGGAGTAGGCAGAGGTGCTTATTCACAACTCACACTCTCACCAGGCTGGAAATCATCAACCTTCTTTTCTGTGACCTGAATTTGAAGCAGGGTGGCAGTTGCCATCAAGAGGAATTCCTTGTGCAATCCATCAGTCAATCAGTTAGCACTTACTGGAACATCTGTTATGGGCCTGGTATGGATCAAGCTTGCTGCCGCAGGCTTACACCTTGCTAACTTGTTTAGGAGCTGGCGGCCACCAAAATCCCAGCAGATTTCTCCCTCGTGCATCTTCCTCCTGTGTTCTCCATGCCTCACCATGCTTTAGGAAAGCAAGGGATTAGCTGGTGTGACCTCAAAAGGCTGGTACCTAGAAATGTTGGTCAGGAGCAGATAGTGTACCAGACAGTCATCAGAGAGAACCTGTCTGCTTTTCTGGCCCCAGGCTAAATTTCCTACTTAGTGAATTTTGTACCAGGCTCTTTCTGGCCAATCAGGGATTGTAGAGTCCTGGGTCCAAATAACAAAAAGCCAGGGGTGGGGACCTTTGGTGGTAGCTTATTTATTCAATCCAGCAGTTGTGCCCGAGTAAGTCAGGGAAGGCTTCCTCCAAGAGAGACCCAGAGTTGGGTCTCCAGGATAAGGGCATTACCCATTGAGGGGCAGGAGAAGGAAGGGCCATCCAGGAAGAGGAAAGCAAATGGTGGGCAGAGAGAGGCATTTCTGGAACCTCTAGGGCATCAGTGTTACTTGGAGGATGAAGTGTAAGGAGCAGGTTCAGCAGGATACAGAGGGGCCCTTTATGAGAGTCTGGGATACTTTGTGCTCCCAAGGATGACTCCACCAACTTAATGTCACCCATGGCTTATCTTTATTCAGGACATGAAATATAAACATGTGGGGACTCAGGTTCTTTCTGGAACTGGAACATTTGGGATCTGATGTGGAGTAAAGGGATCATTACCTTTGCCTTATCATTTTCCTCCTTTTGAATTTGGGTCAACTTCATTTCTTGTTTTTTTCTGCTGGTATCCCCTGGAGGAGGAAATGGTAACCCACCCCAATATTCTTGCCTGGAGAATCCCATGGACAGAGGAGCCTGGAGGACCAACAGTCTCTGGGGTCTCAAAGAGTTGGATACAGCTGAGCAATTGTGCACTCACACATGCACGCAGGCCAGGCCCAACTGTGGAAGAGGAGATTCCCCACAAATATGCACATACCTCTTCTCACCCTGTCAACCCTTGCCCATCTGTAGGCAACGGATATGGTGTTCACCTATTCCTGACCTGCTACTGGAAGACAAGTCTACTTCAGGGTCTGTGTAGGGGATGATGAGTTGAAAAGAATGAGATGAACCTGGTTCTCAGAACGCTCTCGACTATGATACTTCGGAACACTTTCAGTGATTTAAGAGTAGTAGTTGTCATGCATCCCATCATCCATCCACCCGTCCATCCATCCTTCCGTTATTCATTTTCCACTTATCCATCCACCCACCATCTTCCATCTATCCATTCATTGTCCATCATTGTTCATCTACCCCCCATCCATCTATTATCAATCATCCATCCATTCATCCATTATTCATCCTTACATTAATGATACATCTATTCATCCATTTATCTATTGATCCACCCATCTTCTGTATCCATCATTCATTCATCTTCTATCCATTCATCCACCCTCTATTCATCCAGCCATCCATCCATTGACTATAGGAATTTTCAAGTCCTTTGCTGTTGGTTCTTGGCATATCCTTCATCTCCTATCCATGAAGCCAGTAACTCAGGGGTCACCTCCTTGAAATCATTCCTAGACCTAGGCTTCCATTTGTCCCTGGGGTTTCCCTTGCTTATAACACTCATTAATACTGTCTTGCTATTGTCTTTTTATTTGTGCTTAATAGTTGATCGGGCTTCCCTTGTTGTTCAGCTGGTAAAGAATCTGCTTGCAATGCAGGAAACCTGGGTTGGATCCCTAGGTTGCAAAGATCCCCTGGGGAAGGGAACGGCTACCTACTCCGGTATTCTTTCCTAGAGAATTCCATAGATTGTATAGTCCATGGGGTTGCAAAGAGCTGGAGCACAAGCTGGAATCAAGATTGCTGGGAGAAATATCAATAATCTCAGATATGCAGATGACTCCACCCTTATGGCAGAAAGTGAAGAACTAAAGAGCCTCTTGATAAAAGTGAAAAGAGGAGGCTGAAAAAGCTGGCTTAAAACTCAACATTCAGAAAACTAAGATCATGGCATCTGGTCCCATCACTTCATGGCAAATAGATGGGGAAACAATAGAAACAGTGACAGACTTTATTTTCTTGGACTCCAAAAATCACTGCAGATGGTGACTACAGCCATGAAGTTAAAAGATGCTTGCTCCTTGGAAGAAAGCTATGATCTACCTAGACAGCATGTTAAAAAGCAGAGACATTACTTTGCCAACAAAGGTCCATCTAGTCAAAGCTATGGTTTTTCCAGTAGTCATGTATGGTTGTGAGAGTTGGACTATAAAGAAAGCTGAGTGGAAGAATTGATGTTTTTGAACTGTGGTGTTGGAGAAGACTCTTGAGAGTCCCTTTGACTGCAAGGAGATCCAACCAGTCCATCCTAAAGGAAATCAGTCCTGAATATTCATTGGAAGGACTGATGCTGAAACTGAAACTGCAATACTTTGGCCACCTGATGCAAATAACTGATTCATTGGAAAAGACCCTAATCCTGGGAAAGATTGAAGGTGGTAGGAGAAGGGGATGACAGAGGTCGAGATGGTTGGATAGCATCACCGACTCGATGGCCATGAGTTTGAGTAATCTCCAGGAGTTGGTGATGGACAGGGAAGCCTGGCATGCTGCAGTCCATGCTGAACTGAACTGAATAGTTGATCAATGAATTAGAGGAAATTTCTCTGTCGGAGAAATTTTTCCATGGACATTTGTTCAATTTACTTTGACAGTTCTGTAAAGAAATGTGAGCCAACCAAGCAGTCTTCAGATTGGCTTCCTTTAGGATTGGCTTCCTTCTAGAGCAAGAGCGCATGTTTATAAAGTGATTAGTTTGTAACATAGCAGAGTTGTATTTTAAATAATCCAAGCATTGTTATAGTTCATTTGTGCCCCACACATAATCTCTGTATTCAGTGTTTTTATAACCACTTTGAAGAGTTTTTAGGTGGGAGGCAGGATGTTTCAGTGGATAAAGCATTGGAAATACAGTGCAGTAACCAGGGTTCTAGTCTGGCTTTGCCTGGAATTTACTATGGGACTTCGGGCAAGCCATTGTCCCTTTCTGAGATTCTCCTAGTTTATTCTTTGTCCATCAGATGAGGTGGTTAGAATAGATCATTTCAGGCAACCTTTAAGTCATGACATTCAGGGCCTGAAATTGCAATTTCTTTATTTTAGCAATGAGACAGGGTTATTTGGGGGTTTTTTAGACTCATGGATGATCACAGCACTGATTTGCTTGAATAAAGAAGCAGCCTTTGGCCTTGGTATTCCCATAGGAGGTGCTCTGTCTCTAATTACCATGATGGTCTCAGGCGGCAGGGCTTTAGAAAATGTGCACTGTTTTACCACCATCACGATGGGTCATGCTAGGATAACAAACCCATGCAGTAGGAATTATATGCATTTTACAGATGCTATGGAGGTTTTCTGGTTTTATTGGACTTGGCCTGAGGTCCTGAATCTACATCAGTCGGGTCAGTTTCCCATTCATGTGGGGCTCTGCTGTATCCTCTAAGGGGGCAGGGCCCAACATCTGTCTCTGCAGAGACACCTCTGCCTGGAAGACCTGTCCCTGCAGCCCTGATGGTGAGAATGTATGTATGGTCCTGTCATCAGTTCTGGCCTGCCTCCTGTGTCTCCCTTGTCAAGAGGTGATCCCTTCTGCAGAGCCTAGCTCCCTAAGGAAGGACAATGGGCATCTTCCCTGGGCTAGTTTTTTACCCAAAACACCCCCATTTTGGGGGGCAAGTATGGGTCCTCTGCATTCCGTGAAACCCAGCTTGACATCTGTTTTGTGCCCTGGCATTCACTCCAGAGGGGGAGTGCCCAGATGGGAGCTTGCTGCTCCAGCTATGGTGCTGTCATTGAGAGGGAACAGGCACGTGAGCCCTTATTGGAAGGTTTTGTGGAATAGGGGCTTTGGATCAGGCACTGGAGACAGACTGATCATTCCAGCTCTGTGCCTCTGTTTTCTCATCTGTAAGGTGGGGATACCTGTGGACCTGTCTTGTGGGGCTTCAGTGGGAATGAAAGACTATGTGTCCAGTCCCTGGTACATAGCACGAAATCTTTTTTTAAAAATTGAAATATAGTTGGTTTCCCTGGTGGCTCAGTTGATAAAGAAGCTGCCTGCAATGCATGAGACCTGAGTTCAATCCGTGTGTTGGGAAGATTCCCTGAAGAAGGAAATGGCTACCCACTCCAGTATTCTTGCCTGGAGAATTCCATGGACAGAGGAGCCTGGGAGGCTTCAGTCCGTGGGGTTGCAAAGAGTCAGACATGACTGAGCAACTAACACTAACCTAAACACTAACCTATAGTTGGTTTGCAATCTTCTGTTAGTTTCAAGCGTATAGCAAAGTTATTCAGTTTTATATATACACACACACATACACACACACAGACATACTCACATGCACACACGCATATATATTCGTTCTCAGAATCTTTTCCATTGTTAGGTTATTATAAGATATGAGTATAGTTCCCTGTACTGTACATTAGGTCCTGTTGTTCATATTATATATAGTAGTGTGTATCTGATAATCCAAAACTCTTAATTTATCCCTCCCCCCTTCCCCCTTTGGTAACCATAAGTTTGTTTTCTGTGTCTGTGAGTCTGTTTCTGTTTTGTAAGTAAGTCCATTTGTATGATTTTAAGATTCCACATATAAGATTTCACATATATCTGACTTAATTCATGCAATATGGTAGTCTCAAGGTCCACCCATGTTGCTAAAAATGACATTATTTCATTCTTTTTCATGGCTGAGTACTATTCCACTGTACATAGATATCACATCTTCTTTATACGTTTAGTTGATGGACATTTAGTTTGCTTCCATGTCTTGGCTGTGAAATCTTGATTATTATGAAGAAGGCAGCCCAGGTGGGCACTGTATATTTGGCAGCTACATCCTGCTAGCAACTCATTTAAACTCCAGTTAACCCACATCCTAACCCTCATTTGCACTGCTGCTGGCTTAAACCAGAGTCCCCAGCACAGTTTCTGCTAAAAGACATCTTGACAGAGCCTGTTCTTACCGGCACCTGGACGCTTTTGTGCCCTTGTCTCTGACCTGGAAAGGGATCAGTTCATTAGCAGAGGGAGTGCCTGATTGTGTCCTGTCTCAGACCGATAGGCACTTTCTGGACCTTACCTGGGACTGGCCACCTGAGGGTGATGATGCGGTGCCACGTCTGTCCTGCTGCACTCCAGAGAGGTCTTTCTATAATGGGGCTTTTGACCAGATCCTTTCACAAGGCAGGACGGTGGTCATGCTCTTCAGCTAATGGACCTGTTCAAGGCGGCAGGTTGCTGGTCAGAGAACAGGCTTGTGGCTTTATGAAGCCACTGACCACATGGTTCCCATAGGGCAGCCCTCTATGACCCCTCAGGGGTACTCTGCCAGCCAGGACAGCTGCAGTGAGGCTCCCTAGCCTAAAATTGTCTTCTCCTCATTTTAGCCCAACCCAGGGGTCTTGGTGGCCACCGTATTAAAACAGGAGATTTGTTCTGGGCTTATTAAGGTTTTATTTTGTTTTTTGGTCTGCTTAATCCTCGTCTTCATTTTTCTGTTCCTATCTTTGCTCTCCTCAATGTGTAGAGTTTGCCATTGTATGATTTATAGTTTTGCATCCTGTAATTTTTACTGGGTGTCTTTTGTAAGCATTTGTTGTAGGCTCTGGCAAACTGTTCGTGGCTGATCCCCCTCTTTTTTTTTTCTTAATATCTATTTGACTGCATTGGATCTTAGTTGCCACATGTGGGATCTTCCGTTGTGGTGGGCTGGCGCTCTAGTTGTGGCAGTGGCTTGTTGCTTCTTGGCATGTGGAATCTTAGTTCCTAGACCAGGAATCGAACCTGAATTTGCAAGGCAGATTCTTAACCACTGGACTACCAGGGAAGTCCTGACCCCCCTCATTTGGACATAGTTACTCTTTTTTCACTCTCATAAGCAAGTCTTCTAAAAAACAGCTTTACATATTTTTTTTTTTTTTGAAATTTGATTCTTTATTAGAACTCTTTACATATATTAAGGCTCTACGTTTCTTAGTCTACTTAACTTTCTTTTTAAAAAAAACAGAACAAAAATAGGTCACTTGTAAACTAATTGTAAAGAAAGGCTTAAAAAGAAGAAAGTTGAAGCCACCGTGACCTTGGGTTTCTGTTCCCCATGTTCTGCGTGGGATCCCCAGCACCTCAGTGAATGTTCTTCTAGACTTTTCTCCCTATGTTTACTAACATTTTATCACATCACACATGCTGTTTTATAATCTAGGTTTTCACTCACCACTACGTTCAGGGATATGTTTCTCCACAGATGTAATTCTTTGACTGTAACTGATGACATCCTTGGATGAATTTCTAAAGGTAGAATTCCTGATCAGAGGTGAGGTCATATTATATTAAACTCTTTTCTCATGTTTTTAGGTAAGTGGTTAAAAAATGTAACTGCCTAGGGGAGTTTTTTTTTCTTGTTTACTTTTTGATTCTAATAAAAATAAAAGGTATATTTGTTATTCTGATTCAAACATTATACCAGTAAAAATTTATCCTTCTTTTTGCTGATACAAACCTAAATGCAAACAGAACAAGGTTAAAGATTCAGAAATGTATGATGTGGAGAGAGTAGGTTCCCCCCAATTCTTATTCCCTAGAGATAATCACTGATAATGGGTATATATGTGTTTCCAGTTTTCCGTTGACATAAACCAGTGTTTTATTGTCATTATCATTTATCTTTACATAAATGGGATCATACTACTGATAGTGTTCAGCCCCTTGCTTTCTTGGTGAGTGCTTACTTTAACAATATGCCTTGGTGTTCTTCCCACATCTGTCTATGATAGATCAACCTTACTCATTTTCCACTAACCTTTAATTTTTATTTATACTTATCTGTTTATTGAACAGTCATGCATTCACATGGTTAATAATCTCAAAAAAGCATAAAGAGTTATCTGTACACATGTATAAGGTCTTCCTAGCTCTGCTGTAGCTCTGCTGCCCACGTAGTTCTCCCAGAGCTACCAGTGATACTGGGTTTGGTGTGTATCCTTCCAAAAAATGTTTCATGTGAGTCACATGAAAATGACTAGATAGTCTTTTATCCCTTTTTATACCCAAATGGAAGCATAGGATACATCTGTATTGTAACCTGCGTTTTTCACTCGCCACCTCATGTAAACACGTGAAGAGCTTCCTCATTCCTTAGGTTAGAGAGGTGTACCATTGTGTGTGTGTTTTTTATCTAGTTCCTAGTGATGGACACTTGCCACTGTAAACGGTGTGACTTTGAATGACCTTGGAATATGTCATTTCGCATACATGAGTGTATCTTTGTAGATGACTTTCTGGAAATGAAATATCTGGACATAGAGGTGGGAGTTTTTGTAGCTTGGATAGATATTACCAGATCATTTTCCATGAAGTTTATACACCCACCAGCAACCAGCAAGAGTGCTCATAGTCCACGCCAACAGAATGTTCTAATCAAACCTTTGGTCTTTGCCAGTCTGATAGTTGGAAGGAAAACTACATCTCAGTGGCGTTTTCTTTTAATGTAAAGTTTGATAAGTTTTGACTTATGTCTGTAAACCACAGCCAAGATAGTGATCATATCCATCATCCCCAGACGTTTCCTCCTGCCCTTTATAATCTGTCCCTCCCACCCCCTCGCTTGCCCAACACTGATGTGCGTTCGATCATTATAGACCTGTTTGCCTTTTCTAGAGTTAAATGGAGCCGTACAGGATGTGTTTTTTTTTTTTCTTTTGGGTCTGTCTCTTTCACTTAGGGCAGTTACTTTGAGATCCATCCATGTTTCTTAGGTGGTGGTCCCTCCTTTTATTGCTGAGTGGTACTCCATCAGATGAATATACCCTAATTTCTTTATCCAGATGTCTGCTGATGGACATTTGTGTTGTTTCCAGTTTCTGGCTATCACACATAAGGCCACTGTGAACATTTTGTACAAGTCGTCATACGACTTTTTCTCTTCTGCCAGGTAAATCTTTGAGGGGTGGGGCGTCTGGCTCAGAAAGTAGATGTGTCTAGGTCATGAGGTTGGACTTTTTAAGAAACAGTAAAACTGTTAAACAAAACTGTTTTAACTGTTTAAAACTATTCTGTATTCCCACGAGCAGCATATGAGAACCCAAGTTCTGCCACATCCTTGCCAACTCTTGGAATGGTCCATCATTTGAACTGTTAGCAACTTTTAAGAAATAACAAATTGTTGGGAATTCCTTGGCTGTCCATTCGGTTAAAACTTTGTGCTTTTACTGCTGAGGGCGTGGGTTTATCCCTTGTCAGGGAACTGAGATTTTGCAAGCTATGTGGTGTGGCTAAAAAAATAATAATAAAATAACAAACTTTATTTTGGCTCACATTTAGTCCTTTTTTAACCATACTATTCACTCATTTAAAATGTACAATTCAATGGTTTTTTGTATGCTATATTATTGTTTTTTTAATTGTAGTAAAATATATATATATAATGCAGAATTTTCTACTTTAACCATTTTAAGGGTACAATCCAGTGGCATTAGTTACATTCACAGTGTTGTGCTACCATCACCAGTGTCAATTTTCAAAGCTCTTTCATCTCCCTGAGCAGAAATTCCATAGCCTGTAAGCTGTAACTCTCCATTCTCTCTCTCTCCCCCATCCCTGTTAAGTTCTTTTCTGTTTCTTTTTTTAAGCTGAATGTAGTTGATATACACTATTATAAAGGTTACAGGTATACAATATAGTGATTCACAATTTTTAAAGATTATATTCCATTTATAGTTATTATAAAATATTGGCCCTATTCCCTATGTGTACAATGTATCCTTACAGCTTAATTTGTACCTAATAGTGTGCCCCCTACCCCATTCTACTTTCTGTCCCTATGAATCGCCCATTCTAGATGTTTTATATAAGCAGAATCATACAATATTTGCCCTCTGTGTCTGACTTATTACACTAAGCATGATGTTTTAAAGTTTCATTTATGTTGTAGCTTCTCTTGTGGCTCAGCTGATAAAGCATCCGCCTGCAATGTGGGAGACCTGGGTTCGATCTCTGGGTTGGGAAGATTCCCCTGGGGAAGGGAAGGGCTACCCACTCCAGTATTCTGGCCTGGAGAATTCCATGGACTATATGGGCTCTCAAAGAGTCGGACACGACTGAGCAACTTTCACTGTCACTTTCCATGTTGTAGCATGTGTAAGATCTTCATTCCTTTTTAGGGCTGAATAGTATTCCATTGGACAGATAGATTGCATTTTGTTTATCCATTCATCTGTTAATGGACACTTGGGTCCAGGGAAGTCCTCTATGTTTTCTTTTAAGAGATATTAATGTTTTAGGTCTGTGGTCCATCTTGAATTCATATGGATACAGTACAAAGTATGGACTAAAGTTAATGATTTCTATACATGCACATCTCATTTTACTGTACTTTGCATTGTTGCACTTCACAAATACTGTATTTTTTTACAAAGTGAAGGTCGGTGGTAATCCTGCACGAAGCAATTCTTCTGGTGCCATTTTTCCAACAGCATTTACTCACGTTGTGTCTCTGTGTCCCGTTTTGGTAATTCTTTCAATATTTCAAACTTCTTTGTCATTATATTTGTTATGATGATGTGCCTTCAGTGATCTTTAAAAAAATAATTTTATTCATTTATTTATTTTTGACTGTGTTGTGTCTTCATTGCTGTGCGGGCTTTTCTCTAGTTGTGGTGAGTGGGGGCTTCTTTTCATTGCAGTGCACAGGCTGCTCATTGCGATGGCTTCTTTGTTGCAGAACATGGGCTCTAGGGCGAGGGGGCTTCAGCAGTCGCAGTGTGTGGGCTCAGCAGCTGCAGTTTCTGGGCTCTGAAGCACAGGCTCCGTAGTTGTGGTGCACTGGCTTAGTTGCTCCATGGCATGTGGGATCTTCCCAACCCAGGGATCGAATCTGTGATTCCTGCATTGACAAGTGGACTGTCTACCATTGAGCCACCAGGGAAGCCCTGATTAGTGATCTTTGATGTCACTGTTGCAAGATTATGAATTGCTCAAGGCTACACTTTTTAGCGATAAAGTGTTTTTTAATTAGGTACGTATGTTGTTTTTTTAGACAATGAAATTGCACACTTAATAGACTACAAGATAGTGTAAACAGCTTTCATATGCACTCAGAAAACAGAAAACTTGTGTTGACTTGCTTTATTTTGATATTTGCTTTATTGTGGTGTTCTGGAACCAAACCTGCGATTTCTCCGAGGTCTGCTTATATTTATTTATTTGCAAATGGCTGTCTTAATTGCTCCAGTACCATTTGTTAAAAGATTATTCTTTCTACACCAAGTTACCTTTGCACCATTATAAAAAAAAAAAATCTATTTCCTGAAAATGTGTGGGCCTGTTTCTGGACTTTCTATTTTGTTCCTTTGATCTATTTGTCTGTGTTGGCACTGACACCATACTTTCTTGGTTACTAAGTTTTATAATAAGTCTTGAAATCAGGTAGTTTAGCCCTCCAATTTTGTTCCTTTTTTAGTTTTAATGTTGCTTTGGCTATTTTAGATGCTTTGCATTTTCATATGAGTTTCTCAAAAAAAGCCCTGCTTTTCAGATTTTGATTGAGAGTGTAGTGAATATAGATAAATTTGGAGAGAATGGACATTTTAACAATACTGAGGAATCCAACCCCAGAACAAAGTGTGTCCTTCCATTTGTTTAGGTCTTCTTTTAATTTACAAGCATTGTGTGTCTTTTTCAGATTTATCCTGAGATATTTTATGTAATTTGAAGTTGTTACAAGTAGTATTTTAAAATTTTATTTGGCTAGTATTTAGAGATGTAAATGACTTGTATATAATGTACTTGTATCTTGTTTTACAGGTTTTATCAGGTTTTAAACATAAATGATCACATCATCTGAGAATAAAGACAATTTTCTTTCTTTCTTTACAATTTGGATGCCTTTTATTTAGTTATTTTGCCTTATTTTACTGCCTCTAAACCATCCAGTACAGTGTTGACTACAGGTGATAAGAGCAAATATCCTTTTCTTGTCCTTGATCTCGGATGGTATAATATGGTGAATCATATTGACTGGCCTTCAAACCAATTCTTTCAGTTTTTACTTTATGTATTTGAAGCTCTGTTTTTAGGTGCATACATGTTTAGAATTGTTATACGCTCTTGATGAACTCGCTCCTTTATAATTATCAGTAACTTTAAAAACTTTTTTTTTTTATTGGAGTATAGTTGATTTCTTTGGAAGGAATGATGCTAAAGCTGAAACTCCAGTACTTTGGCCACCTCGTGCAAAGGGTTGACTCATTGGAAAAGACTCTGATGTTGGGAGGGATTGGGGGCAGGAGGAGAAGGGGACGATGGAGGATGAGATGGCTGGATGGCATCACTGACTCGATGGACGTGAGTCTGAGTGAACTCCAGGAGTTGGTGATGGATAGGGAGGCCTGGCGTGCTGCGATTCATGGGGTCGCAAAGAGTTGGACATGACTGAGCGACTAATCTGATCTGATCTGATAGTTGATTTGCAATGTTGGGTTAGTTTCAAGTGTATGGCAAATGAATCAGTTTTACATATCGATACATCTACTTTTTAAAAAATTCTTTTTCCATATAGGTCATTATAGAATATTGAGTAGAATTAGTGACTTTGTAGATCTTAGCTGATAATCTCTACTCTGGATCCTTTTTTTTTTTTTTTTTTCCAGATTTTCTTTGCATTTGCAGTTTCCATCAAATTTGGAACATTCTTAGCCTTTATTTCTTCAAATATTTCTTCTTTCCACTCTCTTTTCTCCATTTCTTCTTCAGGGACTCCAATTACATGTGTATTAGGCATCTTGAAGTTGTCACATGCTCTCTTTTGTAATTCTCTGCTTTTCGTATTGGCTAGTTTCTATTGCTGTTTCTTCAGATTCATTGTCTTATCTAAGTTCAGTGTTTAATGTTCCACTGATGCTTCCCAGGTGGTGCCCGTGGTAAAGAATCAGCCTGCAAGAGACACAGTTTGATCCCTGGATTAGGAAGATCTCCTGGAGTAGGAAATGGCAACCCATTCCAGTATTCTCGCCTGGAAAATTCCATGGACAGAGGAGCATGAAAGTGTTAGTCTCTCAGTCATGTCTGACTCTTGCGACCCCATGGACTATAACCCATCAGGCTCTTCTGTCCATGGGATTCTCCAGGCAAGAATACTGGAGTGGGTTGCCATTTCTTTCTCCCAGGGATCTTCCCGACCCAGGAATTGAACCCAGGTCTCCTGTACTGCAGGCAGATTCTTACTGTTTGAGCTACCCGGGAAACCCACAGAGGAACATGGCGGGCTATAGTCCATGGGGTCACAAAGAATCAGACGTGACCGAGCATGCACTCTCAATCTGCCACTAATCCTATTTAGTGTGTGTTACATCTCTAGAGGTTTGATTGGGTCTTTTTATATCTTTACTCTCTCCTCTTAACTAACTGTTTGAAAACTCTTATCTTCAAGCTCTGATGTCTGTGTCTACTCTGATTCAGTTTTGATTAATTGATTATTTTCTTATAATGGGATGTATTTTCCTGTGGGTTTTTTTTTTTTTTTGCATGCCTGGTTATTTTTGATGGATACTAGATATTGTAAAATTTATCTTGTTGGGTATTGAACGTTTTTGTTATCTTGTAAATATTTTTGAACTTTCTTTAAGACATGGTTGACTTATTTGAAAGGTTTATCCTTGCTTTTAAGATTAGTTAGATGGGATCAGAGCCCAGGGTTAGTTAATCGTTGCTGCTGAGGCAAAATCCTGAGTTCTCTGCCCAATGCTTTTCTTTCCAGTCTGGGTGGTGGGAACAGGCAGTGGCCCTGTTTGTCCTGGGCAGCATCCCTCTCCTCCTTTTAGCTGCTTCCCTGGCCCTGGTGCAGAACTGCATGTGCCTGTTGTAGTCTGCATTGATCACTGGGGTGCCCTGCCAGTCTCTAAGGTTGTCTTTCTGTTCACCTCTCCCTCTTGGCATACTGTCTTGCAAACTCTCACTGCCCTGGTCTGCCTGGACTTCAGCTCCATCTCTGCAGGTCAGGGAGTCCACCAGGTCTGCCCTCCCCCTGTCCCCACCCTGCCCTCACCCTGGGGCACTCTGTAGTGCTCACCACCTTGTTTATTTCTGTCTCTCAGGACCACTTTCCCGTTGTCGCCTGCAGTTGAGTGTCTTGAAAACTACGGTCAAATATTTTGTCTGTGGTTTCGGGTGGGAACCTGATTCTAGTTCCTGTTATTCCATCTTGACTGGAAGCAGAAAGCTGGATTGGAGGCTCCGTTTTAAACGGTATAGAGATTCCATGGTATGGATCATCTTTATCTGAATGTGCTCATGGCCTGATTTGAGAGTCTGGTTTGGCCAGAGGGTGACTGGGGAAGGTCTGGTGCCGAGAGGGACAGGGACACCTCCCTAGTTATCTGGGCTGATCCTGCCTGGAGGGAGCCAGGCCTCCAAGAACATTTGTGTGGGCTGGAGGTTTGTGTTTCACCACTAGCACCACACACAATCTCAGCAGCCTGTCCAAGGGCTGTGTGCATAGCCGAGCGTGGGAGCCGCGTCGGGGCAGAAAACCCCAGGGTGCTCGGGCTTGCCAGCAGAGGCTCTCGTTCAAGATGTTGTCATGGGGAGAAAGGGGAAAACGGAAGTGGGAAGGGCCTGGTGTGAACCACGCTGGCTGGGAGGCCTGGCCCTCCCCTACCCGGGGTTCTTGGCCCTGGCTGCGGCATTCTGAGCTCCCGCTTGCTCTCCCCCATGATGGAGTGCTTGTTCCTGGGCCTGGGCCCCTGGCCACCTGCGCCATCAGGAGATGGGAGGCCGGGCCAGGCTCAAGGTGCAGACTCAGGGCTCCCTTGAACGTCTGAACTCGGCTGTGGCCATGGAAAATATCTGCTGGGCCTGCCGCCTTGGGAAGGGCGGCTGGAGGAGGCTATAAATCAGGCAGCCGGTCGTCAGCCACCCCCGCCTTCCTTGTCCTGAGGAGAGGGCCGTGGGCAGGCCCTGGGGAGCCCACTGTCCGCAGGCCAGGGCCAGGCCAGCTGTGGCCACTCTGTGGGGCCAGACTTCCAGGGGAAGAGGCCAACAAGGCCTGCGGGCCTCTGAGTCTTGCTGTGCTGGTCGTCTTGTTGTAGAGAAGGGGAAGCTGAGGTTGGGCAGTGGCTTGTCAAAGGACACACAGCCTGACCCAGGGCTGGGCACCTCTAACTTTTCCCCTCCTATAGAAAAAGGGGAAGAAAGGGGCACGGTGACTGGGGGCCAAGCTCTTTCAGAGCTGGATCTCAAGTGATTCTCCCTGTCCCCCACCCCATGGCAGGTTTCTTTGCTCTAGAAGTCCTCTTGGCTGTGTGAGGCCACATAGCCAGTGAGTACAGACCGAAGTGGGTGTTCCTGCCTCTGAGACACCCACCCCGGTGGCACCTTGGACAAATGAGGGGCCTTAGTCCTTGGGGATGTCCCTGGTGGTCTCAGAGGTCCTCTGGTGGCCTTCTTCCCTGGGCCATGGCTGGTCAGCCCCTGAAGGGCAGGGTGATTCATGTTCGCTGTGCGCCTTTGGGCAAGGCCCTTGTCTCTCTGGTCCTCACTTGCTGCATCTGTCAGGTGAAGGGGATATGACCGTCCCAGGGCCCTGGGATTTGATCTTTCCTTGGGATGCCTGGCTGGGGAGTGGCCCTGGAGTGGGCTCTGAGGAGAGTCTGGGGCCTCCCAGAGGGCATCACTGTGCCTCTGGTGGAAAAGGTCAGAAAGTCTGGACCTTCCAAGGATCAGAAGGATCGAGGCTTCCCTAGGGCCTGGGGTGACCTCTGGAGGTTGTGTTGGGAGATTTGGGGAAATTTTCCTTATTGACACTTGTGTATATGTCAGGGGGAAGGAGAGGCTGTCTTCAGGTTATTCTGGGCAGGTGACCACATTTTAATCATCACCTGTGGTCCTTGGTTTCTTGTCCCTATTAGCCCTAACAGCACCCGCCTGCCTTCCCACTGGCTAGGCCAGGCCCTCCTCCCCCACAATGTCTCCGTCAGCTCTTGGACCATTGCTGCATCAATCTTTCCTTCTCTGGGCTTTCTCAGACCTCACCCCTGTCCCTTTCTACTCTGTTCTCATGCCCTGAAGTTCTGTGTTTGCCTCTTTGCAAAAACAAAACAAAACAGCCACAGTATTTCCAGGTCCTTCTGGAATCCTGCCCTTTTGTTCCTCTTCATTAGGCGCACTTTTCTCCTCTAAACCCTGTCCCGGGAAGGTCTGACTCTGAATGCCCTGTTGTGCAATCCTGAGGAGCTGGTCCAGCGCTGGGAGGATAGAGGGGCGGTGGCATGGAGCGGGGAGACGGTCTAGACTGGGCTGCACCTTGGCTTTGCTGCAACCAGTACTGTTGCCAGACATTTCTCCCTATCCTTTGCTGGTCTGGATCTTGGTAGCTTCACTGCTTTTCAAAATAAAGGAGTTGGGTGATGGGAGAAAGGCAGGTCGCCAAGGAGGAAGCTGGTCTTGTGTAGCCAACTTGAGGGCACGATGCGAAGGCTTGTGTGGACTGACCCAGTTGGGGGAGGATGTCTAAGCTGGGGCTGTGAGTGGAGGAAGGGGCCCAGGAGGCAGCCTTGGTTCTTGCCTTCCCAGAGCCCCTCGTGGTGGAGCCTGGGCCGGGGTGGGTGAGGATGCTCAGGATGTCAAGGGGCAGGGGATGTGCTGGATGGGTGGCACAGGGAGTGGGAGGGCTTCCCGTGAGACGGACAACCTCCCCTGCCCTGTGCCATGAGTGGGCTGTCGAGGGCCTGTGGCTGATCCAGACTCAGCACTGGTCCCAAGCCTCCTGGCTCCCCAGCTGGCCTTGGGTTCTGTAGTTGTATCCCACCACTGGCCTAGCTGGCCACGCCTCCCCCTCCCCCAGGACAGACTCCTATCTGACGGTTGTCACACTTTTGATTGGCTAACTGGGTATCAGATCTCTGTCTCTTTCATCTGGTGAGAGAGCATTGGCTCTCATCAATGTCTGCTGAGGGAGGGAAGAGAGGGAGGCAGGAAGGGACAGGTGATCATTCTGTAATGTATAGAAACGTCAAATTGCTGTTGTATACCTAAAGCTAACATAGTGATGTAGTCCATTTTACTTAAATAAACTAAATAAAATTTAAATAATAAATAAATAGAACAAACATTGCGTCCTGAGGATGTACTGCTTAGCATGATAGCCGTGGTTAATAACGATGTATTCTATATCTGAAAGTTGCTAAGAAAATAAATCTTAAAAGTTCTCATCATGAGGAAAAAAATATGTAACTACATGAGTTTGATGTTTGCACCCTAGACTTCCTGTGTTGATCACTTCACAATATACATACATATGAAATCATTGGGAGTCCCTTGGACTGCAAGGAGATCCAACCAGTCCATTCTGAAGGAGATCAGCCCTGGGATTTCTTGGAACGAATGATGCTAAAGCTGAAACTCCAGTACTTTGGCCACCTCATGCGAAGAGTTGACTCATTGGAAAAAACTCTGATGCTGGGAGGGATTGGGGGCAGGAGGAGAAGGGGACGACAGAGGATGAGATGGCTGAATGGCATCACTGACTCGATGGACATGAATTTCAGTGAACTCCGGGAGTTGGTGATGGACAGGGAGGCCTGGTGTGCTGCGATTCATGGGGTCGCAAAGAGTTGAACACGACTGAGCGGCTGAACTGAACTGAACTGATGAAATCATTATGTTGTGTGTGTGTGTGCTCAGTTGCTTCAGTCGTATCCAACTCTTTGTGACACTGTGGGTTGTGGCCCATCAGCTCCTCTGTCCATGGGGATTCTCCAGACAAGAATACTGGAGTGGGTTGTCGTGCCCTTCTCCATGGGATCTTCCCGACCCAGGGATTGAACCTGAATCTTCTGCATTGCAGGCAGATTCTTTAACGCTAGCCACCGGGAAGGTCCATTGTGTTGTATACTTAAGCTAGTATAATGTTATTGGTCAATTACATCTCAATGAAATGGGAGGGAGGGAAGGAGGGAGGCAGGAAGGAAGGTAGGAGGTCGAGGGTGGCTTGCTGGGGGCGGGGAGGTGGGGAGCTTGGTGCAGCAAGGCTTGGTATCCAGTGGACACTCGGGTCTAGCTGCTGTCTGGCACTGGGCAGGGCAGGGTGGGGGGAGCCCTCCAGGAAAGAGCCGGGAGGGGCTGGCACAGAGCCAGGAGACTGTCTTCTAAAAACAGCCTCTGGACAGAATGACGAAGATCCCTACTGTGTTGGCTGGGCCGGCATGTGCCATCTTGTCCACTGGAAGAGATTCTGACGGACTTGGGGGCCTGCCTTTGCTCACGGAGCTGAAGTTGGATCTGGTGTGTGCGTCACATGTCTGTGGGCCCAGGCTGCGAGAGACAAGTAGGGGTCAAAACCCAAGACCATTTTCACAGATTTTGGGGGTAGGTTCTATTCTTAGAGGGTTTTTTCAATGACAGGGCCTTTTATGTTTTCCCTGGCCGGTCGGATGGCCAGGGCTTTCCAAAGCCATACTTCTCTGTCCATGGAGACAAGCACAGAGTCCTGAGAGGACATCTTGCTTTAAGAACTTTCCTCTGGGGGTCCCAAGAAAAGCCCCACTGGTGATGCAGACCCTACGTGTCCCCCAACCTTTCCTGCTGGATGGAAGTCTCCTGGGCCTCCTATATTGTCACCTGGATGTGTTCACCATGCTCTGAGCTGCAAGGAGGATGTACTGATGGCCCTAGGGCACGGGAGTAGGTGCAGGTGAGGAGCCAGAGCATGTGGGTTGTGGTTCCCAGGCTCTGGTGTCAGCCAGGAAGGGTGGGGCCTCGGCCGAGGGATGTGGTGGCCACCTTCCATGGTGCTACCTGAGGACATGCTGGGAGTGGATGTCACTGGCTCGGGAGATACCTGGAGGAGACCCAGGCTGTGCCTCCCAAGTTGTCAAAGCAAGCTTCTCACCTCCATCCCCAAACCGTTAGGTGTGTCCCAGGAATTGGCTAATAACCCTCATACATTGCACGTGTTGATGTGAACATTTAAAAAATTTTTTAAAGAACTGACACTCTGAGGGGAGCTTTTTCATGATTTCACCCTCACCTGTTTGCACCCCATCCCTGCACCCCATCCCTAGCAGGAGTGAGGGGTGGATCCCAGCCAGGCACAGGATTCAAGCTCTCCTGGGGAGACCCCAACCAGCTTGCTGTGCCCTGGGAGGGGGAGGGAGAGGCCAGGAAGGCTCCTGGAGTTTCCAGCTCCCCTTGTGCACAGACTCTGCAGGAAGAAAGGGCCAACTTTGGGAGAAGCCTCTTGTGAAAATGAAAGTTGCTCAGTCCAACTCTTTGTACCCCTATGGACTGTAGCCCACCAGGCTCCTCAGTCCCTGGAATTCTCCAGGCAAGAGTATTGGAGTGGGTAGCTGTTCCCTTCTCCAAGGGATCTTTCCAATCCAGGGATCAAACCCAGGTCTCCTGCATTGCAGGCAGATTCTTTACCAGCTGAGCTACCCGGGAAGCCTTAGTCAGGGGCTTTCCAGGGTCTTAAAAGCACGAGGCGCTATTTTGAAAGCTCTGTGAAGTCTTCCACTAAAGAAACTTGCTTCATGCTGACCTAGCGTTTCTAAACCTCATCACCTGTGGAGCTGTCATTTCCCTGGGTTTTTAGGTGTTTCTCTGATAAAAGGCTCCTGAGTTAGCTCTGGTCTGTCTGCCTTTGTGTCTCTTGAGGCAGCAATGAGCTGTCACCTTGATTCATTGGTTCTTGCTGCAAATGCCCAGCGCAAAGAGCTGAGGGTCCTCTGTCTAGGGTGTGGTGAGCACTGCCTTACTTCTAGCCCCGAGGCCCCTGCTGTCCACAAGTCCCAAGCTGGTGCCCACTCTGCCAGGGGTCTTTCCTTGACCCTCCTCTGTCCTTGGGATGGAGGATTCATATCTGGCAATCCCATGCTGTCCCCAGACATCCCGGTGTGGGACCAGCAGACCTCTCCCAGGTGCCCTAGGGTCCCTTTCACACCCTGAACTCAGTCCTGGATGCTGCAGAAAAGTTGACTGTTTTCATACATTCTGGGGACAGAGCCCCTATCACCGCATGGCGCACTGCTGCCTTTTTGCCTTTAAGCGAGGCTTAAAGTCCCAATGGCTCAGTTGAGGTTTTGGGAGTATGTATATATTGTGCTTTAGAAAGCTTCAGAATTTGCAGGTTTTGATCCTGTGATAGGGCCTGGACTCCTTTTGGTGATAAAAGTAGAGCTTCCTTCAGGGTGATAAGAACGCAGTGACTACCCTGTGCTTACAACACCCCTGCTTCCTACTGCCAAGACTCCTTGGGCTCTGATGCCCAGGGTCAATGCTGCCTCCTCCAGGAAGCCTTTCCTGACAGCCCAGGCTGATTCCTGCAGTACCCACTCACGTCTGTGTCTTCCTTTTGCAGGGAATCTGTGAGGCTAGAACATTGAGGACCCCGGGGTTGGTGGGGGTTCGTCCTGAATAGCTGCAGCAGGGTTGGGAGGGGGTGTGCCTGCCTGTGTTGTCAGTGGACACTTGGAGCCATCTGCCCTCTGTTAGGGCCATCAGGGCTTGTCCAGGGAACAGATAGGAGATTCTGCAGGACGAGAGGCGTCCTGTTGCCCAGCAAAGTTCTGGCCGTGTGGGAGTCAGTGAGGAGGTGAGACAGAGTTCACCATGTGTCTCCGAGGCCAAGGTCTCCTTTGTTTCCAAAGTTCGCTGCCTGATCTCCTTCTGGTGTGTTCCAGTGCGGGCTGGAGGAGACGCGAGGCATAAGATCGGAGGTATTGGTGTAGAGGGAGATTTGGGGATTGAGAAGGCAGCAGGAAAAGACTCCTGGAATCCAGACAGCATTTGTCACAGTGATAGCGCATGTTTTCCAAACAAGAGTCCCTCTGTGGATGAGGTCACAGGGACGTCTGGGTCCCCGCCCAGTGCCTCTCCCGTGGTGGATGGGGTTTCCTTACACCCCATGCGGAGGGTTCAGAGGCTCACGCTGGCGAGGCCCGGCTGGGGTGAGCTATTCCTGCTGTTCTTCTGCATGTCTGCAGCCGGCTGACCCTTCCCGATCCCGTAGCCTTCAGTCCAGCTGTGGCGCCTCAGCCTGAACCTATCGGCCTCACCAGGAAGCACTGTGGCTGGGGCAGCACGTCCCTTTCAGCTCCTGGGCGGTGTGAAGTTGGCCAGCAGGCCCCTCCAAGCATGTGCCCACTCGGTGGGGACCCCAAGGACCTCCTTACCTGGGGAGGACTGTCCCACAGCCCCTCTAGAGAGGATTCAGGGAGGAGCCCTGGGGTAGGGAGGCACAGAGGCTGCCCTCAGCAGAGAAGAAAAGACTGTGGTCAGGAGGGACCCCCATCTCAGGACTGGGAAAGTCCTTACGCCGAAGCATATGTTCTGTGTTCTTCATCAGTCTGAGAAAACCTGGGAGGTGGCTGGGGCGTGGAGGAGCGTCCCTGTGCTCAGACTGGCCTGGTGGGATATTGACTCAGTTCCTCAAGACCTTTGTGCCTCAGTTTCTGCATCTGTAAAATGGGAATGTTATCGTGCTCCCCTCCACCCCCACGGGGTGATTTTCACAAATCACAGTGTGACATAACAGAGTCAGTGTCTGAAAAAAAGCAATGGCTGTCATGACTGTATTATTATAGGGAAAGATTCTAAAAAACTTCAGTGAAATTCCTGGGGCTGATACTAGAAGCTCCAATCAAGGCAACTTGCCCTGTGGGGCTTGTTCCCAGATCTGCCTTATCTCTGGGTATGAGAGGCAGGTTCACGAGAAGGGAGTGGGGATGGAGGGAAGCCAGCCTTCAGAGTCAGACCAAGGCCACACCCAGAGGAAATCGGGCAGCTGCCTCTTTCCCCTATCCAGCGGGTGTACTCATGGGGTTTTGGCAAGGCTGAGATGTGGAGATGACCGAAAGACCTGAAAAACACACAGCCGCTCTAAGGGCTGTTCATCTTTTCCTCCCATCTGCAGTGTGCCCTGGGCTTTCCCCGCTCCAGGCAGTGGGCCTGGGACTGTATGCGAGCTGCTTCCTTGGTTGGGAGCTGACTTCCTTGGAGAGGCGGAGACCTGAGTCCCTGAGGAGGTGGTCATGGCCTAGAGGGCTCAGAGCTTTTCCAAATGAGAGCAGTGTGTGAGGCCAGGACCTTGAGTGCATGGAGCAGGGTGCCGGGGTGCAGGGGAGGCAGCTTACACCCCAGCCTTGTCTGGCACCGGGGTCCATCACGTTCAGTGGGGATGTTTTTATCCATGATCGGCCCCCAAGGGGCAACCCCCCTCTCATCTCTGTCTGCGACTGCCGAGAGGGTCATACAATTATGGGTCTCCTCATTTCCAAACCAACTGGGAAATTAAGCCGCATCTTCATCAGAGTGCTATTAGTAATTTCCAAGAAAGGAGTAATTGAAAAGAAACTTTTTAATACCCTCAGCAAATTGGCATGGGGGCACGGGCACCAGGGGGCTTCTCCCCACCTCCCCCATGGTCCCCTGCCCCGCCCCCCTGACCTTCTCTCCAGCAGCCCCAGCCTCAGTCCTGGCTCCATTCAACAAGCCGCCTGATCCTCAAGTTCTTTTCTATTCCCTCGCTCTTATTCTTATTCTCCATCTGGGAAAGGAGGTTGTCCAGGACTGCACCCCGTGGGCGCTGCGAGGTGAGGGACCTGACATCCTTGGAAGCACCGGGCTCTGTTAGGCACATCCAGGGCCTCCGTGCCCGGTGTCTGCAATGTTCCCTTCGATGCTGGCACCCCGGCTGCCTCCATCGCCTCTGGGCTCAGTCCATGCCCATCTCCTCCTGACCTTTCTGGAACCCAGACCCACTGAAGCTCTTCTCTAAATGCTTTTACTTCGTACTCCACCATGTATTGGTGTATTATTTTTTATTAAAAGCTGCAGCATCTCCGGTGTGGAGTAGCAGTGTCTCTCCCAACACGCATGCGTTTCTTGTGCATTCACTCTGCACCAGGCTCTGGGCTTGGTGCTCCTGTGCAGTGGGTTCATGTATCCCTATTTTACACAGGGAGACACTGAGGTTCTGAGAAGTGAAGTGGCCGGTGGAGTTGGGGTTCCTTTCGAGGCCCACTGAGCCTAGCTGTGGAGCCTTCTCCCTGTGGGAGGGTGGGGTGCTTTCGGTGGTCCTGTCTGCACCTAAGAAGTGTGTACAGGCTACTGGAGAGCAGAGGCCATGAAACCCGCTGCTTTGCCACTGCTGTGAGCAGATGGTGACTTGAGCCATGAAGGTACCTTCTCTGTGCTGTCTTTGGCGTCAGGCCAACCTGGTCACTTAGTTGTGTGACCTGAGTGCTCTGTGTCCCTCTGTGCCTCCCTGTCCTCACACGTGGGACAGAGGTCCTTGTTCTTGCCTTGCAGGGGTGTCCTGGAGATGACACGGTGGTAGGCACTCGGGTGAGGTCTGGACCTAGAGAACATTCTGTGAGTGGCAGTTCTGATTGGGAAAGGCTCCTGCCTCATCCCTGCCAGGGTAGGTCCCGGTGTGCCTGGACCTGGAGGTGCTGTCTGCCCCTCCTCTGCCTGCTGCCTGCATCTGGACGGGACCCCACAGCTCCCCCTCAGCCCCAGGACTTCAGGCCTTGCTCTGCCTGCCCTCAGAGGTCCCCCACACACCTATGCCCAGCAGGCTGCAGTCCCCCTTACCGCCACAGCTGGGGGCAGGATGGCTCCCTGGGAAAAGTGGGCCAGGAACCTTTGACAGACAGATAAAGTACGTGTGGGCTGAGGGGCTGTCCCATATTTTTCTCCATTCATTCAGTTGGGGAATTTGAGGGCTTCTTCAAGGCTGGTGGGCCTAATATTCCTATGGCCTCCTGAGGATGAGGAGAGGTAACAAAATTCCTCACTGGGAAATGGTCCAACAGCAGACACTGTGACCAGAAGTGACACTTCCCTGCTCTGGGATCCACTCTGACATTGGAACCCACTTTGCACTCAGCTTGGTGTGCGGCACTGGCACCCACCCACTGCCAACATTGATTGGATGGATGGATGGATGGATTTGTCAATGGAGGAATGAAGGGAAGTCAGGAGAGGCTCCTGGGCCTTTACACATGTGCTCAGCCCTGTGGCGTCTTCAGTAAGGTGTGCAAAAGTCAGCGCACCCCCTGCTCATCATGAGCCCTTGGCTGGTGCTGAGCAGCCGGCACTGCCTGGGTCCAGTGGGCTCTTTCTGCTGCAGAATGAAAGTTTCTGGGGCTCCCTGGGACTTGGGGCACCCGCAGAACCTCAGGACCCTGAGCATTTAGCCCCCCTCTCTGGGACTTTGTCTCTGCCTGGCCTGGCCTCCTTACTGCTGGGGGGACCTCATCACCTGTCCCCCCCTGCCGCTGAGACAAATGAACCTGCCTGGCCTGAACTGTGGAGCATACTTCTGGCAGCGATTTCCCTGGGTTCCAGGAGGCAGGCTCAGGGGCTTGTCCCTTGGGCTGCTCCTATGTGTGTATACCAAGCAGTGCCCGTGTGCTGCTGTGTGAGGACACGTCCCTTTCATATGCCTGTTGTACGTGACTTGTATATTTATGAATGCCCAAGTGCGTCTGTTATTGTGTGTTTGTAAATTCATCCATTGGATGTGAGTGCATTTCTGATTGTGTATGGATTTTGAGTTTATAGAAGTTTGAGTGCACAGTGTGCACGTGTGTGTGTGTGCGTACACAGATAAATGCACATCCTCTAGATGTCTGCATGGCAGGACAGGTCCTGCTTGACTGATGATGGGTGCCTGCCTGTGCCTCCTGCCCTTCTCCTTGGCCCCACAGAGGGAGGGAGTTGCCTGGAGCAGGACTGAATGAAACCAGCTTGGCCAGGGTGCTGGGTGGTGGTGGTGGTTGGAAACCTGGCAGGATGGGGTGCTCAGGACTTGGCTGGATACCCTGAGAGCTTGGCCTTTGATGTTTGATCCGAGGCCGGTGGTGGGGGTGGGGCTCGTGTTGCTGGGGTCTGTGAGTCTCATGGGCTGATAAGCCCTCGGCTGTGCAGGAGCCCTTCCTTCCATGCACTGAGAGGCTTTGCTATACACTCCCAGCCTGGAGTTGTCTGCAGGCAGGGGCCTTTCCATCTCAAGCAGACTCCGCTCCCAGGCCGAGGCCCCTAGTGGACCTCAGCAGCTCTCATTCTGTATCCTGTGTGTGTAGTGCTTAGTTGTGTCTGACTCTTTGTGACCCCACCCATTGGGCTTCTCTGTGCATGGGAGTCTCCAGGCGAGAATACTGAAGTGGGTTGCCATGCTCTCCTCCAGGAGATCTTCCCAACCCAGGGATCAAACCCTCATGTCCTGTGTCTCCTGCATGGCAAGTGGATTCTTTACCGCTGAACCATCGGGGAAGCCCATTCTGTATCCTGGTTGTGCTCACGTTCACTCAGACCATATTGTTTGGTGCTCCTTGGAGTTGTGCCAGTTTGTGGCGCCTTACGAGACGTGCAGACTGTCAGCTTCCATCTTCCCAGCCCCCTCTCTCCTCAGACACTCACATCCTCTGTGCTGCTGATCACCAGCTTCCCACTGGCCTCTCAGTGCCCATAGCTGCCTCCTCTCCTGGCCTTTGCCTGGCAGTTCCTTCTCCTGGAATGCCTCCTCTCCTGGACATTGCTCCATCCGGTACTGGTGCTGGGTTACCAGTCTGCCTCCACAGCTGGACCAGGGGTGTGCTGAGGGTAGGAGCTGCCCTTGTCTGGGTCCTGGCTCAGGTGCCTGGCACAGACCCCAAGGCACTTGGGGGTGTTGGTGAGTGACCAGGTGCATGGGGAGGGTGCCCTGCATTTAGGATGTCATTGCCCAGAGGACAGCCAGGTGTTACCCGATGGGCAGGTGATTTGAGGTAGGGACGATGTGAGGTGGGACCTGTGTGCAGAGTCCTAAATGTTTGCCCTTCTTCTGCTCTGTGGTCTTAGCAAGAGAGGGAACCTCTGGGATCCTCGGTTCGTCTTGAAAGTGGGGCTGGGACTTCCCTGGTGGTCCAGTGGTTAAGACACCATGCTTCCAATGCACGGGGCGCAGGTTCAATCCCTGGTCAGGGAACTAAGGTCCCCCATGCTATCTGGTGCAGCCAAAATATACAAAAAAGAAAGAATAAAACAAGATGGGGCTGGGAACCTCTGAATGTCGTGTGGATTGGGAAAGGTTGCCAGTGGGAAGCCATGTGCTGGGTGCCTGCAGGTGTCTCTGATTATAGTGGTAATAGTAATTGGGGCTCAGCCATCAGTGCTGACCACACCTGCCTGACAGATGGAAAAAGGCCTCCTCTGTGAGCCCACCACACCCCCTCTGCTCCCACCTGCTGAGTCTGAGTTAATCTTTGGAGCCCAGGCACTGCTGATGACATGCATCTCAGCCCTGCTCGCCAAGGCCCAGAGCCCACCAGGAATCCTCGTCTGTCCTGACCACATGAGGCTCCGTGGCAGCAAATCAGAGTGCATCTTTGAAGAGCACGCCTGAGCAAGCCCAAAAGCAGCCATGCGATCTTGATGTGGTGCTGCTGATGGACACTGCATGGGTCCCCACTCCTGCAAGGGGGCTGAGCCTCTCTCTGCGTATTGTGTGCAAAGGGTAGGCTGGTGCACAGGGTGGCAGCCAGCAGCCCCAGGGCCGGTGCTCAAGGGGGAGGACTGCCCTGCACTAAAGGTTTGGGTGCCTCCTGGGTCCAACACTCTGCTGGACTCAGGAGACAGGGTCATGCCGTGGGACACACTGAACTCTGGCTTTGCCCGTCACCTGCTCTGAGTTCAGAAGGTGTCTCCTGGCCTTCCCGTTTGTACAGTGAGGCTGGCTGGTTTCCAAGGGTCCTTCCTTCCAGCTTAGAGTCCTGTGGGTAAATCAAGAGCTTCTTCCTTTTTTGAAGAGATCTGCAGTCTCCTTGAGGAGACAGGACACAAGCCATCGGGGGCCACGTGCTCTGAAGGAACAGTTTGAGCAAGTGGCTCAGACACTGACCTGTCTGGGAGGACATGAGCCTTTGGGCAGGTGCCCAGGGCTGTCTTGGGGGGCCTTCTGCCCATCCCAGTCGTGAGCTGGCCAGTGCAGCCCTTCTGTGCATTTGGCTGCTTGGCCAGGCTGGAGTCTTTTTCCTTCCAGAGGGCTAAGCTTGCTGGGCCTCCTCAAAGTTAGGAGGAGAGAGGAAATTGGCCTCAGAGTGGACAGTGTGGCCCTGTCCACTCCCTCCCCATGCCCTTGGCACACTCCAGGGCTTGGACTTCTACATCTGTCTCTGGCCTGGTCTCCCTGAAGCCCAGGCAGCCTTGTGTCCGGAGCGATCTGTGTCAAATGCGGTCAGGCCACTCCCGTCCTTACAGGGCGTGTTGCCCACAGGCACAGATGGAGGGAGTTGGTTGCCTGTGCCAGGGCAGTTTGATTGGGAGAGGCTGTCTGATGTCTTGCCCCCACCCCCACCCCCTACCAGGGCTGCTCAGAAAAAGCACTGTGATTGATTAGCAATGTCTGCCTTGGACCAGGAGCAGGTTGGCACTGCCAGTCTTATACAAACCTTAGTCCAGGATAACATTTAAATTCTTGGTAACACCCAAGGCTTCCCTCCTCCACTTGTTTCCCAGCACCCAGAAGCTCAGGTCCTTTTCCTCAATTAATTCCTGGTTTCCTTGTTTCTTGCCTCCACTTAAGCAAATCCTTCTGAGGGTACCGACCACATTCATTTGGTAACCATGGGGGCTGGTGTGGCACCCAGCACCCAGTGAGTGGCAGGGATATGTTTTACTAGAAACAGCTCATTCTGAATCCCCAGGAACACCCAGGGTGACGAGTTCCAGGCTGGGCAGAAGAAAGGGGCTATGCTGATGCTCAGAGGCTCCGAGATCTTGGGACCTGTTGCCTGGGTCGTCGTGGGGAGGAGAGATTCGTATCTTCTGTGGACAAATGGTTTGGAGCATATTTTGTCATCAGATCAGATCAGATCAGTCGCTCAGTCGTGTCCGACTCTTTGAGACCCCATGAATCACAGCACGCCAGGCCTCCCTGTCCATCACCAATTCCCGGAGTTCACTCAGACTCACGTCCATCGAGTCAGTGATGCCATCCAGCCATCTCATCCTCTGTCGTCCCCTTCTCCTCCTGCCCCCAATCCCTCCCAGCATCAGAGTCTTTGCCAATGAGTCAACTCTTCGCATGAGGTGGCCAAAGTGCTGGAGTTTCAGCTTTAGCATCATTCCTTCCAAAGAAATCCCAGGGCTGATCTCCTTCAGAATGGACTGGTCGGATCTCCTTGCAGTCCAAGGGACTCTCAAGAGTCTTCTCCAACACCACAGTTCAAAAGCATCAATTCTTCGGCGCTCAGCCTTCTTCACAGTCCAACTCTCACATCCATACATGACCACAGGAAAAACCATAGCCTTGACTAGACGGACCTTTGTTGGCAAAGTAATGTCTCTGCTTTTGAATATGCTATCTAGGTTGGTCATAACTTTCCTTCCAAGGAGTAAGTGTCTTTTAATTTCATGGCTGCAGTCACCATCTGTAGTGATTTTGGAGCCCAGAAAAATAAAGTCTGACACTGTTTCCACTGTTTCCCCATCTATTTGCCATGAAGTGATGGGACCAGATGCCATGATCTGCATTTTCTGAATGTTGAGCTTTAAGCCAACTTTTTCACTCTCCACTTTCACTTTCATCAAGAGGCTTTTGAGTTCCTCTTCACTTTCTGCCATAAGGGTGGTGTCATCTGCATATCTGAGGTTATTGGTATTTCTCCCGGCAATCTTGATTCCAGCTTGTGTTTCTTCCAGACCAGCGTTTCTCATGATGTACTCTGCATAGAAGTTAAATAAGCAGGGTGACAATATACAGCCTTGACGAACTCCTTTTCCTATTTGGAACCAGTCTGTTGTTCCATGTCCAGTTCTAACTGTTGCTTCCTGACCTGCATACAAATTTCTCAAGGGGCAGATCAGGTGGTCTGGTATTCCCATCTCTTGAAGAATTTTCCACAGTTTATTGTAATCCATAGTTATAAGCAAACAATCCATGCTCAAAGACACAGTGTGCACAGTTCCAGAAAGTATAAATGAAGAAGGAAGAAAGCCCCAGTGATGCCTTTATTCAGCAGTGGCACATGGTGGCAGGTACCTTTCCTTCCAGCGTCCCTCCTGCAGTCTGTGAGCTCGGTGAGAGCGTCCTGCTTTGTGTGCAACTTTGCACCCTGGGTTTTTTCACTTGGTATTTTAACATAAGCCCATCTCATGGTATTAAGTAATTCTGTAAATCTGATTTTCAGTGACTAATGTTACATCATTTGGACATGCTGGGATGACTTAACCAGCCCATTATTTGGGGTTGTTTGGAATTGTTTCCACTATTTTGGCGTTCTGCGTTTTCCTGTGACAAGCAGCTTTGTCAGGGCTGTGAGGGCTCTCTGTGGGAGAGATTAATTTGAAGAGGAACGGGTGGGTCAGAGTGGAAGTGCTTTTAAGGCCCAAGGAAGATTGTTAGGGTACTTTGCAGGAAAGGGTGAGTGAGAGAGGTTCCAGAGGGTAGGTCTATAGAGTCAGTTACGGGGTTAGGAGAGCAGGGTGCCTTGAGGCTGGGAGGCGGGGCTGCTCTGAGACTGCTTTTCTGGAAGGGCTGGCTAGGCCTGTGGCTTGAGTTGGGAAGAGTCTCTGGCATTTTGTGGTGTCCTCTCACTCAAGGTCACGGCTCAGACAGGTGGGAAAGCAGGTGCTTGTCCAGGCTTCTCAGCTCCATGTGCTGTTGGACGCCACGCCGGAGCTCCCTGCTTCCCTCTGAGCCCACCGGGGCGGGGTGCCCTCTGTGCCTGGTGCTGGAGAGAAGTGAGGATCGCCGTTCATCCCTTGTGCGTCCTCTGGGCGCCTTCCCTGTCCAGTGCCTGCTTTCAGGTCGCTCCCGGTTGGCAGAGGGTGGGGGCATGTAGCTGCGTCCGCAGCACTGCAGGTGTGGGGCTGGAAACATTGTGATGCAGGTGGCATAGCCTCAGGGCCCGGAGCAGAGCATCCACCTTTGTGGTGAAGCTGGGCTTGGACCGGGTGTGGGAGGACCATCAGGGGCTTCCCGATCTGGGTTCCTGAACAGACGGGTCTCATTCTTCTCCCTTCCCCTCCATCACTTACCACCCTTTCCTGAGAAGCATCCTGATGCCTAGGTGAAGATGAAGCCTCTAATACAAGCTGACAATTCAGAAAAGCATCCAGGCTCCACTGATGTTGGGGGTGGGGCTGAGGGCACCCCCTGCCGTCTGCCCAGTTCCCAACCCAAGACAGCTGCACCAGCCCCTCAAGATGCATCTGAAGAATGAGAGAAGGATGCATTGGTGAAAAATCTGGCAGCTGTTGGGTGCATGTGATTTAAAAACCATACTTTTTTTTTTTTTTGGTAACTGCCTTGTTGAGCTACACTTCATATACCATAAAATTCACTCTTTTAAAGCTCATAATTCCATAGTTCTTAGCTGTACACCTGAAACTAACACATCGTAAATCAACTATACGTCAATAAGAAAAATTTTGGAGAGGTATAGTTACGAAGTTTGAGATTGACATATACAGACTGCTATGTTTTAAATGGATAACAAGCACCTACTGTGTAGCACAGGGAACTCTGTTCAATGTTATATGGCAGCCTGGATGGGAGGGGAGTTTGGGGGAGAATGGATACATGTATATGCATGGCTGAGTCCCTTTGCTGTCCACCTGAAACTATCAAAACAGTGTTAATTGGCTATACTCCAATACAAAGTAAAAAGTTAAAAAAAAATAGTCAAAATAACAAAAAAACTCCAAGAAAAATAAAGGTAAATAAAAAATTTAAAAAATAGTTTTTAGATTATTCATAGAGTTGTACAACTATCAGCAACATTTATTTTTATAACCTTTCCATCAGCCCCAAAAGGAACCCCACATCCACGAGTAGAAAGCCCCCCTACCAGCAGTCACTACTCTACTTTCTATGATGACACTCTGGTGTGTATCTAGGTGCAGAAATTCCTAGATAAGAGGTCAGATATTGATTACCCTTAGGTTAGGCTTTCACTGTGTTTTAAAACTTAGGAAACTGGAAAAACTCTATCCCTGACTCTGTTGAGAGTCTGGCACTTGATCCTGACTCTCCTGTGGGAAGAGCCAGCCAGAGAGGAGGAGCAGCCTGCCCTTCATGGTGGCCTCCTCTTAGCCACAAGCCTCACTGATCTCTATTGCCTCTCATCTTCTCCCAGCATGACCTTGTAGGCATGCAAAGTGGGGGTCCTTGCTTGAGTCCTTTGCCTCCCCCAGGAGATACCATGTAGTGAGGTAATTCCTGATCTGTCCAGTCCAGACCACAGTCTACTCTGTAGCTCACTGTCCACAGTTGGGGCCCCCTTGAGAATTCTGTGACTCTTGCCAGGCATAAAGTCTCTTTTCCCAAGGCAGAGTCTGTGCAGAAGTTGAAGGAAGCACTCTCCACTTCCATCTCTACACCTGGACATGCTGCCTTTTGCCAGGATTGGTGGGCATGGATGGGCACAGGGGCCTGGCGGGGGGGAACCTCTGTCCTGCCCGCCTCCCCTTCTGTGATACTTCCACACTGAGTCAAGCCACGTGTTTGACTCAGGAGCCCGTTCGGCATCTCACGCTGTTTAACCCGCTGTGATGAAAGCTGCGGCAATTATATTTTAATTGAGATGCACGCTGCTTCAGCAGACACAAGACAGCTACAGCTACTGCTAATTAATTTTCTTCCGAAATGACAGCATTTAATAATTATGCTCTGTGGTGCTCATGATTCGGATGTAGTTTACCTCTCTGGGCGCTATTCAGTGGTTTCTACCCAGAGTTGGTTGGGGACATTCTCATGTCTTGTGACGCATGTGGCTTCAGACGTGAGCAGACAGTCGTACCCCACAGGTGGGCAGTTCCTGTTTCTCGGGGCCTGGGGGAACTTGCCCCCCGCCCCCTCAGCACACAGGCCAGGGCCTCTCACTGGCCTCCAGTCCTCTGAGGCAGGAGGACTGAATGATGGAGAGTCTGGGGTCTGGAACATCCCATGTAGACTTGGGTTTTAAGCGTGAACTTGGACAGGTTGCCCTTAGCCATCTCACTTATAAATGGGAAAAACACTGCTTCTCTCTGGGGTGACTAGGAGGCTGCACAGACCCCTTGTGTGCCACTGGGAGACAGCATGGGCCCTGTGGGCACAGGCATGGCTGGGGCTGAGACAGATCCTGCCGGCTGTGAAATAGCCACCTTAACCCTTCCTCTGGGCTCCTGTCACTCTGTGTCCCCAGGCGCTTGGCCTCTGGGCCTTTTTAAATGTCAGGTACAAATTCCTGTTCTTGGCTCAGCCCTGCCCGGGGGCTAGGACTGTCCTGTTAGTGAGACAGGGCCCCCAAAAGCCCTCTGAGATGGGATTGAACCAGATGCTGGTTTTTGTAGCCATGGCAGCTCCTGAAGCCAGGCCAGCGGCAGCAGGTGCCAGGCAGGTGAGGGATGGCATGGCGGGGGGAGAGGGCAATGGCTTTGAGTACCTGCTGGGCGCCTGTCTTGAGACATATGGACACATTTAATGCTTTCAGTGTAGAGTGGTTTGTGTTATGCCCAATTTCTAGATGGAGGAAACTGAGGCTCAGGGAGGTGGGGTTATGCAGCTCACGAGAGAATCCAGTTCTCTCTGACTGTGCACCTGACTCCTTCCACTCTGTTGTCTGTCAATGGGTGGCCTGGTGGGCAATGGGGAGACATGCAGCCTCTGGCCCTGGGAGGGACTGCTTGAGGTCGAGTAGGACAGACAGATGTTAAGAAGGTAAGATAGGTGTGTGTATGTTGGGGGTGGTCAGTGTTTCTAGAATCCAGGGCTCTGGTCCAGGACAGTCTCTGGCAGTGGGTCATGGAGATGCTGAAGCTGGCTGGGGTCCCACTCCCAGGAAACACCCCAAGGTCACCTGGACGCCTTGTGTCCTTGTTGAGGGGCTTTCCAACCTGCTTCCCCAGGCACCTGCTGTGCTGGGGTGCTTGTGCTCCGTGCCTCTTCTTGGTGTGGAAGGGCTCCTGGAGAACCTGGGGGCTGTGTCTCGGGGCTCCTCTGACACAAGCTGGGTGGTGGGAGGCCTGTGGGATGGGCGGCCGGGGACCTGGAGGCAGGTCAGAGTGGGCTCTAGGTCTCACTCTTTCATCCCCTTGACTCCCCTCCAGTCCTGAACTCTGGATGTGCTATGAGGGGAGGGCTGCCACTGGGTAAGGAAGGTGAGTTCTGAGCCGGCCCTGATGTGCAATAATGTCTTCCCCTCTCTGGACTTGAGGTCCTCACCTGGAAGATGAGGGTTTGGTGAGAGACTCCCTTCAGCTGGAAATATTAGGCGGTAGACTGGGAGTGTGGTGTTGGAGACAGAGGACTTGAGGGGCCAGATGGAGTTGTGATGGACTGCATTCTAGAATGGGGGAGAGACCCTGCCATTCTTCCTTCAGAAAACCTGAAGGAGGCCTTTTTTGTGAGCCTGCTCAGCCAAGGGTCATGCAAGAGTTCAGAAGTGACCAAGAGCCAGTCCTGGTCCCTGGGTGATGTTCTGGGAAGGTTGATCCCAGGTGTGTCTGGGAGGCCTGGCCACTGCTGCTGGCTTCCCAGGGAAGGCTGACCAGAGTGGGGAGAGCCCTGGACTGCCTGCTCACCCCAGCCAGGATACATGGCTGAAATATGTGGCTATTTACCCCCACCCCCCCGCCCCTGAGTTCCCAGCAGACCCTTGGGCCAGCTCTCCTGCTCTAGACCTTCGTGCAGGGGGTAGGAGAGTGGCATCTGATCAGGAGCAGCCCAGTGAGTCTTGCATGGCAGCTGCTCCTGTGGATAGAGGGTGGGATGCAAGGAGCCTGGCCAAGACCTCAGATTATTCACTGCTGGGCTCCGATCCTCATCACCCCACCCAGCTGAGAGCAGGAAGCTGTGAGGTCCAGAGGAAATGGCAGGGTATAGGGCTGCAGAGGTGAGGGGCTGGGTGTGGGGTCATGCAGGCATCTTGGCAGCTGTTCTCCCCAAAGGGACAGAAGGATCAGTGGGAGCAGGAGGGAAGGGTGCTCTGGGGCCAGCCTGTGTGCAGTGGGCTAGGGATCTTAGGGGGCTGCACAAGGAGCCCTGAGCAAGGAGGGTCCCCTCTGCCCCCAGCCAGGGCCTCTCCCACCTGGAAACCCCTCCTCTCACAGCTGTGAAGCTTCTTTCTTAGAGGGACACCACCTCCACACCACCACCTCCCCAGTCATAAGCAGAAGCAGTGCTGGCAGAGAGTGTCTAGGGAGTCCCAAACTGGGGGCAGCTCTGTCTGGGGTGTGTTACTTAAGTGTGAATGGGTGCGTGTGAATGAGTGTGTGATTGTGGGTCTGTGTGCAAGTATGCATAAGTGTGACAACACGAACCAGTATTTGTGAATGAGTGTGTGACTTTGTGAGTGTGTGTGCTTACGGATCATGTGAGTGAACATGTATAAGCTTGTGTGAGAGCTGATGGGGAGAGTTGACGGGTATGTGTGTGTGAGTGCGTGAGAGGGTGGGTGCTGGAGGAGGGTGAGGGTGAGGGAGGAGGTCCCGTGTCCCCCACTCTGTGCTCTGGGCTCTGGCTCTGTCTCAGCTGCGGGGCTACAGCTGTATCTTCCGGGGCAGAGGGTGGAGGCAAGTGGGGGATCCACAGGCACCCCCAGCCCCCGTGGATCTAAAGACCCTTCCCCTGCACAGCCTGGGGATGAGTGGGCCAGGAGGGCATGGCAGCAGCTGGAAATAAAACTTGGGGATCTCAGCAGCCATTTCTTTCAAGTGGGCTCCCTGTTTGCGAGATGGGAGTGAGGGCATCTGAGCTGCAGCTTAGGGCACCTGAGTCCAGCATGGGCCAGGTGGAGATCGGGGACTCTCAGCTGCAGAAGCTGCTGGGGAGTCCGGGGGGCAGGCAGGGACACCTGGCTGACCAGTCAGCCTCACGGCCTCCAGAACCAGCCTGACCTGGTCCTCGGAGCCCGGGCCTGCCCTGGCCTCCTCCCTATCCTGGTCTCCTCTCCATCCTGGCCTCGCCCCCTCACCTGTCATCGAGTGATGATTTCTTTGGCAGCCCCCCTCCCCACGGCTTCCTGGCTCTTGTCTCCTGGCCCGGCCGTGTTCCACCCCTCCTGTGACTGAAGCTGCCCCCCGTCCGTCCTGACGCAGTCTTAGCAGCTCACACCGCCGCCCCCGCAGCCAGAGAAAATAATTAGGGGAGTGAAGTGTGTTCCCTGCCAGGTTCCCAGGGCAGGTGACGTATGTGGGGATGGGGCCGAGCCTTGGTCTCTGTGGTCTGTTTCAGGAGGGTGATGACAGGGTGACAGGGCTGGTGAACTGCTGGGCTGGTGCTCGCCTGGTCCCGAGTGTCTGAGGGTCTCAGGTTGTACACATGGCTGGTGGGGTGAGATCAGGGGTAAAGCTGCCTCAGGACCCCTCTCCCTGTGTTTAGAGGGTGTGCAGCAGGCTGGATGTCCTGAGCAGGGGCCTTCTACCTGTGCCAGGTGAGATGCCAGAGACCTGATACCCTCTCCACACAAACCTAGGGCCTCCTGTCTGCTTATCCTGCTTGTGGGAGCTGTGACAGGGAAGCCACGGGGCAGAGTTGGAAATACTAGAGGTGTTGTAAGGTCTGCTTTTGGTTATGTCAGCAGAAGTGTGGGTTGAACCAGAGGAGGGCAAGCCTCTGGGTCCAGCCTGCACTTGGGTTGGGCACCAGGGCTGACAGCCTTGTCAGAGGGACGGATGGTGGATGCTTCAGGGGGTAACAGGTATTAGAGAATCTTTATTAAGAAACTCTCCACCCTGGGGTGACTGTCACATGAGCCAGGCTCTCAGGGCAGAGCGGGGCACAGGGGAGGGAATCAGCACCCCCTTTCTGCACATCCATGCTCTGCCCCATGTGAAATCACTCTCGTGTGTCAGTGCAAGGGCGCATGTGCCACTGGCTGTGTGTCGTGCTGACCACCGGCAGCCAGACAGATACATCCCCAACCTATGAAATCGGTACGATTGTCCCTCTATGTTGCAAACCAGGAGCCATGTCCTGGGAAAGGCCAGTTGACCCCATGGCCTCCCAAGACAGGCTGTGACCCAGGAAATCCTGCTGGCCCCTGTCCTGGCCTGGGGTGTGTGGGAGGCCCCAGCCAGGGCTGAGCACTGGGGCTGGGACCTCCTGCAGCCTGTGTGCCTGGCTTATCAGGCCCTCGTGGGCATCCTTGAATACTGAGCCTGGAGCAGGTTCGGGCCTTGGGGGAAAAAGCTATAGAGTCCAAATCCTGGACTCCGAGAAGGAATCAGGATGGCCCAGCTTGGAACATGGACCTGGGAGACATGGAGCTGTTGCCTGGAGGGTCCAGGCCCAGTGTGCCTTCTACCCTCTCCACTCGGTAAGAGAATTTAGACTCTCATGGTTCAATGATGGTTATGGTTGGCACCTACTGAGGGCTTTCTCAGTGCTGAGGGTGCCATGTTATCTAGCTCACTGTGTACAGAGACAGTAACCAGCTCACCAAGGACACAGCGAAATAGGGCAGGGCTGGGGTGTGACCCTAACCACTGGGTGCTCCTGCCTCCCCAGACTCAGACCCACCGCCTCTGTTCTCCTCCCCAGACCTGGCAGTGTGCAGGTCAGTGCTGTCTGGGGTCAGCGTGTGTTTGAGTGTGTCTTTTTGTGTGTTTGTGTCAAGGGTGTGTTTGAGTTTAGGCAAATGGGGAAAGAAAACAACACGCGCGTCCTTCCTTGGCTTCGTAGACATCACTGCATGGGGAAGGAATGTGGATTCAGCAGAACATGTTTTTCTCTGTAGTATGTAAATATCTTGGGATTTGTCAGTTCTCAGAAAGGCATCTATTACTCAGGTCTTACCTAGCAGTCGTCGCTGAAAGGGAAGCCTGGTGCAGACACACACACACACACACACACACGCACGCACACTCACCACCCCCCCACACACACACACTCATGCACACACACACACCCTTTAGCAGCCGGAAAGCAGATGCTTCTAGGATTCGGATGAAGCAGGCATGTTGAGACCAAGGTCTAATTGCTGGGCTGTGCCTGGGAGGTTGGAAGCCACCAGCCTCGTGTCATCTTCCGTTCCTTTCTGATAAGCAAACGGCCTCTCTATGGGCACGCAGGGCCCTGGCGGGCTGTCCTGTTGCTGGATGGGTGAAAAAGGAAGGAAGGAAGGGTGGGAGGAGAGTGGAGAAAAGAGAAAAAAAAGAGGAATGAAGGGAAGAGTAAGAGAGATAAGAGAAAGGGATGAAGAGAGACAGATCACAGCTCAAAGCAGGATCTGCAGAATCTTTCCAGGGGCAGAGGAGTGGGAGGGTGGGGTGGTGGCTGTCATTCACTCCACCTCCCCAGCAGGCCTCCTGGGATCCGAGGGGGATGATGATCCTGGAGACCTCAGTTTCCTAGGAATAGATGGCGTCACTGGCTGCTACAGATAGGAAACCTTGGCTCAGAGAGGTGACTACTCCTGCCGACTCCCGGTTAGTAAGTGGCCGTGCTGGCCTGGGAGTCTCCTCTGACTGGCCCTGGCCAAGCTGTCCCCTTCCTCTAGGAGGACACTGTTCCCCTGATTCAGGTCCCCATAGCCCTCTCTGATGGTCCCTCTCAAGTGGGCCTTCCCCGTGCTCTGGGCAGGATAACCCACTCCTTCCTTCACCAGGAGTTACTATGTCAGTGCCACTTGCTGGTGGACCTGCCCCTTAGTCCACCCGCACAGCTGGATTCCTCCTCGGGAGCTCAGAAACTGCAGAGTGAAGGGCTCAGCCCAGTAGAGGTAAAGAGTAGGGGCTTGTGTGGGGGACCAGAGGCCATCTAGAATATGCCATTGGTTTTGCAGGTGTCAAGGAGCCTTGGTTTTTAGAATGCAAACCTTTACAGTATAAACAGATGTTGATTCTAGCTCCCTTTTGCTCAAAGACTTCAGTGGCCCCCAGTTCCTTCTGTATCAAACCCAGACTCTGGCCCCCACTCTCCTTCAGTGCTGCCCTGTCCCTGGCTGTCTCTTGCCTCCTGCACTTCTCAGATCCTGTCTCACCTTTCCTACCTGCTGGGGGTGTAGGCCTTGCTGTGAGGCCCCAAGGGCAGGCTCCAGGGCTGGTAGGCTTCAGGGATCCATTTTTGTCCCCAGGGCCGAGCCCACAGACCCCAAAATGTGCTGCCTCTCTCCTGACACTTCCCCAGCACTCTGGAAGCTGTGCCCGAGGGACCAGGAGTCTGGCTGCCGTGGCAGGTCATCTCTTGGCCTCTCCGATATCCTCCGGCTGCCTTTAGCTTGTCTCCCCATGACTGCCGCGCTCACGTGTTGCTTCCCCTCGCTTGGGACCTTGGTTCCAGCACGTAAATCTGAGTCTGAGTAGGCCCGAAGGATGTGTGCACAAGTTGGAGATGTGGAAACCGAGGCCCAGACAGGGATGTCAGTTCTCCAAGTGGTCATGGCAGAGAGGTTCCCAGGGCCCGGTTCCCTTCTCCCAGTGAAGCGTGGTGTTCGGCTCTGGGGAGGATTTTCTGACGTGTTTCTGAGCAGTGTTACATCTCTGGAGAGTCTCAGGAGCCTGGCAAGATGACCCTGTCCCCCTGCGCCCACTGTCTGCTGACTGCAGCGAGGCATCCTTGCCTGCAGTTGGCTTATCCCCCACTCCGAAGCTCCCACGTGTCTTCAGTGAGTCCCCACGTGTCTCTTTACTCCCCATGGTCTCTTGGCAGAAGCCTCTCTTTGCCACGTTTCCTCATCTGGAACACTAGCTGTGCCCACTCCTGGGGCTGCCAGGAGGGTGGGATGGGAGATTGGAAGCCAAGGACCCAGCCGGGGCCAGGCCCTTCCAGCCTCTGTTGTTGGTGTCTCTGAGCTTCAGTTTACTTGTCTCTAAAGTGGGGATCAGAACAGTATCTTCTTCATAGGAGTCAAGATGCAAACCGGTGCCATGTAATGGGCTCTTACGTGGGAAGGCTGTCAGTAGCTATGAATCCCCCAACTCAGCTTTCATCTGGATATCTCAAAGGTGTGGCCATTTTAACCGAGACTCTTGGAACCGAAAAACAGGACCCACACAGGTAGCCTTTTCATGGTGGAATTTCAGACTCTGGAGGTGGGGTGGATCCTGGGGAGTTAAGGAAAGGGGGCGTTTGTTAGAAGCAGCAGTCATGTCTGCACCAGACATCCTGAATTGGAGGCATGATGTCACCTCTGGCCTGGAGCTTGATCTTTCTGGCAGTTTCTTAACAGTGAAGGAGCTGATGGCACCCAGTTGCGATGGATGGAAGGATGCTGGACTGCTGGGGGAGATGGATGGAAGGATGCTTTGCTGCTGGGGGCACAAAACCAGTTTCATTGTTGGGGGCTCTCCTTCTATCCTTAATGATTCTTTTATTCCATGAGGAATGGGAATGCAGACCCCCGCTTGGGGTCCCCTCATCAAGTTTGAGAGATGTTGTACAGCACATCCAGTCCCCTTGAGGAAGAAAGAAGGTGTTTTTCTATAATATCAGCTCCTGCCTGCTCTTCCCCCCAAATCATCACCACTTGGCCTTTCCTGGACCTCCTGCTTCCTTTCTGGGCCCCTCCTTGCTGGCACTCCGTGGCCTTTCTCTCTCCTGGTGAGGAAAGGAGGCAGGGGTCCGGAGGGCCCAGCTCCACCTCAGAGGCTCTCAGCACAGACTCGCCTGACCTGGCCACAGTCTAGCACTTGAGGGGCCTCAGTCACGGGCAAGGATGGTTCGGTGGCACTGGCCAGGGTTCTCTGGGCCAAAGGAAAAACAAAGCAGCTGGCACAATTTTTGGCTTTTGAACATTTCCTTTGGGGATGACTGGAGTGGGCCCTTGGTAGGAGGGGAGATGTAGGGGGAGACTGAGGTTTTGAAGATGCTTTTCACAATATTTCTGATAAATTCAATTTCAGGCTGCCCAAGATTTGGGGCCAGCCTGGAGGTTTCCAGCCCAGTTTGCTGGCTTCTGAAGCGGAGGGGCCTCCCTGAGGATGGAGAGCCAGACACTCTGGTGGACACTAGACTCCGTGAGGCTGTGGACAGAAAGCAGTCAGACCCCTTGGCTGGGTCTCCATTGCCTGGCTTCTCTCTGTCCTGGTTTCTCGTCTGTGAAGAGGGAGGTAGTGTTGCTTCAGTGTGAAATGTAGGGAGGGAGACTTGCCCTGGTGACCCTGAAGGGAGAGTCCTCTCTGCGGGCAGAGGAGCTGGGGGGAGGGGCAGACCATCCTCCTCTGTCTGCCCTGCTGGAGTTGGGGTGCTGGAAGCAGCCCCCATTCTGAGGCCCAGGAGGCCCCCCCTTTAAAACTGGTCAAGGACACAAATTGTTCCTACACCCCTGTACTTCGTAGTTAAAAGAAAGGCTAGATTTGTAGTTTCTGTTGGTATTTTCTCTATTTTCATTAATAAATAACATTTTAATGGAAAAAACAGTATGACTTTTACATTAAGGAAAATTGCCAAAACCCAACATGACCACACATGCCATCATCCTAACAAGAGTTTTTTCCTTATGTATTGTTTCCAGTTTATTCTCCAGTTGCAATTATGGGATGCATTCAAGTTTGCTTTATTTTTACCTCCCATATGATCTCAAACATTTCTGTATTTCTGTCTTTGTAACAGTGATCTAACATAGCTGCAATACTGTTCCACTGTGTTGCTAAAATACAATATATTAAAAACAATCTCCCTCCTGTTAACATGGAGGTGGCTGCCAGGGTTTTGCAAGCATGGCTGCAGGGAACATGTTGCACGTGCTCTGGTCTGTGGCAGCATCAGGGAGGCAGGCCAGAGGCTTAGCAGATGCTTTACTGCAGGTGGTATGCTTGCAGTAGTCTTTGGGCTGGCTGGAGTTCTGCTTCCTGCTGCATCCTGAAGCCACACACCACCCAGCAGGTGCCTTCTTCGTGTGAGGTGCTGACTAGATGTTTCAGAGACAGGAAATCATGGTCATTTACAACAGCCCTGGAATATCAAATTTTTAGCTTCATTCTCCATCAAGAGATTCTGAAGTAAGGAAGAGCTGAGTCACTTGCTCATGTGCAAGTTGCTCAATTGTGTCCGACTCTTTGCGACCCCACGGACTATACAGTCCATGGAATTCTCCAGGCCAGAATACTGGAGTAGATAGCCTTTCTCTTCTCCAGGGGATCTGCCCAACCCAGGGATTGAACCCAGGTCTCCCTCGTTGCAGGCGGATTCTTTATCAGCTGAGCCACAAGGGAGGTTCCAGCAAAAAGCTGACTCTGGCTTTGGGTCCAGTATTCGTTGCACTGCCTCTCCTGGCATAAGGTAGTGAGCTCCCCATCCCTGGGGGTGAGGTAATCAAGAAGAGGTTGGATGATGAAGTGTCTCAAGTACCCTAGATCAGAGTTTCTCAATCTTGGCAGGGTAGTTCTCTTTTGTGGGGAGCTGTCCTGACCATTATTGGAGAAGGAAATGGCAACCCACTCCAGTGCTCTTGCCTGGAGAATCCCAGGGACGGGGGAGCCTGGTGGGCTGCCGTCTCTGGGGTCGCACAGAGTCGGACACGACTGAAGTGACTTAGCAATAGCAGTCCTGACCATTATAGGATGTTTAGCAACATCTCTGCCTCTCTACCCACCAGTAGCTAGTAGTGCAATTTGAAAACAATAAAAAGTGTCTCTGGATAGTGCCAACCCATTCCCTGGGAGTCAGATTCGCCCCCAGTTTCTCACCTGCTGGAGAGGATCCCTGAACTGTACAGAAGGTTGGTCATGGGCTCTCAGGACCTCTGGGACCTCCGAGGGGCTCTGCCTGGGAGGATCCCTTGATGGATTCTGTCCCTATCAGTGGGTGGTTGATTGGAGGGAATGAGTGTGGTGCCATCATGGAAGGAGTCTTGGGACCCAGGTTCAGGAAGGGCCTTTTCCACACGTGGCCCCAAAGTCCAGATGTAAAGCCTTACAATCATGTAATATGCTCTAGGGTGCGAACCCCACTGCCAGTAAGGATGATGGGTTGCAAGACAGTCCTGTGACCAGGGGGAACCTAACTTTTTACCTTCTCTGTGGCTTCTGGCCCGTTTGGAGAACTTGCCTCATTTGAGGAAACCCTGCATGGCAGCTTGGCCTCTCACATGGGCTGAGACATCCTGGAGCATCTTCCCAGGGGCAGTCCTGTCTGGGAGTCCAGAGCCTCTCGACTCACACGTCAGGTCTGGGTGGCGGGGCTGGCAGGGAGACTGTGATTTGCAGGGCTGCGTGTAGACTTGGGCTTTAAAGAGCTCTCTCATTTCCTCTCCGGAAGCCTTCAAAAGGCCTGGGAAACAAAAGGGGCTTGATTGAGTGTGCCTTGGAGAGCTTCATCGAAAGTGGGAAAGAACAAACGGCATGCACTCCAAAGCCACTTCATTCTGCATGTGGTGTCACGCCAAGAAACGCTGAAGTGGGGGACAAGCAGAGAGACATGTTCCTTGTTATCAGGAGGGTGTGGACTGGCGGTTAGAGTCAAGGACAGCCGTCAGCAAACTGCGTAGGGATTTCAGCACCCATCCCCCAGATTCTCCTCTTACTCCCCTCCACCTCCTCCCTCCAGCCCTCTCCATTCCTGTATCCTTCTGCTTAGAGACATTAACTTTTTATATGACAGCCACTTAAGGACTGACCTTATTCCAGGGCACTTTGCATTTAAATAGACTGTTCTTGAAAATGAAAAATCTTCAAAGAAGTGACTTTCTAATGGTAGAATTTCAGATAGTGAATAAAGGTGGATTTTTTTTTTTTTTTTTTTTAAGCCAGAGAAGTGACTCTGGTAGAATTTCAGGTAGTGAATTCTATCTGGCACCTTCTAGGCTGCCTCTTTCTGTCAGGGTCTCAGGGTCAGTTAAATAACTATTAATAGCCGTCGACTGTGTGGCAAGCACTAGTTAGGGAACGGTTTAGGAGATAACTGATTTAGGAATGCTGGATTTATTACTTTGATGGCTCCCACTCATTGCACATGTATAAGACACAGAGTGTGTGATGGCAGAGTGTCAGGGTCTGGGAGCAAATGTCAAAAAGCTGAACCACTGAGAGAGATGGTTAAGCAGAGAGCTTAAAGTGTCTCCTGAGCACTGTGTTAACATGGGAACCCTGGAAGCCCTCCTGGGGGAGGTGGCGCTGGCCTTGACATTCAAGGTATAAATAGGAGTTCATTGAGTAAGGGTGGCAAGAGCATGAGCACAGACACTGACCCGTGGTGTCTGTGGGTTGCAGACTTCTGGAAATATCCCATGTGAAGGGTGAGGTCTGAGTTGGTGGGACCAAGGCTGAGGAGGCAGGGAGGCCTTGGGGGCCAGGTGCACCCAGGTATGTAGTTTAGACATCTTTCCACAGGCTATGGGAGCCACCAGTGGTTAACGCTCACCCTCTGTTGGACACGGCTTCAGGGCTCTGAGGCCCAGGCTCGCTGCCTCCCGCTCACTGTCCAGACATTGCCCTCCATCGACCTTAGCACACCTTTCTGGACCTCAGCTGTCCTCCTTTTGAAGATACTTATTCACCCCTTCCTCCAGGAAGCCCTCCCTGACCTTCCTCAGGCTAGCTCAGGCCCCTCATGGAGCCCTGGGACATCCCCAGTCTCCCTGAGTGGGCGGGTCCTCAGGCTTCCGTCAACCAATCCGGGGTCAGGTCCCCAGGCCTGGGGGAACCAGACACCCGGTTTGGGCTGTGATGTGTGACGGTTTGGGCTGTGATGTGTGACGGCCAGGGGGTGGGGATGGAGAAGGGTGTGTGGGGACATGAGGGCTCCAGGGTGTGCAGGCCCAGGAGAGGTGGGAACCAGCCGGGCAGGGTCCCAGTCCCACCCAGGACAGCTTAGCAGGCACTGAAGGCAGGACACTCCTGTTGGCTTTAGCTGTCAGGGTGGTGCTGGTGGACTCCAGGGAAAGCCAGTGGCTAAGCCTGGCAGAGGCACAGACAGAAGAGCTGAGTGCAGGCATGGCCTGGGCCGTGGGGGGAGGGCTGTGGCCGGGCAAGTTGGAGCAGGGTGCTGCGCAGGCCGAAGCGGGAGATGCTGGGCCACCCACCCGCCCGGTTCTTCCAGGAGCCTTGAGAGCAGAGCAGCTGCCCCAGATCTGCAGCCAGTCCTCCCCACCCTGTCTTGCTCCCTACCCCGGGCCCGGCATCACCCGTGGAGAGGGAGATCTCAGGTCTTTGGAGATTGTTGGTGCTCAGTATACATTTGCTGGTTCGTGGACACAGGTGGGTTCAATCTGTTTACTCATGTCCTGTCTCTGCTTCCCCAGGCCAAAATCCCTGTTTCTGCCCAAATGTGGCATCATGTGACACTCCCGAGGGTCCTGCTTGCCCATCTCACTGGTGGGGCACTGAGATCAGAGATGGGCAGACACTTACCCAGAGTTGCACAGTGAGTCAGGGTACTCTTGGGACAGGGGAGTGATGTGGTCAGTTGAGGTCAGTGGCTGAGGTGTGAACTGGTAAGGAGCTTGGGGACGGCTCTTTGGCATTGTTGGCAAGGAAGGGGCTCGCTGCTCTGTATGTGAGCTGCCTGGGTAGGGGGCTGGACCAGGTGACCTCTGGAGGCCCTTCTTGGTGCTAAACTCTGGGATCAGAATGAGAAAACTGAAGGGGTTCAGGAAACATACTTTGGACCCTGGAGGGGCTCCTTGCCTGGCTGCCTTGTGGTACCCAGAGTCCTCAGCAGGCCTAAAGCCAGAAATCAGACCAAGGTCCTCTCCTGCTATGGGCAAGTTTAATCTCTTCCTGTAGCCAATTCAGAATTGCCCCTGGCACCCTGCTGGCAACTGGGGCGACCCAGCCCCTCCCCAGGAGAGCTTCTGTGACTTGGGTCGCTTGTGCTGAGATGTTTACTGAGATGTTTGGAGAGATCTATTCTGGGTCTGCAACTACCCCACACCCACCATCCCTGACCTGGGGGAATGCTCCTCTAGAGGCTGCAGTTTGGTTCCGATTAGAAGGATGTGGGATGGCCATTTGCACCAGGCCTCTAACCTGAAAATGCCACTCTCAAGCCTACGGTTCCACTGGGAGCAAAGAGTGCCTTAGGATGGGTAATGGTTCAAAAAGCACCTTTTAACCAACAAATACTCCCAGGTTTTATTTGTCTTGAAAATGGTGTACGCTTACAGTACAAGAGGTAAGTATTCATAGACTTGGGTGCTCAGCACTGTACGTGGCAATCTTCATGCTTCACTTCCCTGAGCAGGGATTGAACCCCCTGCATTGGGAACATGGAGTCTTAGCCACTGGACCACCAGGGAAGTCCCTGGGAACTTTTTTTCACAGCCCAGCTGGCAAACACTGCCATTAGAAGCTGATGACAGCCCCTTCTCCTGACCTCAGGGCCAGCCTGAGTTCCAACCCACCCCACCCCCGTGCTTCTGGGTCCCCAGGAGCCCCCAACCTTGTGGGAAGGCTGAGGGGAGGCTGGGTTGGAGAAGAAATGGATCCTTGCAGGCTTGAGAGCTGAAGAGCATTTGTATGTTGAGTCAGTCACCAAACAGGGACTTGACCTTTGTCAGGACGTTTGTCTGGGGCAGGCGTTGCAGGTGTAAAGGGGGCGGCCATACGACAGGACTCAGAATACAGTGACCTGGGAGCATGCCCTTGGGGGACACGAAGCAAAACTGGCCTGGTAGGGGTTGGCCGGGTGGGCTCTAGGGAAAGAACACTTCAGACAGAGCTGGAGATGTGTTAAACTGGGCGGCTGTGGGGCGAAACTGGGGGAGCGGTGAGCCTGGAGGGGCAGATGGGGACAGATCCCAACGTGGCCTTGGTGCCGTGAAGGGATTCGGACCTTGTTCTGTGGTTCTTTTCCCCACCTCAGAGCTTTGCTCGGGCATTTTCTCCACTTATTGGGCCTCTGTCCTTGTGTCTCCCCCGCCCCAGGTTCGGACGAAGGGGACCTTGGTGCCCATGGTGCCCATGTGCCTTCCACCACCCCGGAGCCCTGCAGGCTGAGGCCTTCCCCCTGCCGGCGGCCTGCCCAGGGCCGTGTTTCTCCAACTCTGGGCAGAGGCAAAGCTTGTTTTTCCTCCCTACTTAGGAATCGGCGCCTCAGAAACACACAATGCAGCTGTTAAAATATCTGGGTCTGTCCGGGCGGCTGCACAGCGGGCTCCTTGTTCACCTCGCAGACGGCGGCCCTGCGGGGGCTGAGCTGGGAGCCCGCCTTTGCCAGCCGCCTGCCGGTGAGGGTGTTGGGGCAAGACCCTGGCCCTCGGGGCTCTGCTGCTTTGGGACTTCCACAGGGGAAGGGGACAGACAGTGGCATTTGGAATCAGCAGGATAACACATTCTAGAAAGATGCCAAGTTGAGAGTTTCCTCATTAGACCCCAGAGGTCCAGACATCTGCGGGGGGTGGGGGAGGATGGAGAGGAAGGGGGTGTCATGGGCTGTGGGGTCCAGGCTCAGAGGGGCCTCCTGCCGCTGCTGGGACTGCCAGGGGCAGGTCTTCCTGTCCCGGTGGGCAGATGGGTGGGTGTCTGGCAGGGACTGCAGTGATGGTAACGCAGAGAGCATTTGAGTGGGAGGTCCCGTGTGTACAAGGCCCTGTGCTCTTCATCTTTATCCTGAGGGAGGCACCATTTTCATCCCCATTTTACAGATGAGGAGACTGAGGCTTAAGGAGGAGTTGGTTCTTATGCACAGCTCTAAGTAGAGCCGGGATGCAAGCATGGACCTCCTTTCTCCAGTCTGTGCTCCCTGTGTCTCCTCTGAAGGTGCTGGCTGCTGACATGTGCAGGGGGTGTTCTCGGTTTCAGGAGCAGCCCTGAACCCTCATCAGAGCTCACCCATCTTCTTGTGCTGCTCTTGAGACTGAGGGTGAGCTCTGATGAGGGCTCGGGTCGGGGGTGTCAGGGCAGGCTTCCCTGATTTTAGAGCATGGCTTCCCTGGGTAGAGCCTGGGGGAGAGGAGAGAATGTTCTGAAGCAGTGGGATGAAGAGGTAAGGGGGATGGAGGCAGCCTGATGTATTCAGGGAAGGAGCCCAAGTGCAGGCTAGTGGAACTGCAAGGCTCTCTGAAGAGTGAGTCACCAAAGAGCTCTTACCCTCTCCCTCCCAGAAAGAAAAAGCCTCTTGCCCAGCCCCGGCCCTCCCGACACTCTGCTCCCCTTGTCTGAGGTTGGCTGCTGGCTGCCACCAGAGGGGCCTGTGTTTCCTGTCGTCGGGGCCTCCCTGGCTGCTATTCTGGTCCAGAAAGTCAGTGTATTAGGGTTATAATCTGCTTTCCTACACACCAGCAAGCCCAGGGGCTGGACAAATGAGGGAGTTTTCATAGTTAGAAAATACATTCAAGGAGAGATAAATAAACAGGTGCCCCACGAGGAGAGTGGTTTCTGCATGGTGCCCATCCCTGGCCACAGGAGGACGGGGAAGGCTTTGCACATCCCTCACCCCCAGCCCCCAGCTCTCAGGCCTCTGGTCTGAAGTTTCTGGCAGCAGTAGGGGTTGTGGCAGCCACGCGGGCTGGCTGGTGCCACAGGGGTGTGTCCGAGACCCAGCAGGCATGTCTCCTCACTGAACCTTGGTCTCCCCGAATCCTGTCTTCTTGGAGAAGGGTGCCCACCTGCAGAGGTTCACGTGCCTGGTTGAACTTGGCCCAAACCCCACTGAGGACCCAGTGTTTGCAGTACTGCTGCTGTAGGGTGTTCATGGCCACGTTGGGAAGGTTGACTGCCTTCTCAACCACCCTGGGAGTAAGGAGGATGCTCAGTGTTACACGGGAGGCTCAGAGAGGGAAATCCACCTGGTCAGACACACAGCAAATGTGGACTGCACTGGCCCAAGCACAGACGTGTCTCTCACTCTGAGAGAAGAAAATGCACACGTTTTAAAAGGACATGATTTTGTCCCTGGCATCAAGGGCAAGCAGAGTGTGTCCCGCCTAGTGCCGCCCTGGGGAGCCCTCCCCTCACTCCCTACCTTTTCCCCTCAGGATGGAGAAGCGACTGTCAGTTTGATCCACTGGGCAGGGGCTGAGTTGAAGTCTGTGTCTGTCTCCCTAATACCTCTGACATAAGGAACCAGGACATCCTTCATTTCCCTGTGGCTGGCCTTACACTGTGGTGCTTGTCGGGTGACCCTTGGATCTGGAGCGCCCTTTAGAATGTCCATTTTCCAGATGGAACACAGAGGTGATGGGAGATGAAAAGGCTCAGTCTTCCACTCATGGCAGAGGTTGGACGAGTCCTCGGGAACTGGGGGCCATGAGAGGGAGAGCGCCTGCTACTATCTTTTCAGCTGTAATGAGATTGTAATTATTATACCGTTCACCTGCATTTTCCACTGCAGGAAATTTCACGTGTTTTATCTCATTTGATCATAAAACAAGTCTGTGATTAAGGCTGGGCAGTTGATTATTATGTGTTTGTGTACCCAGGGTATATGTGTGTGTGTGTGTGCATATCTCTGTACACATACATGCATATATGTGCCAGTGTGTGCACATGGTGTGTACATCTCTCTGTAACTGTGCATGCACATGCGGACAACCCCGTATGAACGTGTGACAGTGGGTGTGTGTGTGTGTGTGTCCATGCTCACGCATGTGACTATGTGCATGGTCGTGGTCACTGCTGTAGGTTGTGTGGCTCTACGTGTGTGCCTGTGTGTGTGGGACCTGGGCAGCATGCTGAGATCAGCCAGAAGGTGAGCACGCCAGGGCCCCAAGTTGGCCAGCATCGCTGGGAGGAGAGGTTTCATCCCTTCCCTGGAGGCGGATTTTGCCCGAGGAAGACGCTCTGATTCCTGCGACTCGCTCATTCAGGAGAGTTCAAAGCAGCCCAGTGGCAGGAGGGAGTCTGGGTTGTAGAGTTCAGAGTGATTCGTTCATTCTGCTCTGATAATTAATTTATTCTCAAGCCAGTCCTTTCACTCCGAGTGCTTCATCTTTGCTGTGCTATGGCCTCCTCCTCAGAATAACGTTTTGTAGTATAAAATACATAGGATTGGGAGGGATAAATCAGGAGCTTGGGATTAACATATATACAGTACTATATATAAGACAGATAAACAGTCAGGGCCTACTGAATAGCACAGGGAACTACACTCAGTATTTTGTAATAACTTATAAGGGAAAGGAATCTGAAAAAGCATATATATATAAATATGAAAAGTGAAAATGTTAGTTCTCAGTCATGTCTGATTCTTTGCGACCGCATGGATTGTAGCCTGCCAGACTCCCCCATGTCCATGGAATTTTCCAGGCGAGAATACTAGAGTGGGTAGCCATTCCCTTCTCCAGGGGATCTTCCCAACCCAGGGATTGAACCTGAGTCTCTTATGTCTCCTGCATTGGCAGGTGGGATTTTTACCATTAGTACCACCTGGGAAGCCCATCTGTGTGTATGTATATATGTGTGTGTGTGTGTGTATATATATATATATATATGTATTTATATAAAATAGAATCACTTTGCTGTACACCTGAAACTTAACACAGTATTGTAAATCAGCTATGTGTTGTGCTTAGCCGCTCAGTCGTGTCCGACTCTTTGCGACCCTATAGGTTGGACTGTAGCCCACGAGGCTCTGTCCATGAGGATTCTCCAGTCAAGAATACTGAGTGGGGTTGCCATGCCCTCCTCCAGGGGATGTTTACAACCCAAGGATCGAACCCAGGTTTCCACATTGCAGGTGGCTTCTTTACTGAGCCACAGGGAAGCCCACATCACCTATACTTCAATTAAAAAAAATTAGGATTATGGAGGAGACTGCACTGACTGCAGTGATCATAGGTTAATAGGTGTGCTTCTTTGCTGGCATGGCTGGCAAGGTTGGTGGGGAGGTGTTTAGTGCCGACCCTGACCTTGAGCCAGCGCTGTGCTAAGCATAGGTGATGCCCGTGCTGTGAGCATATCTGTGGCTTGTGCTGGTGGCAGGCTCACAGGCACTGTGACTTTTACCCACTTTCAAGCCCAAGGGAAACACCAGATTCCTGTTTCAAATTACTGAAGAATAGTGCTTCGTCCCATCCAGGTTCTGCAGCCTTGCTTTCATTGGAACCTGTCAATTATTTGGAAGCTGGAAGCGATCTTAGGAGCACCCTGGCTAGTTTTTCCTAAACCTGCCTGTGTAGCAGAAACACCCGAGGAGCTTTTGTAAAAGTTCAAGTATTTTGCCCCCCGCCCTCTGCCTGGACCTGTGGCATCAGAATGCATGATGGCAGGAGAAGCCCCAAGGCTGTCTTCAGAGGCTTCAGGTGCTGCCAGTGTCCCTGGGGGGTGGGTGCCGAGACCCTGTGTGCAGCTCCAAACAGAAAGGGGACTCCTCGTGGCTCTGGGTCTAGCCCCTCAGCCCCTTCCCCAGCAGAAGCCCAGGAGCGTGGCTTCCTGGGTAAAGTGGGGGTGTTGACTCTCTCTAACCTGGTGGGGGCTGTGCTCTCAGCCCCTCCTGATCTGGATCCTATTGTGGAGTTGGTGGGCTGTCCCGCAGCACAGACCACAGGCCGCCAGCAGGGGCCTGGGGACCCGCACCCCTCCCTGCTGTCCCCAGCTGGCCTCCTGGAGCCCAGGTGAGGCTGTTGACAGGCAGAGTCTGCCCCAGAGGAGCTTCAGGGAGTGAAAGTGGCTGCCTGGGACCCTGGGCGCCTGGTGTTTACCCAGAAATTGTGCTAATCCCGGTAATTCCTGTGATTTACGCGGCCTCTCGGCTCTGTCTGCTGCCTTCCTCTCCTGGAGGAGAGGGAGGGGGAGGGCCATGGCTGGTCTGCAGAAGATGAGGCTTGTGACACAGAGGTCCCTGCAGGCCCCACCCCTTTCCCGGCGGGGTCAGTTCCCCACGGGAGCTTGCAGAACCCTAGGCACTCCCAGCCCCACTGCCCTCTGGGGTATGGAAATCTAAATAAGCCCACTCCCACCCACTGTGTCCACCTGGTCCTGGGGTGGGCTCGCCCTGAGGCTTTGGGCAGAGTTCCATCCAGAGGAGCTGACCGTGGACCTGGACCCTCTCCCTCTGTGGACAGTGGCTTTGGGCTGCTCCCCTCTTCCTCTGTAATGATCTGAATGCTGCCATCTACACTGACCGTATAACAAGGTGGGGATGTTGGCATGAGACAGCTGCAGCTGCTGTACCCCAAGAAAACCCCCAGCCTCTCCCTCTTCTTTCCAGTCTCCTCATGTCCCTCAACAGATGTGGTCATGGTCCCTTCTTGACTGAGCCTCTTTATTCGCCATGGCAGCCCTGACTCTACAGTCCATGGATTCTGAGTTGCCGGCCCCTCAGGTTCCTCATCTGCCTTTGGGGCTGCCTTCCAGAAGCCTGGGTTTGGTCACATGGACTGACCCTGTGGGTTCCTTGAGTCCTGTCCTGGTTTCTGGTCCCTCAAGCCCACTTCCCTCCAGATGCTGGCCTGGTTCCCTGGGTCCACTTTGTCCCATCGGCAAGGGGTTGGAACACGTGCTCAGCTGGGCCTGGGGACCCAGGGGTGCAGAAGCCCTGCCCTGGCTTGGAGGAGGTCATGGTTAAGTAGGGTGGATGTATAGCAGGTTGTGGCCAGGCTGTGTGAGAGGGGTCAGACCCAGGGAAAGGAGCCTAACCAGCTCCCAGCCTACGGCAATGTGAGACACGAAACTGATTGTCTACAAAGAGTTATGGAATAAAGAGTTAGGGATGAATGTACAACTACCAACTCCTTCTTCCCTCCATCAGCCTCGGTGGACCATACTCCCTGCAGGGCCATGTTGGCAGGCAGCCCTGGACAGAGCCTCGGCTTTTGCCTATCCCTTGGCTGGTTGTCCCCATTTGCCAATCTTGCTACCTTAGATACAGCCCTAGGACAGGGGCCATGTTGAATCCTCATGGGCTTCTGGCATAGGGCTCCTCACACTCAACAGGTCCCTAAATGCCTCTAGGGAATTCTGGGGCAAATCTCTTTGTACTGCAGGGTCCTCACTTGAGGAACAGTTTACCGTGGTGCTCCAGAATGCAGCTTTGTGCCAGGCAGCCTGGGTTCAAGGCCGGGTGCAGCCACTTTAAGCTGTGTGTCTTTGGGCTAGTTACTCAGCCTCTCTGAACATTGGTTTCTTCCTACATACATTGTTGCAAGGATTAAATGAACTCACTCTTGCAAAGAGCTTGGCACCTGGTAAATGCTTGTTCAAGGTGTGTTGTTCCAGCTATTATTTTGTTTTTACTTCTAAATTCAAGATGTGTTTAAGCTCACCTGAGCTTCTTGGGATGAAAAACCAGATTGTTCACAAAATCACTTGTATTTCCAAGAGCTGTGATTTCCTGCATCTGAGATGCACTTTCTTTGCCAGGCATTCTTGAGAGGGAGTCCCTGGTGGTTCAGTTGATAAAGAATCTGCCTGCAATGCAGGAGATCTGGATTTGATCCCTAGGTCGGAAAGATCCCCTGGAGAAGGGCGTGGCAACCCACTCCTGTATTCTTGCCTGGAGAATTCCATGGACAGAGGAGCTGGCAGGCTACAGTCCATGGAGTCACAAAGAGTTGGACATGACTGAGTGACTAACACTTTCACTTCCTGAGTGGTTGCTCTGTGCCAGCCTGAGCTGGGAGCAGCTCTGGACCCGGTGGTGATGATGAATATAGTACGGGGGTAATGGGGGTGCTGCAGGGGTCTGGAAACAGAGGTGACCATGATTGGGGAGGAGTTGGGGGGCCTCCCAGAGGAGGTGACAGCTGAGTGGCATCTTGAAGGAAGAATATCAGTCTGTCATACAGAAAGGGTGATGGGTTTCCGGTGGGCATGCCAGGGTCAAGGTAAAGAGCAGAGTGGGATGAAGATGCTGAAGGTAGACCCAGGAAGACTTTACCTGACGGCCAGGGGGCTCAGCAAGACCTTGGCCAGGGGGAGGGTTGTGATCAGATTTGGTCTGGAGAAGGTGCCTGTTTTTAGGATAGAAGGTGCCCTGGAGGGGTACCCAAGGTGGGACAGAGCTGCTTGTGACCCAGAAGGGAAGGATGTGGGGTAGAGAGGCCCCATTGGTGAGGTGCTTTGGGGGTGAAATGATGTCTATTGCAGCTGATTAGATGTGGGAGAAGGATGTGGGAGGACGGTGGCCTAAAGTTCCGGCCAGAAGGCTGGGAGGGGTGGTTCCTGGGGCCAGGCTAAGGGGGCAGAGAAGGTGGAGCAGGCGCGGCCCAGGGGGTGTTGTTGGTGCTGCTCAGCCAGCCAGCATCTTACAGCACAGATTATACAAATAGGCTTAAAGGATCAGCCAGTGATCCCAAAATCTCAAGGCCAGAGGAAACCCTGTAACTCACCAGAACCCTCAGGGAGAGCTCTCTGTCTCTCATCTATCCAGGGTTTTCTGGATGTTTTCAAGACTGAAACCAGACAGGCTGGCCTGTGAGATAAATTCAGGCAGTTCAGAGCTAGGGCTGTCTGCCTGGCAGGTCAGCCGAGCTGCGACCGCCTCCTTGCCTCACGTCCAGCATTCTTTTGCACTCCCACTTTCTACTTAGAAAAACATGAGAATATTGTGCAGACTTTTAAAACGTGACATTCTAGGGCCTGTGGATGTAAGATTTGAGGCTCCCAGGGAGGGAGCTGACCACTGCCTTTTGGTTTCTGCCACCCGCGACCTACAAGCCCTGCCCAGAACCTTCTCTTCCAGCCGGTGTGGAGACCCACTGCCTTCTTTCTGAAACAGCGGCCATGGGCCTCCTTGGCTGTCTCGGATGGCTGCCCCATTTTTTGCTTCTTTTATGGCAAAACTTCCTGACTCAGTGCCTGTGCCACCATCTCTCCCTGAGCGTACCTGGGCCCTGGTCACTGCCGCGCAGCTCCGGGGCCTCATGGAGTCTCTGATGGAGCTGACTGCTGTCAGCTGTTTCTCTCTTGGTTGGATTCCAGGCCCCAACACACCCCTAGAGATTTTACTTTCTCTTCTTTTGCCCTCGTCCATTCCTGCTCACTCTCCTTGGCTGGTTTATCTTTTCCCTCCTGGTAATGTTGGAATGCCCTGCATCCTGTTCTGGAACTTTCTCTGCCCTCTCTCTTGGACATCTTGTTCTGGGCCTGCCATATTCCCATCTGTAGCCTCCATGTCTCCCTGAGCTCGGCCTTGTTTCTAACAGTCTCTGCTCTTTTTTTAATTGAAGTACAGTTGATTCACAATGTTGTGTTACTTTCGGGTGTACAGTGAGATGGCTCAGTTTTACTTACACATACATTCTTTTCATGTTCTTTTCTGTTATGGTTTATCCCAGGATATTGAGTAGAGTTCCTTGTGCTATATACAGCAGGACCTTCTTTCAGTCTTTGCATGTCTTTATAGGCATCTCAGACTTAACATGGCCCAAACTGAACACCTGCCCTGAACCTACTTCTCACCCCTGCTACATCCAAGCAAGTGGCTCCATTGTGCAGTCACCCCAGTGCTCAGCCAAAAATAGGAGCCATCTTTGACCTACCCCTGTTCTTTTAAGAAAATTGGCTTTCAGATGTCTGTTCTGTAATAATTGATGCAAACACTGAATTAGCAGTATCTCTGGGGAAGCATCACTTAGAAAAACACCTGCTTGTGACCCACTAGCCTGATGGAGATGGCGCGTTCCCTGAGCCCTGTGTTCCTTGGGTTCCTCTCTTAACCCATGACAACTCCTCTTTCTCTCATACCCAAGCGAGGACTGTGGGCTCTGTCTTCAGAGCCAGTGTCCCTTTAATCCAAACCACCATGTATCTGCCTGGGTCATTGTAGTCAGGCCCCTTCCTCCCAGATCTGCTCTCTATACACCTGTAGGGTGATTCCTTTATACTGTTGAGTCCTGTTACGTCCCCCTTCTGCTCGAAATACTCCAAGGGCCTGTACTCAGCTTCTTGCTGCCCCTGGAACAAACCAGCCTCCTCCCACCCAGGCCGGCAGCCCCTGCCCCTGCCCTGTGACTGCCGCAGTCTCCCTCAGACCCTCAAGTGGCATCCCATCCCTTCCTTAGTGAGGCAGGATGGTGGCCTTCCTGCCCTTCCCATGCTGCTCTAGCCTGCCCCTCTGCTTTCCTTCACACACCACCTCTTACTAAGGGGAATGAAATATACATTTCTCTGTCCCCCACCTTAGTTATCATTTCTCCCAAGAAGGGTGTCAACTCTGTGGGTTGTGTTCTCAACACCAGGCATAACACTTGATGCATAGTAGGGCCTTGATAAGATATTGACTAAACGCATGAGAGTGAATAAATGATGAAAACTGTTGAATGAATGAATGAGCAAATGGATGAAAGAGTGAATGAACATACACGTGAGTAAGTGAAAGGTGGACCTGGTGAGCAGCCAAGGAATGGGAGAACGAGGGCTTTTCTTTGAGGACCTCCTTGTCGTGGTCCTCTCATTGATTTTTCTTGTCCCGTGAGTCTGAGTTGAGGGGCATTGCTTTCTGACTTTCTTTCTCAAGATAGTTCTTGCTACTTGCCATGTGCGGAACTAGGAACTTGTTGCTTAGATTTGAAAAATCTTGGGTAACAGTGAAAATGCTTGGCTGCTGTCTGTGAGGTCGTTTGAAAGACCAGATGAATCTCAGAATGAAGAAGCCTCAAAATTAGTTAAACCCTCCTTGGCAATGATCAGAGGAGGAAGCTGTTTGCTTTCGGAGCACGGGGCGGTGGCTGGGAACCTGGGCTGGTGCTTCCTAGCTGGGTCTGGGGGACACGTTGGTGATTGCCTTTGTCTCCCCCTCCAGGGCTGCCACCCAGGACTATGTGCGGCTAGGATGGAGACATCCGCCTCAGCCACGGCCACGGACAAGAAAGAAGTCAAAAGTGGGATCCTGGAGGGCCTTGCTTTCCCTGACCCCGGCAGGAAAGCCTCGGCCCTCGCGGTGGCCACGGCGGCGGCTGCGGCCGCAGTAGCTGCCCAAGGAGGTACTTGCTGTTCAATGCACTTGGCAGGGGAGGGGGCTGTTTTTCATGAGTCCATTTGAGATTCAATGAGACGGGTGGTCGATGTCACTGGGCAGACATCCTGGGTTCATGGGGGGAGCCAGAGGGTGCTCCAGGTTCTGGGGACCCCAGGCACTAGGATGGAGGCCTGCAGGTGGATCTTGGAGGTCCAGCCCTCCCAAATTGGGAAGGGGGTTTGGACATCTCGGGCTCCACTGGGAAAACGGGAAAGTGAAGGGATGGGAGGTGCGGGGCTGAGGGGCGGCCCTTGGCACACATGTGCCAGAGAGGCGGCTTCTTGCCTCCGGCCTGCCAAGGACTATTTTGGAAAGTAATTGTCTCCTGATCCCTTCTGGCTGTAATTAGAGGGTCAGGTACGGAATTTAGCATCCTTAGGTGAATTTCTGGCCAACTTAATTATAACAGAAGGACTCCCCGAGCCACAGCCTCTCATTTTACTGCCCCAAAGAGAAATACGCTCTGGTTTCCACTGGTCCGTGCCAGCATCCCGTTGGGAAAGTTTGGCGGGAAGACGAGACCTCCCCTTGTGTCTGCGCGGTCCATCTGGAGGCCACAACACTATTTCTGTCTCTGGGGAATGGAGAGACTTAGATTTCTTTTCTTCCCCTTTTTATTCAAGCGCAGTTAGTCATGCCCTGTTGCTTTTGCCACTCAAGCGCAGCTCAGAAGCGCAGCTCAGAAGCACAGCTCAGAGGCAGAGTTGGGGTGGGGGGGATTGTGCCCTCTCTGGAGTGGGGTGTGAATGCTGGCCGCACCACTCACACGTTGATGTACACAGACCCCAGGGGGCTTTGTTCCAGTGCAGACCCCCACTGGGTGAGTCAGAGTGAGGCTGAGTTTCTGTAATTCTAACCCGTGCTCAGATGATGCTGGGACTGCTGGGCCGTGCTCGGTGCAGCTTAGAGCTGGAGCCCCGGGATTTGGAAAGAGAGAGTGGGTCGGATTCACTGTTTCCAAGAGTGAACTGGTCATTGTTACCACATTGTTTTTATTTTTCCCCGTGATTCTGAGTTGGAGGTCAACTGTCAGGATGTGTGGCCCCAGTCAGTGGAAGGAGGTCCTAGGCCAACCTTCCTACTCCAGGAGGTGGGTACTTGGCCTCCTGCCCTGTGTGATGTCCCTTGACTCCAGTCCCCTCTAGGAGCCGGGCTCTCCAGGCCCTTCCCCTGTGAGGAGGGGCCAGTGGGGTGGAGGAAGGCGCCAAAGGCCAGGGTGGAACCCGTGCACATGTTGTCAGGGAGCCAGGCCATGAGTGGAAGGAGAGGAGGCATGGCCGAGGGTGGGGACCTGCGGTGGTCCGGTGCTGGCTTGTCCTGGGCCTGGCTGGGTCTGCATTTGGTCTGTTCCTTCCCCTGGCCTGTGGTGGCGTCTCAGGCTTTCCCTCTGCCTGATGCAGAGACGCATGGGCCCCTTAGGCCTGTGTCACCTTGGTGCATCTCTGGCCCACCCTCCAGGGCCTCAGCTGTCCCCGCCTTGGCCTGTGTCTGCCTCTCTGAATCCAAGAGTGGATTGTGAACTGCCATGCGGCACGCTGCACTGTCATGTCCCAGGAGCTGAGAACAGACCGAGGTGGTAATTAGGGAGTAATTACGGAATAACTGGGAGAAAGCCCTTGAACATCAGACCTGGTTGTCACCGATGGGGCAATAACCACAGATGCTTGAGGGGGTCTTGGTCTCTTGGGGGCGGGGGAGGGCAGTGGGCCTAGAGCTTGGGGTGCAGTGGCTCCCCAGAGGCGCCTGACCTTGCTCTGCCCCATACCCTCACCCAAGATGTGGTCCTGCCCACCCCCGCAGGCCTCCATCCATCCCCTCATTGCTGGACCCCAGGGGAGTGCTTGGCTGATGAGGTTCCTGCACTGCGTGGACGTGCCTGTCCACCCAGTCGCCCGGGGCAGGCGGCTCATTGTCACTGGAGCAAGGCAGGTGTGTTTCCTGCTCCCTGAGCCACTCTCTGGACACCCCATTTGTGAAGAGCCCTCCTGGAGTCAGGGCAGAGCAGTAGCATCTTGGAGCGGTTCCCTGAGGGCTGGGGGACCATGATGTCTGCGTCCTGCCGGTAGGGCAAGGGAGGCCGGTGGAGCAGCCCTGGGACACTGGCCTGGGTCCCCATTCCAGCCATGTCCTGGGTCCCGGTGTGACAGGCCATTCGCTTCTCTGGGCCTCGTTTTCCTAAACTGTGTTGTGAGAGTATTTGGCAAATGTTATTCCGAGTCTGTATAATCTCATGACATCAGACCTTCCTTAAATCTTACCCATGGTGACAGAGATGCCGTGAGCAAGAATCCTCTTTCACTCAGGAAACCAAAGTCCTAGAAGGTTCCAAACAACCTTTGCTGTGGGCCCACAGGGGCTTAGGCCTGTGGACAGGTGAGATGGATGCACAGAAAGGGGTGCCAGGCAGCACAGGGGGTTTGTGGGGGTCCCCCACATGGAGGCCCTCTCAGGCTGGGAATGTTTGTGTTCTGCTCTGGAGCTCAGTGCCTGAGGGTGTCCTGGGGCCCTGGGTGGTGTCAGGGAAGGTGGTATTGGTGAGGAGCTGGCCCAAGAGGGGGGCTCAGTACCTGGCTTTGGGGCTGGTGTGAACATGGGTGGGCAGGGCAGAGGGTCTGCCTGAAGACCTGGGAGAGGGGCCGTGCTGTCTGGTGTGTGCTGGGCTGGGGCAGGGGGTGGGGGAGAGCTGAGAGCTGCCTGTCGAGGGGTCTGTCCCTGAGTTGTTTTCTGGAAAAGATGGGGTAACCATCCTGGGATGCCTGCTTGCTGAAGCAGGGGTGGGACTGAGCTGATTCCCTGTGGTTGAGCAAGTGACTGCCGACTCAGACACGAGGCTCTTCTGACACTGTTTGTCCCTGAGATCGTCTCTGTGATCCATACTGTGCTTTGCAGCTTTCTCAGAAGAGAAACACAAGCTCAGTGTTTCATGGCCTGTTATGCATCTGTCCAGAGTAGGGGGAGTCCTGTCTGAGGATGTTGGGGGCACTGTGGTGAGGAATGCAGAAGGGTCAGACCCTGAGAACTGGCAGGGCTGCGATCACCCACTCCCTAGTTGCCCTTTGGCCTCAGGAGCTTCAGTCCCAACCCTGGAATTATAGGACTTTGATTCCTAAGAGTGATCATACCTTTAGGCAGAAGGATTTCATTTCCACGTTATTTGTAACTGTAAACACTTGGAAACACCCTAAGTGTTCATTGATAGGGGATTGATGAATCAAACTGTAGAATGTCTATTGAATGGAACATTATGTAGAGCCTGAAAATTTTGGTTATGATTATCATGATGGGGGATGTGCATATGTTTTGGGGCTTGCCAGGTGGTGTTAGTGGTAAAGAACCCTCCTGCCAATGCAAGAGACATAAGAGAGGTGGGTTCAATCCTTAGGTCAGGATGATCCCCTGGAGAAGAGCATGGTGACCTCCTCCAGTATTCTTGCCTGGGATATCCCATGGACAGAGAAGCCTGGCGGGCTACAATCCGCTGGGTCTCAGAGTCAGACATGACTGAAGCGATTCAGCACACACGCATGTGTATGTTTTAATGCAAAGTGTAAAAAAGCAGGATACAAGTTATTCTCACCTCTGTCACAAGTTTATAGTACATAGAGGTTCCCTTAGAAGTAGTTGACCCAGGGCGATGTACATTGCATATGGGAAACTTATCTCTTTGGTTCTTAAGGACCTTCAGTTTTCTAGAACCCTCTATTAGAATGTCAATAACAGGATTCCCCTGGTGGTCCAGTGGTTAGGACTCAATGCTGTCACTGTCAGGGCCCTGGGTTCAATCCCTGGTGGGGGAACTAAGATCCTACATGCCTCGGCCAGAAAAAGTCAGCAAGTCTGAGAGGCAGGGGTGCACTGGAAGCAGACTATGCAGACTTGGGAGAACCAAGTATACAAGCTCTCCTTCCAACTCTGCCATCTGTGGCAGAGTTTCAGTTCAGTTCAGTCGCTCAGTCATGTCTGACTCTTTGCAACCCCATGAACCGCAGCATGCCAGGCCTCCCTGTCCATCACTAACTCCTGGAACTCTCTTGCTTTTTCTGTGGCCTTAGGTTGGTCATTTAACCTTGCTGGGGTGGAAGTATTTACACCATGGAAATTGGCAAACGCTATACATCAGGGCTGCCTCCAGCCCCTGTCCTCTCCCAGCACTTTACTGATAGTATCTGGAGACTGACTCAGCTTTCTTGGCCCCATTAGGAATGAGAAGGAGAGTAAGGGTCCAGAGTGAGGAGGTCAGGGATGAGGGCAGTAGTAGTCCCCAGTGGCAATGCTTGGAAAGGACATGCAGGATGTCTAGGGTGTTAGGGGTGCAGTGTTGGCACGTCTAGTTCATGGGAAGTCAGAGTGTCTCCTTTTGTAGGTGGGACCGAAATGAGGTGGAGAAGGGACTGGCCCAGACCTTCTGCTGCTTCCCTAGAGAGTGGGGTCTGAGGCTCAGGGCCCTTGCCTCTCCCATACTGAGCATCTCCTTCTTGAATTTGCTTTGAGATCCTGACTTAGATTGTTTGTGGGTGATTTGGGCCTCAAAGCTCAGCCTGCTGACACTGTGTGTGTGTGTCTGGCCTCTGCACCAGCTCTGGACAGTTCTTATCTGTCCCCTCCCTTGTTGGTTGGTTCAGTGGCCTAACAGCACCTGCTTCCATCCAGCTCTTGGAGGTCTGGGCTGTGACTTATTTGCAGAGGGACCTTAGAAGTTACCTGGCTCGAGCAGCCTCTGTTGCTTGACCACCCTTTGGAGTTGTGAAGCTAGCTATGCTCAGGACTGGGTATTTCCACTGAGAGGTTCCACCTCCTTGTGTGACAGGAACACCTCTGCATCACAGGGCTGTGCAAGGACAAGCAGCCCTGTGGTCAGACCAGACGGCAGAAGCCGCGGCTGGTGGGCACTTTCCCAGCCTCTTGAGCTGCTCTGCTAACACTTGGGAGGCCATCAAGCTTTAAAAACATATTTTTGCCCAGAGCTATTTTTCCCTTTAATTTTTTCACATGGCGTAATTTTAAAGGCAATTCGATTCAGATGTTTCTCATTTTTTTACACTGAAACTTCCCCGATGCTGTCGTATTTTCCTCTTCAACAGTGGATTTTCTTTCCAAAAATATTTCTGAACCTCTGTGTTTGCTTCAGCTGAGCACCAGGGACCCAGCCACCCCCACGCCTCTGGGCTGGGAGGATGAGAAGGCTGGAGCCATAAACCTCAGCTGCATCTTGATCCAGGGAGCTTTCCTTGTCCCCAGAGTCAACACAGGCCATAGAAATTCTATGATGCATCTGTGGTAGCCAACACCTCACTCTTACATGGAGCACCCACCATGTCCTAGGCCTGGGTGCTCCCAGGGTGGTCCTTCCATCAGAGTCAGCAGCATCAGCATCCTTGGGACTTGGGCCTCACCCCAGACCTCCTGAAGCAGAGCCTGTGAGCTATGATTCTGATCACTCTTAGATGTTAGGCTGTCTATGCCTGGCAGCAGAAGGCAAGACAGGTCTTTGTACATGTAGAGTGAGAATCATATGCAGAGGTGCCATGAAGAAATCACAGGAGACATACAGTGTGCTCACACCTGCCTGGGACAGACCCCTTGTGAGTAGTAGCTATCTCTCTCCTTGTATGCAGTGTAGAGTCATAGTTGAAGCAGCCCAGCCTCTGGAGCCAGTCTGCTTGCTTAAGGCCCAACTGTGCAGATCTCGGGCAGATCTGTGCCTCAGTTTCCACATCCATAAAATGGGCACCAGAATGGCATCTGCTTCATAGCATTGTGAGAATTACCTGTGTTAGCACACGTATGGTGCCAGGCACACAGTTAACTCCAAGTTAAGTCTTTGCTTTATAAACTATAACCGAATTTCCTTTTCTAGGTCTGCAGGCTCTGCCTGACTTAGAAGGTCTCTTTCTGAGGTAACCCTTGCTAGTGGACCCCCCCGAACAGGTGGTAGGAATCCCAGATTTCTGGTGTTGTCCTGTTTGAGAAGGTGGAGGGAGCCCTGAGCTGGAAATTGTACCTGAGTTCTTGTCCTCCTGTGCTTTGCTACCACAGGGTGTCATGGATAGGTGACCTTAGTGGGTCTCTGGCCTCCTTAATTCAGCCTTGTGTGCTGGAGGGTGGGGTCAGACCTAATGATGCCAAAGCTGGCCAAGCCTTAGAGTCTTGGGTGACTCTAATTAAGGCAGACTTTCAGGATGCCAAAACAGAATCTACTGGGCCAGGGCCTGGGTGTGCATATGTTAACAGATTTCCCAGGTCACTGTCCAAGGCATGGATGAGCCCCCCAGAAGTAGAGAATCGGTGGCAGCTGGGCAGTTTTGGTGGAGGGGTAGCGTGGCATTGCTGTTAGCACGGCACTCCCTGTTGCCTGAGCTCCCACTGGCCACCCCTTCCTCTTGTTCACAGGCCATTGGCTTCTCGGAAAGTTTCTTCAAGGTAGATTTTTGTTCAAAGGAGAGGGGCATTCATGCCTGTTTCAGAATGCTGTGAAAATGCCAGAGTATGGAAATAAGATGTTCTTACTGTGAGGCTCAGGACTGGGAAATCCCAAGTCATATGGCACCCACCTTGCCCTGTCATCCTAAGTGTCTCCATCCCTGGTGTGTCTGTTTCTTTCTCTTTTTTTTAACAATAATTTTTTAAAATTGTTTCTTTTTGGCTGCACTGGGTCTTCGTTGTGGGTGTGGGCTTTCTCTAGTTGTGGCAAGCAGGGGCTGCTCTTTGTAGTATGCAGGTCTCATTGCGGTAGCTTCTCTTGCTGCGGGACACGGGCTCCAGGGTGCTCAGGCTTCAGTAGTTCTGGCACAGGGGCTCAGTTGCCCCGAGGCATGTGGAATCTTATTTCCTGATCAAGCCTGTGTCCCCTGCATTGGCAGGCAGATTCTCAACCACTGGACCACCAGGGACGCCCTGGTGTGTCTATTTCTGAGTCTCTCCCACTCCCCCCGCCCAAGCCCCGAGGCCCTGTGACAGCGCCCCCAGCGAGGCAGACATCCAGGAAGTGATTGCTGGGTGAGGGGAGTGAGTCTGGGACTGTCACGCCAAGTGTGTGCCTGGCGGACTAGGGTGGCCAGCTGCCTCTGCCAATCCGGAGGTCCCCTAGGATGAGGGTCTGTTGGGCCTGGCCTCCTCCTGGGCCCTGGCTCCCTCCTGAGACTCCCTGGACAGCGGGGAACTTGCTGCTGTGGGTCAGTCCTGCTTGGCCTCCTGAGCTGCCCAGCAGGGCCACACACTTGCTTTGAGCCCAAGGATGCACTCACGTGTGACTAAGTGGGCAATTACTCTTATTTAAGTGATTTCCAGAAAGCTGTTGGTGCTGCTTCTGAGCTTGTTTTAACGGCCCAGCCACACGGAACAGCCGGTTCCCATAAGACTTTTCCCGAAAGCAGAGCTCAGTTCTCTGAGACAGCTCCGCACGCCCAGGAAGTGGAGTGCAGCACAGTTCCCTGGGTGTTTTCAGGATGGGCTCTGAATGACTGTTTTTTTCTTTTTTTTTTAATTGAAGTATAGTTGGTTTACAATATTGTTTCAGGTGTACAGCAAGGTGATTCAGTTATACATATATAGACATTCTTTTTCAGATTCCTTTCCATTATGGTTTAGCACAGGATGTTAAATATAGTACCCTGTGCTATACAGTAAGTCCTTTTGATTATCTATTTTATATATAGTAGTGTGTATACGTTAATCCCCAACTCCTACTAATTTATCCCTCCCTGCCCTGAGTGACTCTTGATGATGCCCAGACATGGTCTCAGGTGCCGGGGTGTCCTGGAGGATCAGAGAGGGAGGGCTGGAGCCTCCTGGCAGCCCTCCGTGGAGCACAGAGAGTGGGGGAAAGGACCTGGCTTCCTCCCAGCTCCCCACTTGTTAGCTCTGTGTTCTGGGGCAAGTCAGTTAACCTCTCTGAAGTCTGGGAAATGGAGATAATACTGGTCACTCCTTCTGGCCACGATGGACTGAAATGGGACGCCTTTGACCATGGCTGGCAGAATGCCTGTGTGGAAATGAAGTAACTGGTGGGGATGTGGGTCTGAGCCAGCTTTCTTCTTGCGTATGGTGGCCTCATGTTTGATGCTGAGACCTCATGCTTTAAATGTCCCTCAAAGTGGCTGCCACCCCAAATCAGAGGGGATGCCCGCCTGCCCCCAGTACAGCAGGCTTCTTCCCCTCCTGCCTACAGTGTTCAAAGACAGCCTGGGGTCTGCACTCTGGCCACTCCCCTTGGCTCACGTTTGCATTTCGGACCTGCATTTCTGTGCCTTTGAGCTGCCCTGGCAGCAGGAAGGTGTTCCAGGTGCTGCTTTGACCCTTGGTCTTGTTAGTCCCCGGGACATGGGACCCGCCTGGTAGACGTAACTTCACTTCTCGTGACTCTTTTACATGTTAAACTGTTGTAGAGTTTGGAGAAAGCTTCGAAGTCATTTCCAACGATAGAACTGGAAGAAGCTTTAGCAATCATCTAGTTCAAATCCGTTCATTTTACAGATGTGAAGACTGAGGCCCATATACTTGAAGTCCAGTCACCCGGGGACACCGTGGTGACTGGAAACCCATATTCGAGGCTCCGCCTATATTGGGGCACTAGCGCCCCAGCCCTGTCCCCTTCCTGGGCCCAACCTCAGCTTCCGAAAAGGATGGTTGGTGTTTATGTTAGAAACATTTTTCTGACGTTTGGTTCTGTCAGAACTAATTTTAGCATTTCTAAAGCTTGGTGAAAATACAGCCTCATTACTTTGATGTCAGTGCATAGTTTACTATTAGTATATTCTGGGGTTTATCATTTTAGTCATGTTTAACACGACTGCACCAGGCATGCACTATTAAATCTGGCTTATTTTACGTTCCTGTCCAGAATTATTTATTTGTAACAATTTCCTCTCTATCAAAAGACATAGCTAATGCTGTGTTTTAATGTGTTATTTACACACAAAATAACCTATTTACAACTCAGTATGCGCTGGAGGGAGGATGAATGGGCCCCAGTTTCCTGCGTTCTGTTATATCGGAGTTTAACAATCTGGTTTGCTAATAGAACCATTTATCATTGGTGTGGGGAGGATAATTTATTTTATGTTTGTGGTCAGGTCTCACGGCCTCTGATCTTGGGAACATTTGGAAGATAATGAAGTCAGGCCTGGCGTTCGGGGGCCATGGGAGATCCCTGGCCTTCTTGAGATTGCCCTGGGGGCCTTGGGGTTCCCTGAGCTCACATGGGCATTACACAGATGGTTCTGAAACGCCAACCAGAACTGTATTGGTGGAGACACTGCCTCTGCCTTCTAGGGGTTCCAAGGGATGATCCTGCCCAGGGAGCCTCCTCGGAGGCAGCTTGAGAGAAGGGCCCATAGGGATGCGCGAGGTTTTTCCAAGTGGGAAGAGGAAAGATGGTGGACATTATGGGGAGAGCAGAAACAGAGTAGCCTGTCAGGAGGGCAAGGGCTTGGGGGCAGTCAGCAGGCTGGCGCACGTGCCTCTAATTTGGGGTGTGTGGCCTGAGAGGGGCACCAGGGTGGCAGATGGGGTGTTCAGACTGCCCTCCCCTCCCCAGGGCATCCGGGAGCCAGCCACAGAGGCTGAAGTCAGGTCCTTGCCGTGCTGGAATGGGAGGGCCAGCTGGGAAGCTCACCTGCAGTGGGAGGCAGTCTTGGGCAGAGCAGCTGGAAGCAAGGGGTCCAGCAGCCAAGCGTGGAGGGATGGGCAGTGGTATCTGGGGGCCTATAGGACCCAGGAAGGGGGAGGCCTTTTGGACTGCCCTGCAGTTAGGCCCAAGGGTGACTGGGGTACCCAGGTGGATGTGTGGCCACTGGACCATGTGGACTGAGGTTCCTATGGCTTTATCGGTGTCCCCTCCTTTTCGGCACACTGATGGGTGAAGGGGCAAAGCAGCGCATCTGAATGCCAGCACCAGATTGGGCAGGTGGGAAGGAGGAGAGGAGTCATCCAAGACTAATGCTTGTCCCCAAGAGCTTGACCCGGGGAGAAACCAGATGCCCCAACTCACAGTGCTGATGTGGCCATTGCCTGAGGCCTGAATGACCAGGAAAACTGCAGGGAAGGAGTGGGGCCCAAAAGGCCTTGAAGGCTGAGTCGGGCCCTGGGAAGGCCATCATCTGCAGCTGTGTGCTGGCTCTCAGCTGGGGTCCTGCTGGGAGCAGCCGCACATTCAGATCAGGTGGTTGGGGAGATGTTACCAAGGAGGTGTTTGCAGAGTGTGGCAGGACTTAGGACAACTGCGTGTATGGTGCATGGAACATGCAGCTCTGGGACGGTCACTGTGGTCTGGGACCTGGGGCTCAGGCTTGGGAAGATGAGGTTTGAATCCTTGCTCTGCTACTTGCCAGTTGAGTATCCTTTGCTGATCTGAACGCTGGTGTCCTCATCTTAAAATCGGACAAAATACTTATCTTTTGAAGACCGCAATGCAGGTAAGCAGTGTAGAGTGCTTCGACATCACCTGGCATGTAGTAGACATTCTGTATGGACTAGTTTCTGCTATGTTTGTATTATTGTGGCTACTATTAGGTTTATTCTAGAACTATTTCCCCAGAGTAGCATGTATGCTTCCAATAGATATCTGAGCATGAAGAAATGAAGGCATGAATGCACAGGTATCTGAACAGTCTTCATGGAGGAGCAGGTTGTCCATGATGTGCAAGGGGGATGGTGTTCTAGCTGGAGGAAAAGCACATATAATACAAAGGTCCTGGTGTCTGAAACGGGCTGGGGGTGGCTGGCTCTGGCTGCCCCTTGGGAGAGCAGATCCCTTCACTCCCCAGCCCCAGCACAAGCCCCACTCTTGGAACTGGGAAGCTCTATAATGCTGTGTTCAGAGGCCCCTGCTCCACCTGTGTCCACCAGCTGCTGCACAGCCATATGAGGAGGCTGGAGGCCCAGCCTAGCCTGGCTCTGAGTGTGCAAGGCTCATTTGGAGCCCCTTCCAGGTTTAGGCGGGCTTCCCAGGTGGCGCTCGGTTCAGTTGCTCAGCCGTGTCCGACTCTTTGCAACCCCATGGACTGCAGCACGCCAGGCTTCCCTGTCCATCACCAACTCGCAGAGTTTACTCAAATTCATGTACACTGAGTCAGTGATGCCGTCCAACCATCTCATCCTCTGTCGTCCCCTTCTCTTCCCACCTTCAATCTTTCCCAGCATCAGGGTCTTTTCCAATGAGTCAGTTTGTTGCATCAGGTGTCCAAAGTATTGGAGTTTCAGCTTTAACACCAGTCCTTCCAATGAATATTCAGGACTGATTTCCTTTAGGATAAACTGGTTGGATCTCCTTGCAGTCCAAGGGACTCTCAAGGGTCTTCTCCAACACCACAGTTCAAAAGCATCAATTCTTCTGCACTCAGCTTTCTTTATAGTCCAACTCTCACATCCATACACGACTACTGGAAAAACCATAGCCTTGACTAGACTTTGTTGGCAAAGTAATGTCCCTGCTTTTTAATATGCTGTCTAGGTTGGTCATAACTTTTCTTCCAAGGAGTAAGCGTCCTTTAATTTCATGGCTGCAGTCACCATCTACAGTGATTTTGGAGCCCAGAAAAATAAAGTCTGTCACTATTTCCACTGTTTCCCCATCTATTTGCCATGAAGTGATGGGACCAGATGCCATGATCTTAGTTTTCTGAGTGTTGAGCTTTAAGCCAACTTTTTCACTCTCCTCTTTCACTTTCATCAAGAGGCCCAGGTGGTACTAGTGGTAAAGAAACCCGCTTGCCAATGCAGGAGATGTAGGAGATGCAGGTTCGATCCCTGGGTCAGGAAGATCTCCTGGAGGAGGGCATGGCAACCCACTCCAGTATCCTTGCCTGGAGAATCCCATGAACAGAGGAGCCTGGCTGGCTGTAGTCCATAGGGTCGCACAGGGTCAGACACCTCTGAGGTGACTTAGCACGCACACGCCAGGTTTAGGCAGCCTCTTCTCCGGGGGCAGGCAGGGAGGGAGGGGGCTGGAGGGGCTCCATCTTGAGAAAACTGCCCTTGGCCCTCTCCCTGTGTGCTGGCTGGCACCGCTCCCAGTGGGTGTGGACTGGCAGCTTGCGTGTGGGGGAGTTGGGCTGCCTGAAGTCCCGACACCAGACAGGGGGAAGCACTTTGCCACATCCAATTTTCTATCCCCTTTGAGCAGCCGCATTTGAGAGGAGGGCTTGGGCTTGGTGTGGTGCTGGTGATAGACAGCAGGCTTGAACTCTGTGCTGTCCTCCATCCCTGCCATTCTGGACATGGAGCCTTTGCATGAAGCCAGAGCAGGGTGATGCTGGGCAGGGCAGGACAGCACTCTCCGCTCCCAACCCAGAACCTTACATTTACCCTTAGCCATCACCTTGCGTCTGGGTTCCTTCAGAGACCCACATTGTCCTTCATCCCTTTTGTGACCCAGGTTCCCTAGTGCCAGGACCCTCCCCATGGACAGCTGTAGGCACCTGAGTACCAGGGGCTGGGGCAGCTGAGCCCGGGGATAAGAGGGTCAGAAAGGGAAGGAGAGGTTGCCAAACGCGCGAGTTGTGAGGCTGGATGCGATAGAGAAACTTTGTCCTGTTTCTGGTCCAGAGTCTGCCCACTGATCACATTTCTCCAGGCTGCGTTGGTGCCAAGGAAAGCAACAGGTGCCTTCAGTCAGGTACAGGCATGGGGCACCCTTGCCTGATGTGTGAAGTGCGGTGAGGATCTGCATGTGGCCGACAGGGGGCTACTGTCACTATTCTCACGAGAGGGTGACCTCACCTGCCTCAGGGGGCCTGTGGCAACTCCTGGCTGTGCCATTAGCGGCCAGAGTCGTGTGGTGCTTTCCAGCTGACCTCTGCCCTCAGTGGTGCCCTCATGCCAGGCCCCCAGCTCTGCCAGCTCAGGGCTGACTACGGGATGGAAAAAGGAGGGAGGGAGGATCTAGCAATTCCGCGCTTAGGTATCTACCCAGGAGAATTGAAAGCATGTGTTTCTACAAGACCTTGTAGATGAATGTTTACAGTGACATTATTCATAATAGCCCCCCAAAATGAAAATAACCCAAATGTCCATTAGCTGTGCTCAGTTGCATCTGACTCTTTGCAGCCCCATGGACTGTAGCCTGCCAGGCTCCTATGTCCATGGAATTTTCTGGGCAAGAAAACTGTAGTGGGTTACCATTCCCTACTCCAGGGGAATCTTCCTGACCCCTGGATCAAACCTGCATGTCTTGCATCTCCTGCATTGGCAGGCGGGTTCTTTTACCACTGGCACCACCTAGGAGTCCATTAGCCAATGAATGGATAAAATGTTGTCTATCCACATAATGGAATATTATTTGGTAAAATAAAGGAATGAAATACTGATACATACTTCAGCACCTTGAAGTTGAAGGTATTCATACCATAGCAGGTATGAACCTTGCTAACATTATGCTCAGTGAAAGAAGCCAGACACAGAAGGCCAGCGTTCCCCTTACATTAACTGTTCCAAATGAGCAAATCCATAGGGATGGAAAATAGATGAAAGGTGGCCAGGGGCGGAGGGGAGAAGGAAATGGGGGTGGCTGCTGATGCATATGGAGTTCCTTTTTGGGGTGATGAGATGTTCTGGAATTAGAGGTGATGACTGTTCAACATGGTGACTGTACTAAAAACCACTGAATTGTATGCCATAAAAGGGTGAATTTTATGGTATGTGAATTATATCTTAGTTTTAAGAGAGAAGGAAGGGAGTGAGGGAGGAGGTAAGGAAGGAGGTAAGAGGGTGAGGGAGGTGCCTGGGGGTGTCTAGGAGTGGCCTTGTCATAGCCCTAAAACCCCGGCATGAGTTCCGGGCCTGCGTGAGCACCACTGCCCCCCCAGGGAGGACTCTGCTGCCTCTGGCCAATGAGCAGCCTCCCTCATCAAGTCTATAGGCTCCAGAAGCTCTAAAAATCACTGGAGTAGAAGGACGGTGTTTAATGACAAAGTAAATAATTACATTAAGGGTGTGAGAGTGGAGGGGAGCCGAGTAAATCACTTTAGAAGGAGCACCAGCCTGCAGTTCACTTCTGGTCCTTTATCACCACATTACGTCCTCCCTTGGATGCCGAATAATTGATCGTGGCAGGGCTATGGGCTCTGCAGCAGCAGGGGTGGCGGCCCGGCGGGGCTGGGAGAGACTGCCTGCCAGCAGGCCAGGGTTACCCGGCTGCCCCTTCTCCTGCTCCAGGTGGGTGAGGTGCGGGGGCCCGGGAGAGAGGGGTCCCTGTCCTGCTGGAAATCAGATGCTTGGCTGGGAAGGGCCAGCTTCTCTTCGGAGCTTCCAAGTGGGAGGGGCGTGGGGCCATCTGGTCCACTGAGGTCCAGAGAGGAGAGCAGTCTGCCCGAGGCCACACACTGAGCACGGCTGGACCCCGGTAAGGAGCTAACCTGGGTCCCCCAGGCCAGGACGCTGCCCTTGCCTCGGGCCGGGCTTGAAGGAGGGGTGGGCGTTAGATACTTAATGTGTGGGTTCCCAGGCTTTCTTCAGAGCAGCATCCACGGAGGGCAAGTGCTGGCTGGATTGCAGTTGCTGGGAAGTGGTGGAGGTTTCAGGTCAGCTTGATGCAGGTTGTGGGGTCTGGCGCACCCCCTGCCTCCCCTGGCCTGGCCTGGTGTTCCCAGAGTGGCCCCTTCCCTCCACTGTTTTCCCTCCACTCCGTGGTCTCAGTTGGTCCTCAGGGAGTCCCAGTGGATGGCTCAGGAGCCCTACTTCCCCCCTCCCCAGTCCCCTGCCTGTCCTTCAGGCCAGCTCTTAGCCAGGGACCATGGATGGGCAGGCAGCTGAACTTGATTCTGAACCCCAAGAGGGTCATGCATGATGTTGAAAGATCCAGGAAGATGGTGATATCTTGGCCTGAAAGTGTGGCTCTTCTCTGATGGAGACTGAGTCAGGATGCTTAGTGGCAAGTGATAGAAGCCCACTCAGATCCTTCAAACCCAGGAAGCCAGAACTGCTCCACCTGGGGCCCATGATCTCACTGAAACACTGCCCCTGCCTCTCTCTGGCTCTTGGTGGGCTGGGTACACGGGTGCGTGGTGCAGTCAGAGCTCTGGCTCTTAAGAAGCAGCAAGTTTCTTCCTCTTAGGGCTGCTCCTGGGGTGACTAGGCCTGTCCCCAGTCCCTCGTTGTCCTTTGGAGCCTCCCATGAGGGAACATAAAGTGCACCTGATTGTTACCAGAGAGTCTTAGAGAAGAAATGCCAGAAAGTTCTGGTGGGGGTGGGGTGGCATCACCAAGGCGGCTCCTCCAAGAAGGTGAGGCGGGGGTGCTGAGAAGAGGACAAGAGTGGTGGCCTAGCGGCAGGAATGAGATGGCTTACTTAGAGGGCGTGGATGAGAGGGCTTACTTTGCCTGGGGTGTTCACACGAAGGGGTGGAAGGAGAGATGCAGTTGTCAAGAGAGCTTTGTAAGGTGTGGGGAGGCTTGGATGTGCCACAGAGGAATTCAGACTTTGGGTAGTAGTGAGCCATTGAAAGTCCTTGAGCAGGAGAGGGCTGTTTCAAATAAACCCCCTTTTTTGCTGAGTTGACTGTGACTTGAAGCCCCTACAAAGGAGATACTGGTGATTCTGGCTGAATTTCTCTGCTTTTCAGATCACTCTTCCTTCCCTCCCCGCCCCGGCCTCCTTCCTGTCTTTCCACACATGTTTATTGACGGTCTAGTGTATCCCAGGCGATGTTGTGGTCACTGGGTCACAGCAAGGGACACTCAGGCAAGGTTTGCTTTTCCTGGAGTGGACGGTCCAGTTGGGTGAGAAAGGCAAGTCCTCCCATGAATGGCCACACCGCGGAGAACAGGAAATGGGGACCCTAGTTGGGGGAGGCAGTGTTTCCCAGGATGGTTAAGGCCACTGTGCTGCTGAGTCAGAGTGGAAGTCGCTTCCTTTGCCAGGAGAGAAGGGGCAGAGGAGCAGGCTCTGGCTGTGCCCGTGCTGGGGGGCAGTAACTAGCACACCCCATCCAACTATCCCTGTGCCAGGAGCAAGAGCTGAAGGGGAACCCCAGGGAGCCAGATGCCCTGTTTCCAAGCCACTGTAGGGCAAGGGTGGCTCCTGGAGTCCTGATCTTTCTCACGGGAACGGGCTTACCCTGCCTCTGGGGCCTGTGGTCAAGACTGGAGCCTTCCCTCTGGGAGCTCTGGCAAGGCCAACCACAGTGCCAGCGTTGGGGACCACAGGCCCCACTCTGTGTTTCTGATGTCATCGCACCCGGAGTGGGTCGCCTGTTCCATGGCTGCAGTGATGCTGCTGGGTGACATCTGTGAGAGGTTCCAAAGATTCTCAGTGTGCCAGATGGAAGGTGCTAGAACCCTCCCGTTAGTGCCCGGAGCAGCCCTGACCAAGGGTCCTGGCGGGGCTGTGGGTGGTCAGAGATGGTTTTTGTGCACGTGTCCCCTTGGAGGAGTCAGGAGCTCCTGGGATCTTTAAAAAATTAATAAATAAAACAGAAAATGGAGTTAGTGTTTCCCTGTGCTGTGATTCTGGGCACTCCATTGCTCTGGAGCTGGGGGCAGGACAAGAGCGGCCTTTGAAAGCTCTTCCCAGAGGAGGTGGAGGCAGGGAAGATACGATGTGGGGCCACGGCCTTGAGCTCTTCTGTTCCAGAAACATCCCAGCTGCACACCGGGAGCAATCTGACCCCCTCAGCTGGCTTCTGTCTTGGGAGGGAGAGAACCAAGCCCAGGGTCAGACTTGAGACTCTGGGCTCTGCTTGTACAAGAACTTAACAGCTGGGTGGCTGCCTGGGGCAGATGGATGCCACCATGCATGTCTGCTGGGCCAGCCTCTTGCTGGTGGCCTTATATGTACAGCTGCCTCAGGCCCTTCATCCTCAGGTGCACCAGGCTCTCCGTCCTCAGCTGCAACAAGCCCTCCACCCTCAGCTGCATCAGGCCCTCCGTCCTCAGTTCCCCCTCCCATCCCGGTCCCCATCCCTGGTCTCTTCCTGCCTTTCTTAAGAGTGGGCTCATGCCCACTAGATGTCCAGGCTGTACCAGCCTCTTGGACTGCCGCATCTTGAGGAGTAAGATCACCCCAGCCTCCCCAATCCATCCAGGGGACATCTTAGGCTGTGCCCAGGTGTGCAGTCACTTGTATACAAAGTCATCATCCTCAGAAGCTCTGAGATGGGGGGCTAGTGCACAGGGCTTATCAGGAGGTAAGAAGGGGGCTGGGGACACGAGATTGGACAGGTACAGGGTACCTCAGCCAGCCACAGCCACCAGTAACTAATGGAGTTTCATCCTTTGGGAAAACTCCAGGACCCTTCGTGATATATCCCACCCAAGGAAAAGGGAGCTGAGCTCCTGTCACTTCGACCTCCAGTGCAGGGGGACAGAGTGGTATTTGCAGGCGGAAAACCGCAGACAATTAACCCCAGGTGCTAGCGATTGGAAGCTGGGTGTGGATACTTCACAGTGGTGGGAACAAGGGGACATGAGTGGAGATCACTGAGCATCTGTCACACAGAGACAGAAGTGGTGGGAACTCAGAGGTCATGATTTCTGGGGGTTTAGGAGTCCTTTTCCATGTTCTTCTCAGTAATTTCATCACTAGAGATGAATTCTGATGGCTTAAGAGTGGATGAGTGTGGAACCATAGAGATTCCCCAGGGAAAAGACAGCAGCAGGGCCATTATCAGACATCTGTGCCTCATGGGATGAGTGTATCAGATGCTGTGTTGAGAGAACAGGGTTTGATAGGGACAAGCCAGGAGGACAGGAAAGAGGCTGTTGCTTGGAGAAGGGGCTGGATACAAGCCTGAGGGACCCAAGAGTCCCCTTGGTGCACCCTTGAGACAAAGGCCCTGTGTCCTGCCTTCCTGAGGACCATCAGTGCTGGAAGTGCAAGCACGGGGGATGGTTCTCCCAGCCTGTCCTGGCGTGGCGGAGACCTCAGACCCCAAGCCCCAGGGATGAGCCTGATTTATAACCAGTCACTAAAAATATATACAGTGAAATGAAAACCACCGCCACTGAGCAGACTCCCGCTGCCCACTGTGAAGATAAGTAACGGCAGTTATAAGGCCACTTAAACTCTTATCTTTGGGGTGTGGAGGGGTCTCTGCAGACTGTATGTCTTTATCAAGAAACGTTTACCACCACTAAGCGGGAGAGGAGGCAGCTCAGCCACAGGGCTCTTCTGCCTTTATGGAACTGCAGCCCATTGGAAACTGGAGCCGCAAATCACTGCATCCAGAGATCGGGGGGAGTGAGTTAACCCTGACCGCTGCCTTCCAGACAGTGCCCCTGCCCCGCTCCCACATCAGTGCAGGGGCCATGGGCCAAGTGCAAGCTCTGTGGGCGCGCGTGGCCCCTACTCCCCTCTGTAGCCTCATGGGGTCCCTTGCACATGCCAGCCTCTGCCTCTCGGTGTGGCTCTCCCTCTTCCCAGATGCCTTCCTCTGCTCATCTGCCAGAGCACCCTACTTGTCCTTTGCACAGGCCTTGTGGTCCCCTAGACACCCACTCTCCCACCAGCTTCAGGTGAATCAGAGGAGCATAGCCACTGGGAGCGACATAGGACCAGAGTTGGGATGGGGCTAGTTCACACTGAGCTGCGGGAGCCACAGAGTTCTGGAAGGTTGTGGCCTCTGCATCTTGGGTCGGCTATAGGTCAGTGGAGTCCACAGTAGGAGGAGAAGCTGGGTGTGATGGGGAGAACGTGGCTGTGGACGCAGATCTCATGTCATCCTTGGCGAGCTCCCAGTCTCAGGCCAGATGAATGCAGGGGAGCTGCAGAGTGAGCTTGCCTCTTGCAGCTGTTTTCACATCTGGTCTGGGAGCTGGGCCAGCCAGCTCTGCCCCTTTTGCCAGGGTGAGCCAAGGATCAGGGTGCCTCCTGTCCTTTATCATGTGTCCCCAGATATTTTGATACCTTAAAAATGACTGAGGACCCTAAAAATCTTATGTTAGTGGGCTTCACACCTCTTGACATTTACCTTACTAGAAATGTCATGTGAGAAAAATTTATATTTTTAAATTCACTGGAAAATAACAGTGGTGGTTCCGTTTTTATGAAAAGTGTTTTCTAAAATTAAAAAAAAAATTAATGGGATGATTCTTTTGTAAATCTCTTTCATGTCAGGTTGAATAAGAAACACCTGGGTTCTTTTATCTGCTTCTGTATTTCATCTGTTGCGATATGTTGTTTTGGTTGAAATATATGGAGGAAATCCTCCATCACATAAGATGGAGTTCGAAAGTGGAGGAATATATTTAGTCTTTTAAGTGAGTTGTTCTTCTCAGATAATACACCAAAACTTGACATGTAGTTGTTTCTGAAATGTTACTTTCAGAAACAACTCATCTCAAAGCCCTTTCTGTATTCTCTTTGTTAAAAGTCCATTGGTCTGCCTCGCACTTGGAAGGGGTGTTTTTTTACCCAGGCACCACTGTGTGTCATCATGCTTTCGTCCCTTGGAAATACTGGCTCATGGAGTTGTGAGGCTGACCAAACATAGAGATGAGAAAGACACGTCGTTTCTTGGTATTACTGTGAAAGTGTTGCGGCTTGCCCTGTCCTGAAAGAGGACCCAGCTCTGTAGCAGCCTTCCTCTTAACCCCACCCATATTTCGCCACGGCCAACCCTGAGCTGGAGTCACGCCGGAGAGGGAGATCTTGGAAATGAAGTGTCAGCTTAGGGATACCACCATGGGAGTTTCCCCCTGCAGCCTTCCTGTGCCCCTCGGTGCTCCCTGCCCTGTGGCTGCACTTTCTCTCTTCTCTTCTGACCATCTGTATTCTCCAGCTAAGCA